>NC_081413.1:352587203-353190453 GCF_030272615.1 Cryptomeria japonica
TTGTTGCGCTAGAGGTATCCTCATGACCCAACCCAATGCCCAGAGAGAGACGAGATGAGGCGAGACTAATCCTCTGGGGATGCACACAATCACCCACAAACCACTTGCATCGGGTAAACCCAGGCCTCAGAGTCGAACCCAAAACCAATGGGGAGCAAAACCCACAACCCAAGACAACTTTGTTACTCGTGTGGGTTTTCCAAATGATTGATACTATTGAACTGAGGATGATGAAAGATGTCACCTATTATGGTTGCGAATGAAATCTAAGTTTAATGTTAACAAAATGACACTATGCTATTGTTTAAATGTTGATGTGTGATGATTGACATGAAGTTTAACCTTTGACCTAGAATGATTCCAATGTTAAAAATGGATGCAAAAATCTAATTGATATGTATGACCTAAGGGGATCTAACAAATGATAGATCTATAATTATTTTCAGGACCCTAAAAAGATAGTTTCGTATGACTTGATTGAGTTTCTAATTCTGACAAGCAATTGTGTAACTTCATAAACAGTTGTTTGAAAGATTATTAGCAATTATGTGAATGTACTAATAGTTGCATGAGAAATTGATGATAGTTACAGGAAAGTTTTAATCAATTGCAAAAATTCTATGATAGTTGTGTGACCGATTTTGTACTTGCATGAATATGATTTCCTAAAAGTTTTGTATATATTTTGTAGAGAAAATTGAATGATCAGACAATCAAAAAGAAAAAACACAATTTGGCTAGTAACTTAGACTTGGATTAACATACATGCATTTTTTCTAGAGCAAATTCAATCCAAAATTCCATTGGTCTCAACACAATCAAAAATTTAAAAAATCTTTATAGACTAAGGTCAAGGCTCATTGCGATGAAATTAGGCTCGTGAAACTTGGAATCTTCGTTGACTCAAATGTGAAACACCTTAAGGAGTGTTGGGAATTATTGTCTTTTGGAGAAAGGGCATGTAGGGGACTCCAAGACTAGAAGCATGATCCAATCACCCTCTTCCCAGAAAGCTACGTATAGCTTATGCTAAGGCAAGAATTTTTGTCTCATCTCAAGGGAGCCAAATGCTGGTAACTTTAGGGCATGATCTACATCCCTTGAACCAACATTAGCACAATATTTAATCAATAAAAAAGGGTTGGCCTCTAAATACAAAGGTGTCTAGTCACCATTCATGATACTTATGTGCATGCACTTGATGCTAAGAAAATTAAGGGTTTAGTCAACCCTATGTGGCTCTAAGTCCACCCCCAAATCGACACCAGTGACATAAACCCTAAGTTAGGCTCTAGTTTCACCTTTACCACTTATATAGTGGGTCAAAAGAAAATCCACTTTGGGTTGTTCCCCTCAAGGTGTGAATGCCACCTCAAAGGCAAGCCCTTCTAAACAAAAATAACATATGGTGATTTCTCTTGCACCCAAGGTCCATAAAGGTGAGGGGAGAGGATACTTTCACCAATCGTATGGGATCTAATCTAAATAGAATGTGTTAAAACACAAGACAATCAACTAGAGGTTAATTGTCCCTTAAAAATTTGAATGTTTTATATACTACCAAGCACATGTGAATGCAATAAATAAAAAATTAAATTAAATTGTCCTCTAGAATTCCTATAATGCACTTGTTAGTAGTTTTAATGGTTGAATTCTTTGGTCCACAATTGCCACACTCTAGAAATCAAAGATTAGTAAAAATGACCCTAACCTAAAAATTTGAATAAAAAACCAATAAATAGAACTATAAATGTCTAGAAGCAAAAATAGAAAGCAATAGAATGTTAAATTATACCTTTAGAATTAGATTAGGCAATTACATGATAAGTTAATAGTAGATGCGTGAATACTTTTGTAGTTGCATGAAAGATTGTTGTCGGTTGCATAAATCTGCACATTTAGTTGTGTAAATCCTTTTGTACTTGTGTAAATATGCTATTAGATGCATAATCCAAAACTTGTACTTGTACTATTTTCAAAACTTCATGAAAATTACAAGTTTGGCTATTGTTGGTTCACGTCGGGTTCACCAAGTGTGTTATGAGGGAAATTTGACATATTGATTAGATCAAATAGGCAACCACTAACCCTAGATTTAATATAAAATCCAATCATATACTCATAGATGAATACAAGAAAGAAAACAACAAAATCAAACAATTACAAAACAAACCATGTTGATGCTCAAGCACTTGGCCTCCATTGTCCTTCTCCTTGCAAATTATGATGGCTCTCATAATCAATTTTGAAAACCTACAATATTGATGCACACAGATACAAAGATAGTGGTTGTGATGATTAAGAATTGATGTTGATTTTAAAGATTTTATGGATTTGAATTGATAGTTGAGATCGATTTGAAAATAGAGTTGACGAACGGTTCAGGATTCATGATACAAGTTGGTGGGAGACAATTACTTAATGTAGTTGATCTTGATTGAGAATTTTACTCATCTGGCTGACTTGATGTCTAATTTGATTGATCAGATAGTAAAATTGACTAATTAGTCAGAAAAAGGTGATTGCTGACTCACAAATGAGAATTGAGAGTTAGTGGCAATGACTCATTTTCAACATGTGATGTAGGAAATTGAGATGAAATTAGCATTTTCGTAAATTGGAGGGAATTTGGTTTCCAAAAATGTGAAATGAAATTGGAATGCAAAGGAAATGAAATTAATTTGAATTTGGAGAGGAATAAAATTCTTTCGAAATGTGAGACAAATTAGATTAAATAAAGTAAGAAATTTATTTAATTTGAGAGGACATTATTAGCTAATTAAATAATTTGGGATAATCATTTAATTATGAGAACATAGTTGAAATTTATTTAATTTAACATTAAAGCTCATTTAATTAAAGTAAATAATTGAAATTAAATAAATTTTTAATTATTATTTAATTAATATTAAGAGGAAAATGATTAAAGATTAATTTATTATGAATTAGAGGGAAATTAGAATTATGAACTTTGAAATAGAAGAATAATGTTAATTGGAAGAACAAAGTTGGATTAATTAAATAATTAAAATTATTTAATTAATGAGGAACAATTAATGAAACTGGCATTCGCAGGTGGGGGACAATTTTAGGTGTCCACGCCTAGTAAATAGGCATCTTGTGTGGCACAAAAAAAATAAAAATTTGAAAAAAGTAAAGAGAAATAATTTGTCCTTTGGTGAAAACCACTTCGGTGGCACCTTGGGCAAGTACCATGGTGAAAACTTGGCAAACAGGTGCAATGCATAGTAAGTAAAGCTTCTCCATCTATCATAATTCTACCTAGACTTCCAGAATAAACTTTACATTTGCTTTGTAATAATTTTTTTCTCCAATCCATTAAAAAATCTTTTTTGTTCCACACCTACTATGGATTGATGATTGTTGATGTTTCGTGTCTTCCTATCATATCCTTTCAAATAAAAGTCAATCTTTCCCCTTTATCTTCACACCAAAAATATATATTCCTAATTGGGGAAACCTCCTTGACCTAGTGTAGTGGATGAGACTTTTGAGAGTTACACTACACGAAATGTGTTTACTATTCTTGGTCACACAAATTTTTTATCATAAACCACCATAACTATTTTCCTATCGTAATAAATCTAAACCTGGACCATTCTCATCATCATTACCACAATCTACAATAAATTCTCTTTGCTATGATAGTGACATTTCAGGATAAAAATAAGCATTACATTGCAAGATCTTTCTCGCTGACAAACTGCCAAATTATCCTATAGCCTAAAAGGATCAATTGCCTAATTGACCTTATCCCAAATGTTGATCACATTGTTAGTAATTATGAACATACCAATCCTAGAATAGGTACCCTATTAATCAAACAATCACTGTCCTATCCAAACATCAACATATCCAACCTTATCCCATTTGAAGCAAATACATGAAATACATATCTTTGGCAAGAAGATATAAATGGTTGTTGACTCATTTCATCAGTGATCTTTTCTTTGTTTTGCTTGATCTTTTTTCATGTCATGTTCCTATGCTACTTGAGGATATTTCCATGATTAGAGAAGCAAGGATTGGACTTGACATTGTTAGCATTATGATTATGTGTTGTCATTGATGTCAAATCTTGTGGTCTGGATTAGGTCCGGATGTAGTATGTGGATAAGGTGTGTTGGGCATTTGAAGGTTTCCCAGATTTACCAGATGTTCTGGATTTTCAAAAAAAGTTATTCAATGCTACTTTTGGGTTCGGATTGGTCCGGAACTCGAGGTTTTTTGGACCAGACATTGAAGTTGTGTAATGGCAGTTATGTAGTGTGCGGATAATGTTTGGGGTCTAGCTTTAGTGATATATGTAACGTTTTGACATGTTCGATGAGGAACGGTGTAATAAGGTCTACTTCTCATTTCTTCCCACCACCAGAATGATTAGTGGAGACCTATTTTAGATCTCTGTCTCAACCAAAATTGAGGATTATATTTTTCCAGAGATAGTATATATAGGTTTATGATTTGATGAGTTGAACTGTGGCTTTTTGTGTTGAAGACATACGAGATTAAAAGAATCCAATTGTTGTGTGAGTATAGTGTTGCAGATTGTTACCAAAAGCAGTTTTGAAGTGCAAACTGTGTTTCAGTGGTGATTTCTCTTTATCTTTCTTTCTTTTTCAGTAGTGAGCCTTTTTGGGCAGTGAACCCTCCAGTAGTGAGCCCTCCGACAGTGAGCCTTTCTGGGCAGTGAGCCCATCTACAGTGAGCACCTTGGTAGTGAG
Source organism: Cryptomeria japonica (assembly GCF_030272615.1). NCBI lineage: Eukaryota > Viridiplantae > Streptophyta > Pinopsida > Cupressales > Cupressaceae > Cryptomeria > Cryptomeria japonica. The sequence goes on from NC_081413.1 coordinate 352,591,949, forward strand.
CCATCCTTTGTAAAAATCACCTTAACCGGTGTTTATATATTGAGAATCGGCTTTCTCCTTGGTTTTGCCCTTCTTGGATTTTCCATGTAAATTTTGGTGTTTCTTGTGTCTGATCTGTTTTGTGTATATGCTTTCACATTTTATCAATTCCGCTAATTTTTTCGAATCTGTTAATTAAGTCTAAAAGAAAACTTTATTGTCACCTGATTTACCCCCTCTCTCAGTTGCTTGGATATTCAACAGACATGGTTTTCATATGTTGTGTTTGTGGGATGTTTTCATAAAGTTTTGGCACAACTATTCTTGATGTTTGTGTTGCAACATTCATCTAGCATTCTCTTATATCTTATATAGATTAAAGGTCATCTACCACTTTTTTACATATGGATCATCGTGCTCTATGGCTATTGCACATACCTCGACCATAAACACTCATATCTCAGGATGGATGAAATTATTCCTTGCCTATAATGTGCTTGTTTATGCAAAGTGATATTGTATTCACCTTGGTATTTCTATACCTAGGTGTATATCTAACTATTTGCAAAAAAAAAATGGCATGTGATGAAAATAAGCACTCATATAAGGAAAGCTCGTAATCCTCGTCTTGCATATCTATCCACATCTTTCCAATCTTCCCATTAATTCTTTCTATTCCCATGATCTAATCCATTTTCCCTAGCCATTCTAACTTTCTTCACTTCTTACTAATTTGTTCCTCTATTTTCTTTCTAAGTTTATTCATATCTTCTTAATTATTGCCACATAGAAAAACACATGGATAGCCCATGAAAACCTTTCTTATAGATATTTTACCAAGTGAGATTCATATTTTGACATGATAACCATAAAAATAAATTGCACTAAGGCCAATCAAACTTATTTCAAATTCTTTCTCATCTAGGGAATTTAGCATGTCTTCCATTCTATATCTTCAAAACATGATAACCAAGCTTGACAAAACACCGTTGTCTTTAGAGCCAAGACATGAGGAAACAATATCGAAATAATCTAAAGAATTACATATCTTTGTAGCCAAAATAGAAGCAAAGACCTTTTTTTCTTCAACAAAACCTCTTCAAGCTAGAGTTTAGGATTGTTCCAACCATGTAGCAAGGATATTGTCAAATAATTCTCTAATTTAAAGATAGTCATTTTTTACCATTCAACTACTAAGAAGATATCATAGGGGGCTTGAAAATGATAAACTAAGATATAATAGGCAGATGATGATCCTAAGAATCATCCAAAAAGAAAGCATTATTACCTTTATTAATAATCCAAAAAATACCATGTTTAGTAAGTTCAACAACCTTCTTTAGAGTATTCTAGATCATTGACCCTCAACTCTATGTAAAAAATTTCTTCATAGATTACCCCTCCCAAATGTTTGAAGTTGAGGATCCAAGCACAAGTGTGCCTTAGGTTTTTGCATCAAAATTTCCTAGAGCAAGAATCAATTCCTTAAGATGGATTTTGGAAGCATCTAGAGTCAAGAATTGGTTGATAGTCAATGCCTACAAAATAAATTTTAGAAGAATCACCTTATTAGCAAAGGATAACCATAAAAAATTATAATGGTTCACACTCGTGAAATTTATCTAAAATATTTTTCTAATGCTCTCTTCTATGATTGCCAATAAAAAGAGGGATTCTTAAGCAATCCATCAGCTAGTTCCCAATCTCAAATTGAATAATATCAACAATTCTACATTGAATAGCCTCAATATTATTAAAGAAGAAAATACTTGATTTTCTATCATTGATTTATTGATCCAAAGTAGATAAGTATATATCCAAATATCATCTAAGGTTGCTTACCTTATTAGTTTTATCCATACACATCAAAGGTAGTATCATTAACAAATTGCAAGTGAGTATGTGAATTAAGATTTTTAAGCACAAGACCAACTTTGAACAAACCCTACCAACTTATGGCACTTAAAAAATATACCTAGACCTTCAACCATGAAAAATAAATAAATAAGGAGACAAGGGTCTCCTTGTCTTAGAACTCTAGAAGTAGAAAACAAAGCTAAAGGTATACCATTGATAAGAATAGAAAAGGAAGTCAACATCACACAATTTGGAATTGATAGTTACTCCCACAACTCCCAAAAATATCTACAACCAAAACATATATCAAATATAAAGAGAAGAATCCATTATTAATATTTTATGAAATCTTGAAATAATTGATCTTAAAAAAAAAAAAAAAGTGTTGTGTCAACTTTTTAACATGACTAGCACAACATGCCCTCTAGCTCCACATGAAATGTTGTTGGTGTAAATAATTATTCATCGTGGATATTATTACACTTTACTTAAGTTTACTTAGGAAATGCATTTCATAGTAGTTTGGGTATGAGCCACTTGGGTGTTTGTGCCACATTGGGATAGTGTGTGTAGGAGAATTTCCACCTTTTATGGTGTTGATCTTGTTGTTACACTCCACATTCAGTGGGTGATCCACCTCATGTGGAATATTATATTGTTTCTCCTACCTACCCACACCTATTTCCTACCTACCCTTATTTCTTATTGAGCCACATGTCATGTTTGTGTGCTCACATATCCATATATCCTTGCCTATATAAGAAGGCTCATATTCATTGTATGTAACGATTGATGATCCAGTTGGTCAATATTTTCTCTTGATAGAATACAGTTTATTTCTATCATATTTTTTGTCTCTCTTATTTGTGCTTTCCATTGCCTCTTGATCTTGGCAAAATATCACATGGTATCAGAGTTGGTCCATGTCTCACATGGTGTTAGAGCCATTAGAGTGTCATTGGTTTGCTAATTGAGAGAAATTTGATGCTATTTGGTATTGTGTATTTTGGAACTTTCTATTGCAGGTTATTATTGAGACTTGATGGGTCAAATCTGAGGTTACCATTGGATTCAGGAGGTCTAAGAAAGTCATTTTTTCCTTTTGTTTCATCCAAATCGGACTTTGGAGGTCAAATCTAGAGGCATTTGAAATTTGACGCTGCAGCGGAAATTTTCCAGAAATTATAATTTTGTAGGCATTTTTCAAATAGCGATATTTCACTCATCCGGACTCATTTTTTTGAGCAATTTTTTTTGTTTTGGGGTAGAATTTCATGATCTATATAGTGGTGTAGAATTTTTCTAATTTTCGGATACGGGTTTTTTAGAAATCGCAAAATCCCGATTTTTACAACTTTGGAGGCTTCGTTTAGGCTCATATGGACTCCTTTTCAGGTGCCGTTTTTTTTTGAAAGTGCATATTTTTTCATCTACTTTCATAATCTGCTATCTGCTTGCAGTTATTTTAAGTAAAAATTGTACTTTCAGTATTTGGCCATTTTTGGCATATTTGGTACTTGCATTTTGCTTGGATCTCAGTTTAGATCACTAGTTGTATTTGTTGAAGTCTCTTAGATCTCATTTTGAGAAGTTGTAAATTGAAATCAGAAGTCCACTTTGCCTTGTTTTGCAAGTGGCCCATTGTATACGCACTACGTATAAAGTGCCAAAATCACCATTTTGGGGGGATTTCTTGATTGAGTATTTTGGGGGGGTGTCTTGTGTGATTGTTCCTCTATCTTGTGTTTTTTCATTTTGGTGCTATGGGTTCTCTTAAATTTCCACTTTTAACTCCTCATAATTATGCATCATAGAAAATTAAGGCATGGAGTAAACTAATGGAAAAATGACTCATTCATTATGTAAATGAAACTATTACAGCACCACTTGATCCTAAGGCTGATCCTAATGCTCAAATTGAATGGCTTACTAAGAATGCTATGGCACTTGGAACTCTTAGAAAGTATGTATCATATGACCTCATTTTTCACATTGATAAGTGTACTACAATTAAAGAGGCTTGGGATATTTTTAAGAAATTATATGGTCAAGTTGATGAGATTAAGGGCTACAAGCTTGATAGTGAACTCACAACTTTGGATCCCAAGGCTTTTGATACAATCCAAGATTATGTCACAAAAGCAACTGAGCTAAGAGCAAAGCTAAAGGATTGTGGAATTAACAAAAAGGATGCTCAATTGGTTTATAACTTGTTGGACAAGCTTCCTTCAGAGTATGCAGCCTTTGTATCTAGCTTTCACACCCATAGGTTAGCTCAAGGTTCCTCATACACTTCTCCCTCATTTGATTCATTCACGGAGATGTTGATACTTGAGCAATCTAAGTTGACCACGATGGGGATTCTCAAATCTTCAAAGTCACAAGCTTTGGTGGCTAACAAAGGGAATCAAAGTAATCAAGGAAAAGGCAAGAATCAAAATCAACCTAAGTCTAAACCACAACAAGATGGAGCACAATCTTCCTCTCCACAACAAGTTGATTCACCATTCTCACCTAAGAGGAAATCATATAAGGACAATCTTTTTTGTGGATATTGCAAGAAGTCAGGACATGATGAACATCATTGCTATAAGAAGGATATTGATGAGTTGAAGAATCTTGTTGAGAAGAATAGAATCAACCTACCTTCTAGAATGTCTACATTGGCTTCTTCTTCCAAGGATAAAGGAAAGGATCACTCTTTTGGGACAGATAAAGGAAAGGGACAAGCTCTTTGTGCTATTACAAGTCATGATTCAGGGAGATGGCTTCTAGATTCAGGGGCTTCTCATCATATGGCATCTTCGCAGTCTATGTTTTCTACATTTGAGCCTTGCCACATGTCGCAGATTTTGATGGGAAATCATACATACATGGATGTGATTGGGAAAGGATCTATTTCCATTGGGGATAACTCCTTCAATGATGTGTTGTGTGTACCCCACTTGACAAATAATCTTCTTTCCATCTATCAAATCACACATGGGGCAACTAGGAAAACTGTGGAGTTCACACCTGATTCATTTATCATTAGAGATTTGGAGAGTGGAGCTATCATTGCGACTGGGGTGGTTGATCATGCATCTTGGTTGTACTCTTTTTCATATTTTGGTCTTATTGACGAGGTTGATTCTTCCTATGTTGATGATTCAGATTTTGAGGAGAACATTGGGCACTTGAACTTGGGGATTCTCACATGTGACCCCATTCTTGAGCCTTGCATTTCATCTCCTTCTATTGATATCACACCACCTATTGCACCTGATGATGTAGCTAGTGCGATAGTTTTTCCTTCTTATGATTCAGTGCAGTAGGATATTTCATGTCTTCCAGCTTCAGTTGATTGGGATGCCTACTTGACAGACATTGCAAGTTTGTTTGTGGACTCCTACATTGCAGATTTGAGAGACACCATTCATGACATTCATCTTCTCTTTGATGAAGATGATCCTTCTTTGATTGTTGTGAGGGATAACTTTGACCCTCTTGTGCATTCTCTACATGATCAATCTTTAGAGGTTGACATGATTGTGGATACTTTTGTACAACACTTGGAGGAGGTCTCTTTATCTTTTGAGGAGACATATGAGTCTTTGGATATTGTTCTATATTCATCTCCACTACATCTTGGAGTGCCTTTTTCAGCAGTGTGACACAGTTTACCACCTTTGGAGGGGGTACGTTTCAGCATCGACATGGGGACACTTGAGCTGTTTTCAGAGATTCCTTTCATCATGAGTATTTTTGCTTCATCTTCCCTTCATGGTTGGGGAGACTTCATGGATACACCTTTGGTTTTGTTTCTTCCTAAGGGGAGGAATGTTGTTCGACATTCATGGAGCAATTTCTTCATTCATCTTCGAGCTTCTATCATTGGTGCAGATTCTTGTTGTTACAATCCACATTCAGTGGGTGATCCACCTCATGTGAAATATTATATTGTTTCTCCTACCTACCCACACCTATTTCCTACCTACCCTTGTTTCTTATTGAGCCACATGTCATGTTTTTGTGCCCACATATCCATATAGCCTTGCCTATATAAGAAGGCTCATATTCATTGTATGTAACGATTGATGATCCAGTTGATCAGTATTTTCTCTTGATAGAATACAGTTTATTTCTATCATATATTTTGTCTCTCTTATTTGTGCTTTCCATTGCCTCTTGATCTTGGCAAAATCTCACATGGTATCAGAGTTGGTCCATGTCTCACAAATGTTTTTGACCTTGAACTATGAACCGATGAGATCACAAGTAGGGGACCTCATCCCCATATAACAATGCTAAGGCTCAAACACATGAGTACATTGGATCGACGAAGGCACAAGCCCATGATCACAATGGCCTATCATGGGTTTGATCCTTGGTGGTCACAACAACAATGCCACTACTTAACCAGCATACTATATAGGAAGAATCCTTGTGAAAGAATTGATCTAAGAGATAATTAGATAGAGAGATTAACTTGAATAAACTTGATAGATTACAAAAGATTCTTATAAAGCATAAAGATAAAAACCTAGATCTAAACCCAGGTGAGGATTAAATTAGAGCATGACAAGTGCCCTCATCCTATGTAAGGAGACAAAATGACCTATAATTAGCTTAATATAATAATATAAAGGCACTCTAAATCTTATCTTAAGTGCAATAAAGTAATAAGGTACCTCAATAATTAATGACTGATTGACTAATTAAAAAGGTGATATCCTAATTACTCTAACACACCCCTTTAAGATAAACTTAAGGAGAAGATCAAAAGCTAATGATGAATAGAATGATGGATGCATATATGGGCCCTAGGTACAAGGCCTGATGTGGTACTCATGTAAAAAGCTCTCATAATTAGAGAAAAGGAGAAAACCACATGGGAAAAAAACTCCTTTCCAAAAGAAATAAATTGAAATAATTGCATTAGTGAAAGAAGGATAGAAAGAGGTCTCAGTGTGATCCTCCAAGGATCAATTCTATCACATAAGTAAAATAGATGCCACCAAAAGAGAGATGATATGAGGATAGGAATCCTCCCATATAGAAGTAGCTCCTATCACAAAGGTGAAATCCTAAAGATAGAAAACAATCCATTAGTGATTATAGGAGCCCTTCCCATAAAATAGAAGAATTAGGAATCCAAATCCGAATGATGTGTGCCTCTAAAAATTACTCAATTGTACTCATGTGAAAAAGAGACAATAACAATCCATAGAACTGTAAAGACTCATGTAGAACAAGATCCATTAACGATGAAGATGGCATGACAATGCTAATATGGATATCATGAAAGAGAAGATGAATTCATCAAGATAATATTTCAAATCTACAATTCAATTCTATAAATTGGGACTCCATAAACAAGGATGATATGTCTACAAGATATGAATCCCAAGTAGCTATGTCTAGAAGAAGATAGATGAATTGTTGTACTAAATGAATGGGGGTCATGGTTATGGTGATATCAAGCTAATGAGGAATCATATATAATGAATAAAGAGAATCAATGTGATGAGTAGGAATTGGGATAAAAGCCTCTAATTCATTGGGGCATGCAAAGCTTGTGATATACTCAAGATTCTATAAAGTATCATCATAATAGAGTATTTAGTTTGCATGTGCAAGGGGAATGAGACAATATATAGAAATATCATTTAAGATTGAAGAGATATGAGTGTTTCCATGGATCTCCCAATGAAAATGAATATTTGATAAAGCATACATATTGTCAAGATCAACACTAGAAAAAATCAATCCTACAACATGGTGAATGATAATACTCTAAGTTGTTCTACCCTCAATGTGTTTGTTTAGGTACGAGTCCATACAAATAAGAAAAAATATTTAGCCACCTAAGATGTGTTAGGATGTCATTTCACCAAGACTCATAATTATACTCTTCAAGAATGACAACCAAGGATAAACAAAAACCCCATTATAACTCATTGAATTAAAAAACTAGAGACCAATAACCTTAGTGTATGGAAATCATATAAAATGAACTCGTCTCATACAAATAGATCCTCTCTAGATGCCAAAACGTCTAATTATTTGATCAAAATTTGAAAACAAAAAAATGAATGAAATATACCTAGGATAGCTTTAGAGAAAAGCGCAAGAATAGATATGAATAACTTTAAATAACATTTCCAATGTTGTAAGAAGCATTAAAATTGGAGATACTAGAAAATTTAATGAGATTAGAAGTAGAAATTGAAGATTTGAATTTGAATGAGAATAATAAGAACCATCAATGAAACCTGTGAATAAGATGTGCACCACTGAAAAGTGCTCAAAACTAACTTTTCAATGATATCTTATTTGCCAATTTGAACTCTATATATTAAAGTTATAACAAAATGAAAAAAAAAAATGGCCTCTTTATACCAAATGGGGCCCAAGAGGGATGAGAGATATCAACATCAATACCACTGGGAGCCAAGAGGGATGAGAGATATAAACATCAATACCACTAATGATTGAAAATATTCTCCTATCACAAAAAAATAGCCATTTTGAGAAAAATGTTCATTGTCAAAATATTCCTTACTTGTGCCAAAATATGCTTAAGATATGCATTGGTTACTAGTAAAGTTGCCAATGATAGAATAATCTTGCACGATTCCTCTATTGGACGTGGATGCTAGATTTTTTTGATAATTAAAAAAAAAGACAACTATCTATGGATTGAGGTGGTTGCTTGCTACTTTGAGGTTGCTAGTTTTCGCAAATAAAAGGGCTTCAATCGACTTGCTAATGGGCCACCACCAAAAGTACACTCACATTAACATAGGAAAACATAGGGGGGTTGCTTGGTACAAACCTTCTACAACTTCCAAGATCTTATAAAAAAGCTCCTTTTTATTGAAAATCTAGAAAATGTTTAAAATTTTTAAAAAACAAACCCCACCATACTAGCACTTATGAGCACGGATAATGGTGGCAAGGGTCGTTACAAGGCCATATGGTCATATGGATTTCTATGCACATATACGTCGCCTAAAAAGTCTACTTTTTAAAGAGTTTTGATTTCAATGATTTGATTGATATTTTTAATGTTTTTGGTCATTTTGGATCAAATGATTATGTCTATTTTCCTTTGGGATGAGACAATTTCACTAAAGGATGGATCTCTTATAAAATAAACATGAATTCATAAATTTGGTGCTTTGATACCATGTTGGAGTTGATAGTTAATCCCATAGCTCCCAGAATCACTTGCAACCTAATTTCCTATCATATTTGAACATAAGAAGCCATGATCGATGTGCTATGCAACCTTCAGAGAATTGATATAGGAGAAATATAGTAGCGGGATTAATCTAAATAACCTAGATACATTACAATGAATGCTTATAAAATCATAAAGATAGATCTCTAGATTGAAACCTAGGTGAGGATAAAATTAGAGCATGACAATGTTCTTGTGCTATGTAATGAGACAATGTGACCTATGATGTCATGGAAATGGGGACAAGGCAACAACAAAGTTCAATGTTAATAAGTTAGTTTCAACCATAAAACCAAAACAAAGAACTAAAAACCATTCCAAACATATCAAAAGAGATTTCAAAAAAGCGTGAAAGAAGTTTAACAAAACAGAAGAAAGGAGAAGAGCCTCCCTAAGATACTTCCACGATGCCTTTTGATGCTTCTCCCTTGTTTCTCCCCTCTCCAAGTTCCAAACTAGTGTAACTCTTAGCAACTTTTTGCACTATGGATTCTTATGGAGGTTCAAGATTGAAATGTTTACTCTAAAATGCTATGCAAATGTGAATAAAAGCTAATATTAGATGCTATGATGCTAAAATGATTTATTTTAGGCCAAAATAACAAGATATTAGTGATTTATGCTAAATGTTCTCTAAAATTCTCTATAACTTAGATGCATTCAAGTTTTTTAGGATCTGGATTATGAAGAAATGGGCTCTATTTATAGGAAAAATGGAGCAATGGATGGTTGAGATTGACTAATCTCAACAAAGGTTAGAATTGAATGATATTCAATCCATGTGATGGCTTTCAACCCAATCCCAGGATGACAAGTGTCCATATAAGATAGATTGAAAGGAGAGGGAATAAGCATTACATGCTTGACATGACCTAAGAGTTAACTTGGGAGTTAAGATCAAGGTTAGGTTGAGTGAATAAATTCTTTATTCAAATAATAAAGCTTTTATCCAATGGATAAACACTTGTGCAAAGGCAAAAGGGATAACCATGGTCAAAGCAATAAATGCTTGAGGAGACATATGAGTGCAAGTTGAATTAACCATAAATGGTTATGTAAGAGCCATTAATGGTCATGTAAGAGCCATTAGTGGTTTTGGAAGACTTTAGAGGTTAGATTGTTGAACACACAAAGCATTAAATGCTTTTCAAAGACTTTGAAGTCTTTGAGAAGTGACTCCAAGTTGCTTAGGAATGTGACAATAATTAGGGGATGAATTAGGTTAATTAGGAAGGGTTTAGAAGAATCTAGAAGGGGTTTTGGGAATGCAAGTGGATTTGGCGGGTGAGGGAAAATAGGATTTTAATTAAAATAAAATTCATTTATTTCAATAAATGTGTGCAAGTTGGATTTGTAGGAAAATGCAAGTCGGGGGGATAAATGATTTAAATAAATGTTTTATTTGATTTATTTAAAAGAGGAAAAGGGGATTAAATGAAATAAATATGATTTATTCATTTAATTGATTTGTGAATTTGGTTGAATGAATGAATTAAACTAAATTGAATAATTTATTTAATTAATAGGAGAATGCTTGAAGATGAATTAATTAAATATTAATTTAATTAATTGATGGCTAGTGGGTTTTAAATCAAATAAATAGGAAATATTCATTTAATTAAACTGGACAAATTTATGTGACTACAACCTGTAATTAGCTTTATCTAATAATAAAAAAACACTCATAAATTTAGCTTAAGGGTAATAAAGTAATAGGGGACCTAAGTAATTAATGATTGATTACTTAATTACTAACATGAGATCCTAATTACTCTAACCCACAACTCATAACCCAATCAGTTTATTATGAGGTGAAGCCAAAAACAAATAAGAGTTTAGAAAGAAAAGACCAAACAACCCTACTATAGGCATAATAGATGTCAAGCTTAATGGCATGACCTTATCCTTAGAAGAAACCATGGAATGAAAAAACAATAATAATACCATCCAAAAGTTGTCATCCTTGCACCAACCATCCTTGCTCAAGAGAAATAAGAGGATCCAAGCATTTATTTAATATTTGTGCAATGGGTTTTGAAATTATCTCACGAGAAATACTATAGAGAGAAATAGGTTGAAATAAATACAAAGAGGAGGCTCCCTCTTTCTTAGAATAAGATTTAAGAAAGTAGCGTTAATGAATTTGAGCATTTTCTTATCTCAAGTTGTGATTCTCTAACCACTTCTAATAGATTAAAATTTAAAATGTCCCAAAAAATCTTAAAGAATTTTATAGTAAAATTGTTACATCCAATATCTTTACCATTTCTCATTTGGAACATGACTTTTTTTAGCTCTTCAAAAATATGGAAGCCATACTATACCTATTTATGTCTTTAGAGACCAAGGAGGGGATGCAATCAAGAAAGAGCCTTTCTTCTTTGAAGGCCAAGGAATGTTTTTAGCTAAATAAAGAGGAAAATATGAGATATATTTTTAGCTACTTTTGAAGATCCATTTTCTCTTGGAAAACATTTCCAAAAGAAATTTTGTTCAACTTGTTGAGCTTTTATTTCACAAATTAAATCCTCTTAATAAATGAATACATCATAGTCCCTTAAGAAGGTTTCCCTTCAATTTAACAATTCTACACATGGTTTGAAAAGATGAATCTAGAAACCATGTGAGTTGAAAATTAAAAGGGGGATATTTTGAAATAGAAAAAGACTAAAGAGAATTTGATTGGACAATGATCACATCCTTCCCATCCAAGAATATTTAAAATGGAATCCCAACTATCAACAATCTAGTGATACAAATAAGGAATCTATCCAATCATTCTAAAATTGAGTCAACTCCACATCTTTTGTTAATCTAGGTGAAGGTACCATTTATTGGCACCACATCAACCAAATTAATTGATGCTATATTATCTCTTAATAGAGAAGAATAAATTCCAAGACGATGAATACCTCTTTTTTCTCATTCAAATTAGTTATATAATTGAAATACCTTGTTAATATCCAAGAGAGAGATGAAACTAGAGATTGAACAAATCAAATGTGTGCCCAAGAAAATATTACCTACAAGCTCCAAGGGCACATACACATTTTTGAGCAAAATAGTTTCTTCTCAATCAAAGGAGGATCCCACCAATGAAATTGAATTTATGCTCGAAGCTCCAGACTAGGGTAATGCTGTGAGGGTTTCAAAGGCAAGCTACTCCCCAAGAATTTCCAAGAGCCCCAATACATAAAAATATCACATTTCTAAATTTTATGAGAAATTCCAGCCATATCTTTCACACACAACTTTTTTTCTTGGATAAAAAGTATATTAAACCTATGTTCATGGATAAGATTTTGAGAAACATGTTTTTGAGGGAACCTACTTAAACCCCTAGCATTGTGAGATAACACAACCATTTCAAATTGTTATAAAAATGAGTGTCAATAATTCTAATGACACTTGATTGTACAAATGATTCACCAATTAGCTTAACCTTATCTTTATTCCTTCTTTCTTCCCACTTTTGAACCCTTATTAGGACCTCATTTATTAGTAGTTTTTGTTGAGCCCCTAATATTGACGAAAATCTTGTTCATCTCATCTTTTGCTCTAAATCAAGAATATTCTCTAGAATTTCATTATCCTCCTTTGACTCTCTTTAAGTCAATTCTAATTGGATAAGATCCTCCCCAAATACTTGTAAATTCAAATATTCCTAAATCCCAATATCATTTTCAATGAGTTTAGGATTAAAATTCTTACCTACCAAAGAAGGATCTTACAACATGGGAGGATGAATAGAATAAAAAATATCAAAATATTACTTAAATCCACCTCATGCACCTCTTAATTAGTCTTGATGAAATCATGATCCATTGTGGTCATCTCCTAAAATATTTCTAAAACATCAAAAAGGTTGCTTGAATTCCCCATAGAGAAACTTTTTTATTTATGAATAATCGTTTTCCCTTTGTTACATGACCTCACCAAAATAAAACCATTTGAGTCAGGTTGGTCATTAGTAACTAGAGTTTTGCCTTTTGCATTTTCATTTGTTGTGATCTTATTTGCACCCATATGGGGAGATGAATGTATCAAAATATGTTTTGGGAAATTTCTTTAGAGAAAACATCTAAATTAAAGGGCCACATAATTCACTTGTTGAATCAAGTTCATATTCCCTGGCAAAGTTCCCAATGAATCAAGCAAATGGTTATTGAAATCAATCTCAATATAGATATGGGGATATGTAGTTAATTTTTCTCTCAAGAGCTTGATGAGAAGGACAAAGGGGCTTCCCAAGAACAATAGCTATAGAGTGAATAATATAATGTATCTAAAATTCCATGGACATCTAAGAAGACAAACCCACATAGGGATTCAAGCGGGGAGCTCTTCTATTAGATCAAATTCAACATGCCAAGGCTTGATAAATAAACTAGATTGATTATGAAAATGCATTCCTCCTTCAAAATCCTTATGTATATTAACCATTCTAGTAAACAAAAAAGAAGTCATTTGTTGCTAGAACAACTTCCAGATCTTCCTCAAGTTGCCATGCATTATGAACTAGTTCTCTAAGAAAGGCATAATGGTTTAAGAATCCATGAACTCACAAAAAAGAGCATGTTATAATAAGTATATTATATCTTCACAACAATATCTGAATTTATAACCACAATGGGTCATTCAACACTCTAAATAAAACATGTGTTTGATCTAGAGCCAATCTCCATTTTTATTACAGATCTAGCATCGTGCATGAGGAAATTAATAACATTAATATGATCAAATATTAAAATATCCTCAATGTACAAACCACATATTTGAGAGAAAGAGGTAGGGGTCCACTTGGACCTCCTCCAGAACCATCCATTTGAAAACTTACACAAAAAAATTAGAAGGATACCATTCAAAGGAGGGCAAAAAGATTACCTAGGCAACCCACATCCTAGCATAGTAAACCTAGCCAAACCCCTATCATATCCAAAATAATACTCATAATATAAAAGAAGCAATAAAAGCATAGATAATACACCAAATCGTAAACCAAAAGATGCCAAATTTCCCACACATGCATGTAGAGGCATACTATAACATGTAGTAAGCAAAAAGAGGGTTGAATCATTCTATATACTTGAAAACTGATAATATTTTTATATTTTTACTTATTTGGGCTTGTATAATTACATCATTTGATATATCTTTATTATTTCATCTCTATTAATTGCACTTTGTTGCCCCCATATTTGTCCTACATAAAATTTGAACTTCAAATCGATCTCAATGTCAAGTAAAGGTCCAATGAGTGTTTACGCGTAAGTAATGAACGCATTGTCCAAGGTCATTACTAGTTAAAATCCAAAAAATGGAAGAATTTTGAGAATTACCACAAATTGAGGGAAATCGCTTGACAATCAGGATCTAAACGTCATTTTATATCGTGTGGCCAACTTTCACCTGAACCCAGTTCATACTTTGTCATATTTTAAACTTTCAATTTTTGGTGTCTGTTGCTCCCAAATGATTAAAATATCTCATTTAAGGCTTCTTCATGAGGTGTAAATAATTGTGTAGACCTTTTTCCCTTACATTAACGTGTGTTTCGAATTTCAGGACCTAACTCCCTACCGTTTGAAAGTTATGTCATTTTTCTCCAGCCAAAGCGATATATTTAAAATATTTAAATTATTTCTCAAATGATAATTTAATATTTTAAAGTATTTCAATATGTTTGGTCATTTGCGATAAGAAAAACATCTTCAGACATCGATGGCATTCCTCCTTGATTCATTCTCAATGAAAAATGGTTTCCAAGGTGTAAAGGATAGCTCGTTGAAGCACAAGGTTAGAAATGCTCACTTTTTGAGCATTCTTAACCTCATTTCTTAACCTTTTGCCAAAAATGTTAGAAATGCTCACTTTTTGAGCATTTCTAACCCATATTTCTAACCTTTCACAAAAGGTTAGATAAGCTTACTTTTTGATCATTTCTAACCTCATATCTTAACCTTGCGGGTCCCACTTTGTCAAAGAAGGTTAGAAATGCTCAAAAAGTGAGCATTCTTAACCTTTTTGAATAAGAGTTTAAAATAAAAAAAAGAGAGAGCTTCAACTGGCAGGTTATGAACATTCATCAATGTACTGAAAGAAGCATGGACATATCGAAAATGGAATATAGATGCGAAGTCTGAAAGGCGTAGATTGTCAGAATGAATGAATGCCTTTAGCTGAGGTTGAGTTAATCTACCGCGATGTTCATCATAGCATAGAGGATCAAAGAACTTTGTCAGGCGTGGAGTTGCAACTGCTTGGTATGATTGATATGCAAAATATAGGGGCGTAGCTACTGTTTTGAGAAAATATACATAAACTATTTTGGGAGACCACCACAGTCCATGTGATAATGCAAGCATAGACCAAGGAATTTACTCTTTGACAAGCCATCACAAAGGAAGAGAATGTCACCAGCGAATGCATACCATGGCAGCCCAGACAATGCATGTGAACCATTTGACATAATTCTTGAAAGAAATGTGGTCTCATGGAATGCGATGAATATAGGATATGCATGGAATGGAGTTTATGAGGAAGCTCTCAAAGTGTTTGGATTAATGCCGCTCACAGGTGTTTAACTGTTTGGAAGACCACCTCAAGGAGATATGGAACACGTCAAATGCAAATCATGGGAGCCTTGACGTGGCATGTGAATTGTTTGATAGAATATCGTGGTAGATAAGAATGTACCGGGGAAGCATAGAAAATGCGTTTGATAATGCATGTTAACTGTTTGGCATAAGTTCCTCAAAGAATACCGAGATTATCAGCAGTGCACATACACTATTTGGCATCATCCCTCACAGTTATGTGGTCTCAAGGCATGATAATGTGACAAGGTGTGTGAACTAAACGTTGTTTCCAGCAGAGCTGGTCTTTGATATCATTTTTTTATGCTGCTGCAAATCGTGGGAAAGGTGGAATGCACAGACAACGCACGTGAATAGTTTGACATAATTCCTCAAAGAAATGTGGTCTCATGAAGTGCGATGATTGTTGGATGTCTACCAAATGTAGACCGTGGGCATAGGGAGAGCGCGAACATCGCACGTGAATAGTTTGACAGGTGGATCAAATGGTATAGGTGCAGTCATGGCTAGGAAATTTGTGGCAGAAGGTGCTTATGTGTATGTTGTTGACATCGATGAAGAGGGAGGGGTTAAAGTTTTTCAAGAGCTCAATGGGAATGCTTCATTTGTGAAGTGTGAAGTGGCAATAGAGACCCATGTGAAAGGGGTCGTAGATCAAGCGATGGAGGAGAAGGGGCATCTAGATATCATGATGAACAATGCAAGTATATTGCATGCTCATGGTAATTCCATCGTACAGGTCTCTGTTGAGACTTGGGAAAGAGTGATAGCTCTGAATGTTACAGGAGCTATGTTAGGAATGAAGCATGCTGCAAGGGTCATGATTCCACGCAACTCTAGTTCCATACTCTTCAATTGCAGTGTTTTGGGACTGATGAAGACTGATAATGCCTCTCATGGTTACATGGCTTCCAAGAATGCTCTGTTGGGGTTTGATGAAGAGTGGTGTAGCGGAGTTGGCAAAGGAAGGAATATGTGTGAATGTTGTGTCATCCTTTGGGATTGTGACAAAGATGATTGAGGAGTGGCTAATGTGTGGGGTGATTTGCGATGACAAGTATTTTTCCCAAGATGCTTGTTGAGATATGAAAGGTGACAATGAAAATGAAGGAAAGAGAATTAGTCATACCTAATGCAAGCTTTCCCATTATTATTCAAGAAGGCATTATGTTCATAGAAAGGAAAGGTGCTTAGCAAATGCAGTTAGAATGTATGATTCGGGCATGTATTGGAAAAAGACATAATGGTCATCTTGACAAATCAAGTAACTTGCACTTTCTTTGGAAATATTGGTTTTAGGTTACCATTTTGGTAAAGGTGACTTTTTGTCACTCATTGTAACTAAAGGTTAGGAAGTTGACTTTTTCTGTGCATAAGTGTGTAAGTTACTAACTCTTTGAAATTCACGCAGAAAAGAGTTAGTTATTAACCCAGGATAGAGTTAGGTACTAAGGTGGTTATTCTGGGAAGCCTATAAATACAAGGCTATTGGTAATCTAAGGGGGGGGAGACTTTTTACAAAAGGGGAAAACTCTGTTGGAATTCCAAGAGAAACTTGTAATGACATTTTGATTTGCACTATGTATAGAAAGGATTTTGGACTTGTATATTTCCAAAAGGATATTGAAGAATACGTCTTAGTTCGTATGTTCTAAATGTATTCACGTGTTATTATTGCCGATTTCTCGTATGTCAAATTGGTAGTCTTTTTTATGCATATGTGATTTGTACAATTGATGTGATGATGCACAAGCAACCTTTGGTATCTCAGTTTGAATGTGTCGAAGTATCTTATCTCTGCGTATGTTGAGATTTGTCATTCTTCTTTGTCATCATCTCATGGCTAAGCATATTGCATTACAAACTCCCCTCGTAATTTGTTGCAAATGTTGAGAAATCTCAGTTGATGGTCGTATGTCTATTGTTGGGGTTTCTATCTTTATTTCCTTTTAGTTCTATGTTTTCTCCTTTATGTACTTTCAGGTTAAAAGTACACGAAAATCCTAAACACCCCTATCATACGAGGGAGCTGCCCCTCTCAAACACAGAGGAAGATCGTGTTTCACAGAACGATCTCTCCAACTGTTGGAATGTTTGTCACTGCTTATCGGGCAAACAAGGTTAGTTTCAAGTAAATGACCGCAGTGACAAATCTGTTTACCAACAGATTTTTGGCGACTATGCTGGGGAGTGACATACCAGTGTGCTTTGTTCCTCAGATATTGCAAGGTACCTGCTTCAAAATGAAGGTTGGCAACTGTTTGAAATATCGAATTTAGAACAATGGTTTGGTACAAAGGAAAGTTGGAAAGTGACAGTGAAAGTGATGATGAATATTAGATATATCCAAAGAGACCAGTTCCTGATGAGCCCATACAAGTCGACTTCTTGAAGAAATTTTATGGTGGCATGCAGTTTAGTCCTGATAAGATTCATCTCTCCTTATGTCAAGTGTTGCAAGACATTGAAGAAAAAGATGGAAAGGAGATTGGTTTTCTCGCTTGCCATCATTTACCCAAGTTAACAATCAAGAAAGATGAAGACAAAAGTGACCTTTCTCCTGTACAAATTGTTGAACTGAATCAAAGTCATGATGAACCTACACAAGTCAACTTCTTGAAGAGATTCAATAGTGGAAAGGAACTTGATCCTCATAAAATTAATCCTTCTCTACTTCATACTCTACAAAAGATTGAGGAAAAAGATGGAAGAGAGAACGAAATTTTTGCTCATGATTGTATTCTTGAATCAACAATGGATAATAACGATGATTCTCATTCTCCTTCACCTATTTCTCAACAAAATCAGGTTCTCACTAATTCACATATAAAGTTTTTGAAAAGCTTCTATGGAAATATGAAACTTGATCATGCCAAAATACATCCTTCTTTGCTCCAAACATTGCAAGAGGTTGAACAAAAAGAAGAGGGAAGAAATTATTTTCTTGAAGATGTGTGCACTCCTGATGAGATGTCTTGTGATCCAAATTTTGAAAAAGATTCATCACATTATGCATGTGTTAAGGAAGATAAAGCCGTATTAGCTCACAAGGATACATGTCAAAATAAAGATCAAGATGAAGTGTGTGAGGAAGAAAAAGAAGACTGTGTTCCTATATGTCATGAGCATTATGAAGATCACCATGGTAAGGAGGAAGTCTTCCATGAACCTGAAAACAAAGAGTTTGAAGGAAGAATAAATGATTTCAAGACTTCCATACAGCCCAAGCTTCAGGAAAATGGTGAAGAGGAAAGGTATAAACATGAATCTCCTATAGTTATCATTCCAAGTTGGTGTATCAATTCTTCTGACGATGACTTTTTATGTGGAGAGGATATTCCCATTCATCCATCACTAACAGTTGAAGATGAAAACTTTTCTGTGGAAAATAAAGGTATGAAACCCAATGGACAATCTTGTATGGATTTGACCAATGGAGAAGCAATCATAGGTAAAATTTTGCAGACATATTCTCTATCTTAAAAAACGGAGACTTTAAGTGAACTCCTAGATCAACCTCTAGTGAAAAAAGATGAACCATCAAGCATTCACTCTTTATCATATATGCCACCTGAGTATGAAGTTTTCAAATTTCATGAAGAGTGTGATGAAGAGGAATCATTGGGACAAGAGAACACAAAAATTAATACAAACGTCTATGAGTGGGTTGAAAATGAAATCCATGTAGGAATATCAACAAATGTCCCTATCTCGATGGAATTGCAATCTATGCCTTATGAAGTTTCCAAGGTTCAAAGCAATCCTCGTTTTGAATCTTTAAATCAAGAAGACTCCCCTATCAAAGAGGATAGTTTTGGGAACTATACCAGGAATGCAAAGATAAATGAGGTAATGGATGATCTAATGAAGGAAGCCCATGAAGTTGATTCTCATAACGATTGTATTCCAGATTGGTGTTTGAAGGCTTCAAATGATGACTTCTTCTATGGTGAAAGTGTGTGCCACAATCCTTTGTTTTCAGATGAGTGTATTTCTACAAGTATTTTTCAAGCTGTCAGTCATGAACAAGATTCGATGGATGTGTCAACTCAAATTTCTTCACATTACAAGTTATATGAAGGTTGTCCAATTCGTGGATTAATTTATTGCAAACTAGACTATCAGAGGGGTCTTCAGATAGAGGATATAGGTATACTTGGGAATATTCCACAAATTGCCAATAATGTTCAAAATGGTACCCAAATCTTTCAAGAGAGCTCACAGATTTATGATGAGATATGGTTGTTTGGTTCATCTCTCAAATATATTTCTCATCTTCTACATGTTGATCTTGCCAGCCTGCTGAGCTTACAGGTATCACATGGATGCACTCCACTGTTCCGCAAAGGTGCCTATTTCTCTCAGTCTGTGAATGGTTTTGTATGATAATCCCGGAGAAGTTTGAGGTGGGATTTGCCTACCATGTACATACTTTAGTTAGAATTTTTGTTGTGTTCATCCCATTTTTGGTTTGTGTCTGGTTTCTCCAGCTATTCCCTATGTTGTTTCCTCTTTGACTCTGTTGCCCAATGGATAGTGCACTAGTCTGCGAACCAGAGATTTTGAGTTCATCTTGCGTCCTTTGCAGTCCTTGTCCCCAGTCAGAGCCAGCTGTTTCCCCCATATTTGTCCTATATAAAATTTGAACTTCAAATTGATCTCAATGTCGAGTAAAGGTCCAATGAGTGTTTACGCGTAAGTAATGAACGCATTGTCCAAGGTCATTACTAGTTAAAATCCAAAAAATGGAAGAATTTTGAGAATTACCACAAATTGAGGGAAATCACATGACAATCAGGATCTAAGCGTCATTTTATATCGTGTGGCCAATTTTCACTTGAACCCAGTTCATACTTTGTCATATTTTAAACTTTCAATTTTTGGTGTCTGTTGCTCCCAAATGATTAAAATATCTCATTTAAGGCTTCGTCATGAGGTGTAAATAATTGTGTGGACCATTTTCCCTTACATTAACGTGTGTTTCGAATTTCAGGACCTAACTCCCTACCGTTTGAAAATTATGTCATTGTTCTCCAGCCAAAGCGATATATTTAAAATATTTAAATTATTTCTCAAATGATAATTTAATATTTTAAATTATTTCAATATGTTTGGTCATTTGCGATAAGAAAATCATCTTCAGACATCGGTGGCATTCCTCCTTGATTCATTCTCAATGAAAAATGGTTTCCAAGGTGTAAAGGATAGCTCGTTGAAGCACAAGGTTAGAAATGCTCACTTTTTGAGCATTTCTAACCCATATTTCTAACCTTTCACAAAAGGTTAGAAATGCTCACTTTTTTATCATTTCTAACCTCATATCTTAACCTTGCGGGTCCCACTTTGTCAAAGAAGGTTAGAAATGCTCAAAAAGTGAGCATTCTTAACCTTTTTGAATAAGAGTTTTAAAAACAAAAAAAAGAGAGCTTCAACTGGCAGGTTATGAACATTCATCAATGTACTGAAAGAAGCACGGACATACTGAAAATGGAATATAGATGCGAAGTCTGAAAGGCGTAGATTGTCAGAATGAATGAATGCATTTAGCTGAGGTTGAGTCAATCTACCGCGATGTTCATCATAGCATAGAGGATCAAAGAACTTTTTCAGGCGTGGAGTTGCAGCTGCTTGGTATGATTGATATGCAAAATATAGGGGCGTAGCTGCTGTTTTGAGAAAATGTACATAAACTGTTTTGGGAGACCACCACAGTCCATGTGATAATGCAAGCATAGACCAAGGAATTTACTCTTTGACAAGACATCACAAAGGAAGAGAATGTCACCAGCGAATGCAAACCATGGTAGCCCAGACAATGCATGTGAACCATTTGACATAATTCTTGAAAGAAATGTGGTCTCATGGAATGCGATGAATACAGGATATTAATGGAATGGAGTTTGTGAGGAAGCTCTCAAAGTGTTTGGATTAATGCCGCTCACAGGTGTTTAACTGTTTGGAAGACCGCCTCAAGGAGATATGGAACACGTCAAATGCAAATCTTGGGAGCCTTGACGTGGCATGTGAACTATTTGACAGAATATCGTGGCAGATAAGAATGCACCGGGGAAGCATAGGAAATGCGTTTGACAATGCATGTTAACTGTTTGGCATAAGTTCCTCAAAGAATACCGAGATTATCAACAATGCACATAGGCGTCATCCCTCATAGTTACATGGTCTCAAGGCATGATAATGTGACAAGGTGTGTGAACTAAACGTTGTTTCCAGCAGAGCTGGTCTTTGATATCATTTTTTTTATGCTGCTGCAAATTGTGGGAAATGTGGAATGCACAGACAACGCACGTGAATAGTTTGACATAATTCCTCAAAGAAATGTGGTCTCATGAAGTGCAATGATTGCTGGATGTCTACCAAATGTAGACCGTGGGCATAGGGAGAGCGCGGACAACGCACGTGAACAGTTTGATAGGTGGATCAAATGGTATAGGTGCAGCCGCGGCTAGGAAATTTGTGGCAGAAGGTGCTTATGTGTACGTTGTTGACATCGATGAAGAGGGAGGGGTTAAAGTTTGTCAAGAGCTCGATGGGAATGCTTCATTTGTGAAGTGTGAAGTGGCAATAGAGACCCATGTGAAAGGGGTTGTAGATCGAGCAATGGAGGAGAAGGGGCATCTAGATATCATGATGAATAATGTAGGTATATTGCACGCTCATGGTAATTCCATCATACAGGTCTCTGTTGAGACTTGGGAAAGAGTGATAGCTGTGAATGTTACAAGAGCTATGTTAGGAATGAAGCATGCTGCAAGGGTCATGATTCCATGCAACTCTAGTTCCATACTCTTCAATTGCAGTGTTTTGGGACTGATGAAGACTGATAATGCCTCTCATGGTTACATGGCTTCCAAGAATGCTCTGTTGGGGTTTGATGAAGAATGGTGCAGTGGAGTTGGCAAAGGAAGGAATATGTGTGAATGCTGTGTCATCCTTTGGGATTGTGACAAAGATGATTGAGGAGTGGCTAATGTGTGGGGTGATTTGCGATGACAAGTATTTTTCCCAAGATGCTTGTTGAGATATGAAAGGTGACAATGAAAATGAAGGAAAGAGAATTAGCCATACCTAATGCAAGCTTTCCCATTATTATTCAAGAAGGCATTATGTTCATAGAAAGGAAAGGTGCTTAACAAATGCAGTTAGAATGTATGATTCGGGCATGTATTGGAAAAAGACATAATGGTCATCTTGACAAATCAAGTAACTTGCACTTTCTTTGGAAATATTGGTTTTAGGTTACCATTTTGGTAAAGGTGACTTTTTGTCACTCATTGTAACTAAAGGTTAGGAAGTTGACTTTTTCTGTGCATAAGTGTGTAAGTTACTAACTCTTTGAAATTCACGCAGAAAAGAGTTAGTTATTAACCCAGGATAGAGTTAGTTACTAAGGTGGTTATTCTGGGAAGCCTATAAATACAAGGCTATTGGTAATCTTAGGGGGGGGGAGACATTTTATAGAGGGGAAAACTCTGCTGGAATTCCAGGAGAAACTTGTAATGACATTTTGATTTGCACTATGTATAGAAAGGATTTTGGACTTGTATATTTCCAAAAGGATAATGAAGAATACGTCTTAGTTCGTATGTTCTAAATGTATTCATGTGTTATTATTGCTGATTTCTCATATGTCAAATTGGTAGTCTTTTTTATGCATATGTGATTTGTACAATTGATGTGATGATGCACACGCAACCTTTGGTATCTCAGTTTGAATGTGTCAAAGTATCTTATCTCTGCGTATGTTGAGATTTGTCATTCTTCTTTGTCGTCATCTCATGGCTAAGCATATTGTGTTACAAACTCCCCTCGTAATTTGTTGCGAATGTTGAGAAATCTCAGTTGATGGTCGTATGTCTATTGTTGGGGTTTCTATCTTTATTTCCTTTTAGTTCTATGTTTTCTCCTTTATGTACTTTCAGGTTAAAAGTACACGAAAATCCTAAACACCCCTATCATACGAGGGAGCTGCCCCTCTCAAACACAGAGGAAGATCGTGTTTCATAGAATGATCTCTCCAACTGTTGGAACATTTGTCACTGCTTATCGGGCAAACAGGGTCAGTTTCAGGTAAATGTACGCAGTGACAAATCTGTTTACCAACACACTTAATGCATGCAATTAATTGGAGGGTCAAAATATTATCATTGCAATCCTTTATTGATTATGTTTATAATGATTAACTTATGGTCATGTTGATCATAACTTCTCAAGTAGTTCCTTATTAGATACTCATGGTAATATCCTATGATTATTGAGGTAGAGCTATTTAATATTATGTTAGCTACCATAAGTAGTATAATATTAGCTACTATAAGTAGTATCCTACATCTACTCCTTATAGCACCTTATCTTTATCCCATTTTGTTTTAGTTTTTATGCTTTTTGTTTGTAGATAATTTAGCAGTTATGTTCATGCTTATTTTAGATGCTTTTGATAGATGTCACTAATTAGACATTTTTCCTCTTATGCTACCAATTTTTTAGGTGGAGCACTCATTTCAAGAAATCATGTACTAAGAAGTGACGTACACATCATTTGTTATGAGTTCCTATCATTTACTTTCAAACAAGCTACATTTTATGTAGGCAAAAAGATACATTTCACATAAAAGTTGGTAATGACATGGGGTTTGGACTTGGTCCTTAATTTATTCATTCCTACAACAAGATCAAATTCATAGTTTATAAAAAAGGACACAATTTAGTTGTGTGATTTGTGGAAATGTCACTCAATCTATCAAATTTAAATATAAAATCTTGTGTTGAGATGTTTCCTTTTATTTGATTGTTATGAGCTAAAATGAAGTGGAAATATTTGAAAGCGCGTTGGGGTGTTATATCTAATAACACATCCTAATTCATTAGAACATTTAGTGAACATTTATAGAACAACCAACATCTAGTAAGAAATATTTATTATTCAATGCATTATATTTAAAACACCGATATTTGCATAACATCTTAGACATACTACATGAACAATTACTATTTTTTAATCTTTGTGTTGAATCACTATCATTAGGGGTTTGACCAATCAAAGATATATTCTTGACCATTGAACAACTCTTAAGCACACAACCAAGTTTTTATATAGGTATATAAGTCAAAGTGAGCATGTTTTAGATTTGAGAATTATAAATGTTTCTATTTGCATTGTTAGATCAAGTTTGCACATAAGAATTGGATCCACACTTTTACAAGATCATTTACATACTTACAAAAGTGACCTAAAAAGTTAGAGGTAGACTTTATTGAATTTTATACGTTCAACTTCTATTATATTTAATTCTTTGGTGTAGCGGTGAGCCAAGTAAAGATATTTGGTGGGGTATGAATCATCATTAGAATAAGAGCTAAACTATTTATTTAGCTATTTCAAATTTGGAGTTACCTTAACGCTTAAGTTAGATATCCCTATAAATTATTCCTTGGAATTATTTCTACAACTATAAGAATCATCATTCTCATTCCTAGAGTGGGATGAATAGATCATTTTTACTAATCGATGATTGATATTTGTGCTTATTCAATTCATTTTCTCTAAGGATAATTTGTAAAATTGCTATTTCTCATTCATGGGATAATAGATAATAATATAAAATGAAGGAAAAGAAAAATGGTGACCTTCTCCAAAGGAATTTTGGAAATTAAATATGCATGGGAACTCTTCAATAAATTTTTTAAAGAAAGATTGATTTTTATTGTGTAAGAAAACTAACAATGAAGTAGAATGGAATAAAATAATATTATGGCTTACCTTGTTAAAGGATAAAGGGTGTAGAAAGTTACCAATTGAAGGGCATTCAATGAGCATAATTAGAGGTTTACAAAAACATATTTTCTGAATTGAAAACTTTGCTAGTTATTGAAAGAAGCAATAATCCTAAATAAGAATTTTTATTCAAGCTCCTTTGCTTGTCGCTTTTTTGACGGTGATGGGGCAATAGATATGCTTGCTAATAAAGGAATCAACTTGTTATCTTTGATGCCCCTTGTTACCTTTAAGATGTCAGAGTTGAATTCTTTAAAAGAGATCATTAATCAAGAAAAGTTGCCATAATCATCATTTTTAAATGTTGTTTGTACTCATTGATTGGTTGTCTCTCACAAAGTCAAGCATCAAATTTTTGGTTTGAGTCTTGGGTTAGATACTTATGTCAATTCAAGAGGAGTTATGTGTGATGCATTGATATCTATAACACTTTCTTTCTCTTCCCGTAGTAGATGAATATAGTTTTTTTTGTGGTGGATAGTGATTTGTGGTTGGTTGGTTTAAAAATAGTGAGGTTCATGGTTAGGTGTTTCTTGTTATTTCATGGTTGCTCATAACAAATTGGTTGGTGGTAACATGGATCCGTTCTAACGAGGTCCAATGATTAACCATTGACTATGAAATATTTTTTGGCTTGTACGTTTCATCTTTCTTAAAATGGTTCAAAGCATTTCAAGCAAGCAAAACATATCATGCATTGCCTACACTCTTTTACAATTATTATTACTTTTGTGATAAGTATGCACATGTATTTCCTTGTGAAGAAGTGAGGAGGTGGTTGGAGATTCTACTCCTCTCAAAAAATGTGATAGTAGCAAAGGAGGACTTGGAAGTTGCTATATAGGATGAAGGTATCAGGTAAGGCTAAGCAATTTTGGCAGGTGTTGGATTGGATGAGAAAGAATTAGTTATGATCAAGATTGAGCTATGTGAGGTAACTATGGACATTGATATTTTAATAACATTTTGTTGGGGCTTGTGTTCTATAGTAAAGTTTTTTCTAGTTTCTCACAATAAGGGTATGTTGGAGGTTTTTAGTGCTTATACCTTGCCTTAGCTTTTGATTGATCGGTTGTAGAGGGCCACCAAATGATCATAAATTATCCATGGAATTAAATTTGAGGGGTTTGGGTAGTTTGCAAAGAGTGCTAATATTAAGTAGTTTGCAAAGAGTGCTAATATTAAACAAAAGTCTATGGTTGTGGTGATTGATAGCTAGAATAGCCAGTGATGAAGGAGTTGAAAATGATGTAGGTGTTTCATAACTTCCTTAACAAGATTGTAGATTATTGAACTCATATTTTTTTTTGCTTTCAAATAACTCTTGATTGCAAATTTTTATTATTTTTGACCTACTACAACCTACACAAATTATTCATATATATATATATAATATAATTATAATATCTTTTATTAGTTTGTAGCCCTTTATTATTATTATCTAATTATATATTTATTTAAATAAATAAAAGATGTTATCTATTTCTCTTCACACTAGTTAAAAACAAATAGTTAGTAGTGAATTGTAGAAGCTAATGCCCCCTCCCCTCCCGAAAAACTAAAATGTAGAAGGTTCTCAAGGGCTAGTAGGGTGCGTCGAGCAGGAGTAATGGATTACAATATTGGTGCCATTAAGGTGTTTGCCCGTCAGTTGAAGAATGCTCGTCCCATTTCTCCATCAACATCAATAACAGGACCTGCCATGACGCTCGGCACTCTTCTATTTCAGCGAGTGTGGCTGCAGGTATCATCAATATTTCTTAGTACTTCATTTCTTATATTTCATGCTACTTCACGATAACTACACTTGATGAAAACCAATCATTATACCAAATTTGCTTAACTGGATTTCCCATATAGAAAACAGGAAGATTCAAGTTTGTACTGCTAAATTGAAACTTAATTAACTTGAAAAACTTAACTGAGAGTAGAAACACAAGTTCGCTGTCATAACTACCTTCATCTGCATTTTCATCACCATTCTCATTGGCTGGTTGAAGAAGTTGCAATTCTGCAGTTCCTTGGGCAAGGATATGGAGACTTTGAATCTGTTATTTGACTCAGCAAAGATTCTGGCAAATTAAAAAAATGTAAAGTTACACATAATTTCGAATGGTAAGTAGGAGATATTTTCCACAGCAAGTCAAATTAGGATAATATTATCAAGATTTAATTGTGTTGTTTTCGAGTGAAATTCATTGACCTATGCGTCATGAATAGTGTGGTTCACAAGAAGAGAATGAATGGTACACTTAGCATTCATTGTATCTAGGTGATGCTCATAGAGGTGAAGTATTAGACCTTCCTGGGAGATCACCCATCCTGGTACTACAACTCTTTTCAAATTCATATATGAATTTAAAATATAAATTTGATTTTCTAAAATTGAGATTTGAAATTTATATTTGTAAAAGAAAATAAACTTTCTTAGGGTGATTTGGGCTAAACCAATGGAATGCATACAAATAAGTTTAGATTATCTTGGGTCTAATAGGTGTATAGACCAGACCTGTGGATTAGGCTGTTTAGAATTGAATGCCAAGGTATGAAAGTAAACGGGGAGGAAGATAAATTACTTAGCTCAATGACCAAAGAATAAATGCTGTTTGGTGAAGAATTGGAACTTTGACTCTTTCTGCCCTAAAATATGCAATCTAGCTGTCAGTGAAATGCCTCCAATCCTGCGTTGAATCTGTGCTTTGTTTGGGTTGAAGTCCACATGTCTAGATCTAGTCTACAATTGCAGATTCATTTTTGTGTTGAGATTTGACCCATGCTCTGCTATTTGCCTGATTGATCTTTGTCTGCCCTGCTCTTTTTTGATATATGATGACAGGCAATATTTAGAAATACCTTTAAGTGATTGCTGTTGTGTCGCAACGGGACATGTTCTCTTAGCTCAACTCCTAGAAAACTTAGGCACAAGATTGAAAACAACAAGCAAGCCTCCTAGAATGATGTATGCAGATTTGTTACTCATTTTAGTGCACCATATTCAAGTATTTCACTATTGATTGCTCCTTTAATTCTCCATAGAGGATGAGAGAGGATGAATGACAAATGGGAGATGTGGAATGAATACAAATGAATGCCATTAAATTATAGTTCACATATTTGAACTTGTCATACCCTAAACTTTTTACTCTGCAAAAACTTGGCAACTTAAAAAAATACTTAAATTCCTTAAAAAAACTAATTTTATACCAAAGGGGTATAGTTTTGATCTGCATTATAGGTAGGGTTGACATTATAAGTTATAAATTGCAAATCTCAAAATATTTGTAAAAAATTGCTTATAAAACAAAAAAAATGTCTATAACGTTCGTAAAAGTTTCCGTTAATGTTAGTAAACATCTGTAAAACATATGTAAAAACATTGTGAGGACATCATGGGAGCTTGGGAAGTCTGCAAAAATGAAGGGTACACATGTGAAGGCTGAATTTTTTCAGTATTTTAGGCACGTCTTTTGCAGGAGTCCCTATGTTTTTTTCTGTATTTTTTGAGTCTTGGTGTTAAGACTTGTCAACTATGCATGCAAGTTTGGCACCAAAACTTGCCAAAAAAATATTGCCGAGTACTCTATGAGTTTGTAAACTATGCTTTAAATGCATGAACATATCATCAAATCACACGTGTGATAAGTTGGCCCAAGAAAAGAAAATATTAGGTGATAGCGAGTCAAAATATGAATTTGATTTTGTAAAGCTAGAGGTCAAGTCCGCAACTATGTGGTTAATCTCAGTGGAAATGACCCTGGGTGGGAGAATGGTCGTGGCTATGTGCATAATGGAATATTTAGGTATGTTTGGAGTCATAATTGTTGTTATAGATTGAAGATGTATTGGTATATGTGTAGATTTGGGTATGTGTATGGAATCTTGAGATGACGGATTTGAGCCTAGGTGGGAAAATAGTTGTGATTGTATGGGTAATGAATATGTGGGTATGCATGCAATCATAAATCATGATAAATAGAAAATGTATTAGTGTATGTGCAAATGTGGGTATATATAGAAAAATGTGTATGTTTGAGTAGGTGAAGGCTAAAAAAATGAGCTTAGCTTTACACAAGTTTGCACTATTTGTTGTTATGTACATGTAACAACACATTCCTTTAAAATGGGTACAAAACAAAATGAGAAATGGTTTAAGTATGCAAATTTTATTGTTACAATGCATCTCAAAGTATGTAGTGCTCACAAACATGCATTGTCATGACCCCATCCTAAATCAGAGGACACATCCTTGGGAAAATTGTCTTAAGACTTCATGATTTTCCTAGAAATGTGGGTGCAAGACAACGATCTACAACAGCATGGAAGCAGGGAATCTAACCAATAATAGAGTGGATTACAAATAATTAAGATCGAGTGAAGTTTAGATGGGTTAATCTCCAAAGAGGTGCGATCAGCTAGAGGTTAGTTAATGATGATAGCCTTTCTGACTAACAGAGGACAGGAAACAAAAGTGGTAAAGCATGACATAATAATGATAGGAAGTTCATAATTAAAATAGGGCTTTCGATTACAACCACATTGACAATAATTCAAAAGAAGCAGAATTGGAATCCTTATTCACTGTTACCCAAAGTTTGTTTTACAAAAGGAAATTGATCCTTCTAAGGATCGGGCTTTTATCTTTAGACAGATCCATTTTTGTTAATCTCTCACGGACTGCTCTGCTACATTTAGATCTGCACACTCCTTCCGTCGATCTCTCAAGGCTCTTCCTTCTTCTCTTCAATCAGCTTGCTGTACACCGATTCCACAAACCTGTCCTTTCCTTTTGTGATGGTTGAACCCCTCCATACTGCATTTCTCTCCCTTTTATCACCGGCTCTGTAACTGATCGGTTGTGCTTGGTCCCAGATTGGTTATGGTCGATTGAATAACTGTCAACCAACCCATTCAGGGACCAATAGTCTGCCTTCCTGCTAGCGTGGAGATACGAAGTCTGTTCCATGCCCCACCAAGGTTAAAATCACACTCATTATGGAGAGTGAGTGCAAACAAACTAAGAGAAACTAATCAACTTCAAACAAAAATAAAAATCTTGCTTAACATAACAAACAAACACACCAAAAAGATAAACCAAAATTTGAAAGAGCGATGCTCCTGCATCAGGCTCCCCTGCACAAAAGGATTTATGAGCTCCTGCTCATGAGTTCAGCAATAGAATGACCCAACTTGGCGATTTTTGGTTCAGTTAACCAAGAAACATCCTCCAAGGGATGATTTCTTCACTTTACCGGATACGGGAAATATTCTTGCTTGCGGGTCTTCTTCAATAGCTGTCTATCAAGAATGCATTCAATATCTAGCGGAGCTGTTTGGACCACATGTGGATCCTCATGAATGTTGGACTTTGCCTCTGCTGCATCTTCATCTTCAGCCAGCTTGGCAATTTTTGGTTCAGTTAACCAAGAAGCATCCTCCAAGGGATGATTTTTCCACTTTACCAGATATGGGAAATATTCTTGCTTGCAGGTCTTCTTCAACAACTGTCTATCAAGAATGCATTCAATATCTAGTGGAGCTATTTGGACCACTTGTGGATCCTCATGAATGTTGGAGTCTACCTCTGCTGCATCGTCATCTTCAACACCTTGGTAAGGATATAAATCTTCAACATTAAAAATAGGAGAAACTCCCATGCTTGAAGGAAGGGCAATCTCATACGCATTGGCAGAAAACTTTCTGAGGATTTTACAGGGACCAATCTTCTTCATTTTCAGTTTATTGTAATCACCCGTAGGAAATCTCTCCTTCCTAAGGTGAGCCAACACAAGATCACCTACCTGCAAAATGCATCTCTCTCTGCTTCTTGTCAACATACTGTTTGTAGTGCTGATTGTCTTTCTCTATGTTCATTTTAACCTCCTCATGAAGGTCATGAATGACTTTAGGAAAGTCTTCCCCATCTACACTTCTCTTCTCATTATCACCAAGATTTTTAAGTTTAAAGACACCCCTTGGATGCACACCATATAAAATGATTGAAACCGGTATTCCTATTTGTGGAATCATTATAGGCTAACTCAGCTTGTGCTAATGCCAAACCCCAATTTCCAGGTGTATTCCCAACAAGGAACCTCAACATATTTTCCAAAGTCCTACTAACCACCTCAGTTTGGCCATCTGTTTGGGGGCGATAGGCTGAACTAAAACTAAGCCGTGTTCCCAACTCTTCCCAAGAGTCCTCCAAAAATGTCCCACAAACTTGGTGTCTCAGATATGATACTTCTTGGAATACCATGCAATCTTACCACTTCCTTGAAAAACAAGTTAGGAATATTGATAGCATCACTAGTCCTCTTACATGGAATGAAATGATCCGTTTTAGAGAACCTATCCACAACTATGGATATAGAATCATTGCCCCTTTGAGTTTGAGGCAAACCCAAAACAAAATCCCACGGTCTAGATGGAATTGGTAATGGCTGATACAAACCAGTATTTTGGCTCCTTCCTTTTGCATGTTGACAAATTCTACATCTTTCTACATACTTCCTGACATCTGTTTGCATCTTTGGCCAATAGTAATGGGTGCTCAACTGCAAATAAGTTTTATCTTGCCCAAAATGTCCAGCTAGGCTGCCATAGTGCTTCTCCTTCAGTAAATTGTCTCTCATGGATCCTCTAGGTATGCACAGTTTGGTTCCTTTGAACAACAACCCTTTCTAGAGCATAAAATCAGTTCAAGAACCTCTATCACGGGTGATAGGACTGCTGCACACTTCATATGCTTCTCTGAAATCTGTATCATCTACATACAACTCTTTCAAACTATCAAATCCCAGGCTATCAGCCTGAATTTCATGAAACAACAAGTTACTTGTACTTAAAGCATTAGCAACCTTATTTGTTTGTCCACTCTTATGCTTCAATACAAAATTCAAGATTTGAAGATACTCTACCCTTATAGCATGCCTTCGATTTAATTTATGTTGGCTGTTTATAAACTACAAATCATGATTATCTGTTTAAACAATGAACTCCTTAGGAAGCAAGTAATGCCTCCATTTCTTCAATGCTTGAACCAATGAATAAAACTCAAGATCATAGGCAAAATATTTCTTCTTAGCATCATTCAATTCTCCACTAAAATATGCCATTGCTTTATTTTTATGACTAAGAACAGCTCCTATTGCCAATCCACTAGCATCATACTCAACTTGAAATACTTTATTGAAATCGGGCAACGTAAGTATAGGCTGCTCACTCACCTTTTGTTTAAGAAATCTGAAACTTCTTTCAGCCTCCAATGTCCATTCAAATTGCTTCTTTAGACCCCTTAATTGTTTCAAGCATTGGTGCAACTACATGATTGAAATTGTTAAGGAACTTCTTGTAGAAACTAGCAAGACCATGAAAACTTCGTACCTATAATGCACACTTTGGTGTTGTCCAATCAATAATGGTCCGAACTTTTTCCTTGTCCATCTTCAATCCATCCTTGGACACTACAAAGCCCAAATAGATCAACTTGGTCTGCCAAAACACACATTTCTTCAAATTAATCTGCAATTTCTCCTAATACAAACTTGCCATCACCATCCTCAAATGCTTTTCCTTTGACGTGCTAAACACCAAGATATCATCAAGATACAGTGTACACAATGACAAACTTTCCTAAGAATGGTTTTAAAACCTCATTCATAAATCTCAAGAAAGTTCTAGGGCATTAGAAAGTCCAAAGGGCATAGCCAGCCATTCATAGAGTCCATCATTAGTTTTAAATGCTGTTTTCCACTCATCTCCAATTCTTATCCTAATATATGATAACCATTTTTCAGATCTATCTAAAATACATTGACCCACTCAAACAATTCATCAATTCTTCAATTCTTGGAATTGGAGATCTATATCTAATAGTTATTTTATTAATGTCCCTAGAGTTTGTACCTATTCTCCATTCACCACCTTTCTTAGGAACTAGAACTGTAGGCACAAAACAAGGGCTACAACTCTCCCTCATCAACCCCTTTTTGAGCAATTCTTCTACTTGCTTTCTAATCTCCCCATTCTCCTTGGGAGTCAATCTATATGCAGCCTTGTTTGGAAGGCTAGTCCCTTGAATCAAATCCATATGATGGCTAATGCTCCTCATAGGAGGCAACTCATCAGGCAACTTTGCTGTAACAATGTCTTTATGCTCCTCTAGGATTTCTTATAGCTCCTGAAGCAATTCATCCAACTTTGCTGATGTAAGAACAACCTCGGGCTTGAACACCAAAGCATATCCCTTCTTGTCATCCTTCATGGTGTGTAAAAACTTCTTCCCACTCACCAACATTATTGTATTGCTGCTGCTACTACTGCTGTCTCCTTCTTGTTCTTGCATAGGCAACAAGGTATGCTTGATACCGTCCTCCTCAAAAGTGTAGGTGTTATCTCTTCCATTATGTATCTCCTTGTCAAATTGCCAAGGTCTACCAAGCAAAACACACACACATCCATGGGCATAACATCACTTAACACACTATCCTTATAACTACCAATCTGAAATTCAACAAGAGCTTGTTCATCTACCAATAATTGATGCCCTTTCTGTAGCCAAGAAACTCTATAAGGAGAAGGATGTTTAGCTTTCTTAAGGCCTAACTTATCTACCATCTCTATAACCACAAGATTATACATACTACCACTGTCAATGATTAATTTGTAGCACTTACCTTTTGCCTTACACTTGGTTTTAAATAGAGCTCTTCTTTGAACTGGTTCTTGACTCTCCTTGGGTGTCTTCAACAACACTCTTTTAAACAGCAACGACTCTCTCGATTCCGATTCTTCTTTATGATGGACAAGTGACCCCACACTCTATTGGTTTGCTTGCACTATTTGATTGCTCTTTTCAAACTTTGTATGCCCTCCTTGTGAAGATTCTGGACATTCCCAACTTTTGTGGCCAGCATATTGCTTACATTTAAAACATTTACCGGCAAATCCTTTGCCCCTTCCCTGAAAACCACCTCTTACATATGATCTTCTTCCCTTATTTTGATAGCCTCCTCTTTTAGTATTGGCTTTCCCACTGGAGCTAACAGCCCCTTCTTCT
Source organism: Cryptomeria japonica (assembly GCF_030272615.1). NCBI lineage: Eukaryota > Viridiplantae > Streptophyta > Pinopsida > Cupressales > Cupressaceae > Cryptomeria > Cryptomeria japonica. The sequence goes on from NC_081413.1 coordinate 352,626,457, forward strand.
TGATGATGTTGCTGTCCTCTCCCTCTAAATCCTCTTCCTCTCTTTTTTTCCTGCTGGTTTTGCTTCCTCAATAATTTTTCTTCTGCCTTGATGCTCAAATTGGTAAGCCTCTTCAAGAGTTCTAGCAGATAAAAAGACTCAACTCATCCTGCAAATAATACTTTAACCCGTTCAAATACCTTGCTACTTTCTCCATGTCCTCTTCCCTATGTCCTGACCAAATCACCAACTTATAAAACTCTTTGGTATAATCTTTTACCTACATATCCTTTTGTTTAAGGTTCTGCAATCTTTTGAAAAGATTAGTTTGATAGTCTCTCGGAAGGAACTTAGCCTTTAACTTTGCAACCATTTGATCCCAAGAAGTAATTTTCTCCTTATTCTTCTTCCGCCTCTTTGATTGAACATGATCGCACCACAAAGCAGTACAAGCAAACTTGACCTTCCTTTCTTTTGCAACTCCTTCATATTCAAAATATTTGTCAAGGTCATTGATCCAATCAATGAGTTCTTCGCCAGTCAAACTTCCAAAATATGTAGGGACCTCAATTGTTGGTTTGGCTCCCACATTTAATACTGTTTTCAACAATCTCTCTTCAAACCCCTTTGGTTATGCCAAAACATCTTCATTAGCAGCTTGAGGTTCCTCTTCATTTTCAACCTCACTAATCATCGAGTTCTACTCCTTTTTGTTGGGCTTGTTCCATGGCATCCATCCTTGCTGCCAGGTTTTGCAACATCTCCAGAACTCCTTCATGTCCTCTTCGGCTTCCTCCTCTAACACCTCCTCTTCTCATTCTTCTTGGTGGCATTTTGCCCACACCTCAGTCACCAATCACAACCTGGTTTTGCTTCCTCAATAATTTCTCTTCTGCCTTGATGGCGAATTGGTAAGCCTCTTCAAGAGTTCTAGCGGATAAAAAGACTCAACTCATCCTGCAAATAATACTTTAACCCGTTCAAATACCTTGCTACTTTCTCCATGTCCTCTTCCCTATGTCCTGACCAAATCACCAACTTATAAAACTCTTTGGTATAATCTTTTACCTACATATCCTTTTGTTTAAGGTTCTGCAATCTTTTGAAAAGATTAGTTTGATAGTCTTTCGGAAGGAACTTAGCCTTTAACTTTGTAACCATTTGATCCCAAGAAGTAATTTTCTCCTTATTCTTCTTCCGCCTCTTTGATTGAACATGATCGCACCACAAAGTAGTGTGGCCTTTGAGTTTGGTACAAGCAAACGTGACCTTCCTTTCTTTTGCAACTCCTTCATATTCAAAATATTTGTCAAGGTCATTGATCCAATCAACGAGTTCTTCGCCATTCAAACTTCCAAAATATGTAGGGACCTCAATTTTTGGTTTGGCTCCCACATTTAATACTGTTTTCAACATTCTCTCTTCAAACCCCTTTGGTTCTGCCAAAACATCTTCACTAGCAGCTTGAGGTTCCTCTTCATTTTCAACCTCACTAATCATCGAGTTCTACTCCTTTTTGTTGGGCTTGTTCCATGGCATCCATCCTTGCTGCCAGGTTTTGCAACATCTCCAGAACTCCTTCATGTCTTCTTCGGCTTCCTCCTCTAACACCTCCTCTTCTCATTCTTCTTGGTGGCATTTTGCCCACACCTCATTCACCAATCACAACCTGGTTTTGCTTCCTCAATAATTTCTCTTCTGCCTTGATGGCAAATTGGTAAGCCTCTTCAAGAGTTCTAGGGAATAAAAAGACTTAACTCATCCTGCAAATAATACTTCAACCCGTTCAAATACCTTGCTACTTTCTCCATGTCCTCTTCCCTATGTCCTGACCAAATCACCAACTTATAAAACTCTTTGGTATAATCTTTTACTGACATATCCTTTTGTTTAAGGTTCTGCAATCTTTTGAAAAGATTAGTTTGATAGTCTCCCGGAGGGAACTTAGCCTTTAACTTTGCAACCATTCGTTCCCAAGAAGTAATTTTCTCCTTATTCTTCTTCCGCCTCTTTGATTGAACATAATTGCACCACATAGTGCGGCCTTTGAGTCTGGTACAAGCAAACTTGACCTTCCTTTCTTTTGCAACTCCTTCATATTCAAAATATTTGTCAAGGTCATTGATCCAATCAACAAGTTCTTCGCCATTCAAACTTCCAGAATATGTAGGGACCTCAATTTTTGGTTTGGATCCCACATTTAATACTGTTCTCAACATTCTCTCTTCAAACCCCTCTGGTTTTGCCAAAACATCTTCATTAGCAGCCTGAGGTTCCTCTTCATTTTCAATCTCACTAATCATCGAGTGCTACTCCTCTTTGTTGGGCTTGTTCCATGGCGTCCATCCTTGCTGCCAGGTTTTGCAACATCTCCAGAACTCCTTCATGTCCTCTTTGGCCTCCTCCTTTAACACCTCTTCTCATTCTTCTCGGTGGCATTCTGCCCACACCTCAGTGACCAATCACAATTTGGCTCTGATACCAATATGTTGACAGCCTTTCTGACTAACAAAGGACAAGAAACAGAAGTGGCAAAGCGTGACAAAATAATGATAGGAAGTTCAGAATTAAAAGAGGGCTTTCGATTACAATCGCATTGACAGCAATTCAGAAGAATTAGAATTAGAATCCTTATTCACTTTTACCCAAAGTTTGTTTTACAAAAGGAAATCGATCCTTCTAAGGATCGGGCTTTTATCTTTAGATAGATCCGTTTTTGTTAATCTCCCACAGACTGTTGTTCTACATTTCGATCTGCACACTCCTACCATCGACCCATCAAGGCTCCGCTTTCTTCTTCTCTTCAATTGGCTTGTTGTATGCCAATTCCACAAACCCGTCCTTTCCTTCTATGATGGTCGAACCCCTCCATACTGCATTCCTCTCCCTTTTATCATCGGCTTTGTAATTGATCAGTTGTGCTTGGTCCCAAATTGGTTATGGTCGGTCTATAACTGTCGGCTAACCCATTCAGGAACCAACAGTCTGCCTTCCGGCCCGTGTGGAGATAGGAAGTCTGTTTCGTTGTAATTTCCTCACTTTGAAATAGAATTTAATAATGAATAATTATAATAAAATTAAAATATTAAAAATTAAATTGCAATATAAAAGAATTTAAAAGTTAATGAATGGTCAAAAGACATAAAATGAAAAGTTGTGTCTCCCTCAAACATGAGATATAAAAGGGAGAAGAGAACCTCATTTGAGGGGGGATAATTTGGAATGAGAAGTGTAGATTTGATCTAAATAAGAAGTGCAGATTTGATTGTGAAAAGTTGTGTTCCTTTTACAACAGAGCATAGTTCAAAAACTTGGACTGGGCAAAAACTTAGTATATCCAAATTTGATTCGGACTTGGTGACTTGACTAAAACTTGGCAACTTACAAAAATACTTAAATTCCAAAAATTTGGCACGCACAAGTTTCTCCTACAGATTCACTGAGTACTTGCTGTGAGTCGCTCTGTAAACTTGCTGGAAACTCATGAGTTTGAGGTTGAATTTGGCAAAGAAAATTACTCACAAGTATTTGATGAGTTTTAAAAACTATGCAATAGAGTACAACATCAACTTAGAGATGCATCAGAATCCTAAAAACACTAATCGGTTGGTAAACTGTGGTCATGATTGACACAAACCCTAATTAGCATTGTGAGATTTTGCCAAGATCAAGAGCTCAATGAAAAGTACAAAATAGAGAGACAAAATATAGGACAAGAATAAACTGTATTCTCATCAATAGATAAATGATCAAAAGATCAATAGTTGTTCCATACAATGAATATGAGCCTGCATATATAGGCAAAGCTATATGGATATGTGAGCACACAAACATGACATGTGGCTCAATAAGAAACAAGGGTAGGTAAGAAATAGGTGTGGTAGGTAGGAGAAACAATATAATATTCCACATGAGGTCGATCACCCACTGAAGGTGGAATTATCACTCCACAATAAGTGGATATGATAGAGTAGTAACAAGATCACACAATAAATGGTGGAAATTCTCCTACACACACTATCCCAATGTGGCACAAACACCCAAGTGACTCATACCCAAACTACTATGAAATGCATTATCTTAAGTAAACTTAAGTAAGGTGTAATAATATCCAACATGAATAATTAATTACACCAACACCCCCCCTTAAGTGCAACTGCACTTAAGGGAATGCACTTAAGTCTACAATGCAACTAAGCAATGCAAGATGGGTCTCGGCTACGAGGCTATGTTAGGTACCCATGTACAAATGCAAATGCAAAACAAACTAATGCAATGAAATCTCTCACAAAGCGGGGAAAGAGAGAAAAACCCGATGGGAAAAAACCCTCCCCCAAAAGAGAGATGAAAACTAGATACAAAGAACTCTCATAGAAGTATGTGAAGGACAAAACCCCATGTGAGGAAAAAGTCCCCCCCATATGAGAGAAGAAGAGAAGCTAGGTAGCCCCCCCTTAATGTAGAATCTGCACCAATGGTAGAAGCTCGAGAATGAATGAAGAAACTGCTCCATGAACATCGAACAACATTCCTCCCCTTAGGAAGAAACAAAACCAAAGGTGTATCCATGAAGTCTCCCCAATCATGAAGGGAAGATGTAGGAAAAAAACTCATGATGAATGAAGTCTCTAAAAACTGCTTAAGTGTCCCCATGTCGATGCTGAAAAATACCCCCTCCAAAGGTGGTAAACTGCGCCACACTGCTGAAAAAGGCACTCCAAGATCTAGTGGAGATGAATGTAGAACAAGTCCCAAAGACTCACATGTCTCCTCTAAACATAAAGAGACCTCCTCCAACTGCTGTACATAAGAATCCACAATCATATCAACCTCAAAAGAATGATCATGTAGAGAATGAACAAGAGGGTCAGAGTGTGCCCTCGCAACAATCGAAGAAGGATCATCTTTTTCAAAGAGAAGATGAATATCATCAATGATGTCTCCCAAATCTGCAATGTAGGACTCCACAAACAAACCTGCAATGTCTGTCAAGTAGTCATCCCAAGAAACTGAAGCTAGAAAACAAGATATATCCTGCTGCACTGAATCACAATAAGGCAAAACTGTCGTACTATCCGCATCATTAGGTGGAATAGGTGATGTGATATCAATAGGAGGAGATGAAACACAAGGATCAAGAACGGGGTCACATGTGAGAATCCCCAAGTTCAAGTACCCAAAGTTCTCAAAATCTGAATCATCATATGTAGATTCATCATGTGAAGAATCATCCTCATCAACAAAATCTGAAAAGGAGTATAACCGAGATGCATGATCAACCACCCCAGTCGCAATGATAGTCTCTAATGAAAATTGACTCAGTTGTGAACTCCACAATCCTCTTAGTTGCGCCATGTGTGATTTGATAGATGGAAAGAAGATTGTTTGTCAAGTGGGGTACACACAACACATCATTGAAGGAGTTATCCCCAATAGCAATAGTTCCTTTCCCAATTACATCCTTGTATGTATGATTGCCCATCAAAATTTGCGGCATGGTGCAAGGCTCAAATGAAGTGAACATAGACTGAGAAGACGCCATATGATGAGAAGCCCCTGAATCTAGAAGCCATCTCCTTGAATCATGACTTGTAGTAGCACAAAGAGCTTTTCCTTTTTTTGTCCCAAAAGAGTGAGTCTTCCCACTTGTTGAAGCCATGAATGCTTGTCCTTTCCCCTTTGAATGTGAGGAAGTCGAAGTTGATGAATCCTCCTTGTAGGCTTTAGGCAAATCAATGTTGTGCTTTTTGAGGATATGTGTGAGCTCATCAATCTTCTTAGAATGGCAACGACACTCCTCATGACCAACCTTTTTACAATAGGCACAAGTAGGTCTCTCCCTCTCTGGTGAATTGTCCCTCTTGGAAGAGGATGAATCTCCTTGTTGTGGAGAAGGTGGTGCTTTTTCCTTAGGCTTTGATTGCCATTTCTTCTTGTTTGAGTTTTCCTTTCCTTGATTTCCTTTGTTCCCTTGATTTGCCACTAATGCTTGAGACTTAGAAGTCTTAAGAATGCCCATGCTTATCAACTTAGTTTGTTCCATCATTAACATTTCGGCGAAAGCATCAAATGTAAGCATTGTGTAGCTTGAACCCATTGTCATCCTATGGGTTTGGAAACTAGAAACAAATGCTGCATATTCTTGTGGAAGTTTGCTCATCAAATTGAAGGTCAATTGAGTATCCTTCTTATCAATGCCACAATCCTTGAGTTGTGCCCTCAACTCTTTTGCTTTAGTGACATAGTCTTGTATGGTATCAAAGTTCTTGGGATCTAACATGGTGAGATCACTATCAACCTGATATCCCCTAATCTCATCAACTTGACCATACAAATCTTGAAACTTTTGCCAAGCATCCTTTATTAAGGTACATTTCTCAATATGAAAGATGAGATCCTTTGATACATACTTTCTTAAGGTACCAATTGCCATGATATTCTTAGTGAGCCAATCCAAGTGAGCAACAGGATCAGCCTTAGGATCAGCGGGAGCAAAAATAGTTCCATCAATGTAATGAGTTAGTCCTTTTTCCATAAGTTTACTCCATGCATCAATTTTCCAAGTAGCATAATTATGAAGAGTTAAGAGAGGAAACTTAGGAGAACCCATAGCAGCAAAAAAGAAGGAACACAAGAGCACAAAAGCACAAGATACCCCCCTCCAAATTCACTCAATCAAAGTACCCCCTATTGGTGTTGGAAATAAGCCACACCGAACCGACGATGGACTGGTCCAAGAGGGGCCAGTAGCTCAGTGATGATTTTGACACTTTATATGTAGTGCGTGTACAATAGGCCACTTGCAAACAATGACAAGGTGGACTTCTGATTTTGTTTTACAACTGCCCCAATAGGCTCAGAACTACAATGCAAAAAACCTGAAAGATAGATCTATGCAATACAAGTGCCAAATTGGCCAAAAAAGACCATATGATGAAAGTACAATTTCTACTCAAAATCACTGCAAAGGAGTTCGTATGAGCCCAAACAGAGTCCCAAAAGTTTCAGAAACAAGGATTGGACAGGTACAGTCACCAAAAACTGAGATTTCTGAAAAATTTGTCCATCAAAATCAGAAAATAATGCCACCACGAGAAAGTATACGAAAAATTAGCCCATTTCAAAAAAAATTGCACCCAAAAAGGAGCAAAAATGAGCAAGATATGGCCTTCCAAAGTTGAACTGTAAAATCGAAAAGCTCAACGGGAGGGGGCTGATAAATTTTTAAAAAATGATGACGTTAGCAAATTGCGCGATTAAATTTGACGACCGTATGGCCGTCGCCAAAACTTCACCTCCCTGCCTGCGTGGATGTCTGTACAGTACAGACTTGACATGTGTCACAACCCGATTTGCTGAAAAAGATGACGTGGCAGACTGCGTACGGTACGGTCGCTGATGTGGCGGCCATGTGGACTGCTGATGTGGCAGTATGAAAGGCTGACTGGCAGTGTGATGTGACACCTGTATGCTGACTGTGTATGCTGAGTGGCGGTCGCGTGGATGCCGCGTGGATGTCGCGTGGCAGTTGACGCAAGTAAGCCGGAAGATCGGAGGATGTGGTGGGTGTTGCCGGACGGGGGAAAGAAGGTCATCGGTTACCGAGATAGTCGGCGAAGGAAGGGCACCGGCGACCGAGACAGCCGGATGCAGAAGCTGGCGGGAGACTGGTCGTTGCCGAGACGATAGGGCACAACAGCGGTCAGTGGAAGAAGATGGAGCAGTCGGCGGGAGTTCCGGGGCAGTGACTGGTGGGTATTACATCACTCGGAAAGGTGGGAGCCCGCACGCAGGTGGCTGAAATGCTGAGTATGACTCCTACAAAATAAATCTCGTTGACAGTATGGACGGCGGGGTGAAATAATCCCCCCAAAAATAATAATGTTGTGATTTTATTTTATATATTTTTTAAAAACTTTTTCAAAGCCGTTAAACCTTTCATAAATAAACTGCGAAATATAAAAATATAAAATGATATTTAAAAAAAAGTTTTCGCAGAAAATAATTTATTTTTTTTGTTCTTTTTTATTTTTTTATAATTTTTTTCTTTTCGAAAATCCATACCATACAGCGTAATACGCTGATTTTTTCCTCCAAGCCCCAAATTTGACTTTCACCCAATATAGGCGAATTTATAGTCAACATTCATGGAAAGGGCCACCTGAACGCGATGGTGAGGTCGGATCTAGTCTAGGACGCCTCCAAAAGATGCTGCTCCTCAGATCTGCCTCTTGACGCCGCAATAAGGCCTTTCAAAGATGAATCAATGACGCTCTAATGGCTCTGATACCATGTGAGATTTTGCCAAGATCAAGAGCTCAATGAAAAGTACAAAATAAAGAGACAAAATATAGGACAAGAATAAACTGTATTCTCATCAATAGATAAATGATCAAAAGATCATTAATTGTTCCATACAATGAATATGAGCCTGCATATATAGGCAAGGCTATATGGATATGCGAGCACACAAACATGACATGTGGCTCAATAAGAAACAAAGGTAGGTAGGAAATAGGTGTGGTAGGTAGGAGAAACAATATAATATTCCACATGAGGTGGATCACCCACTGAAAGTGGAATTATCACTCCACAATAAGTGGATATGATAGAGTAGTAACAAGATCATACCATAAAAGGTGGCAATTCTCCTACACACACTATCCCAATGTGGCACAAACACCCTAGTGTCTCATACCCAAACTACTATGAAATGCATTATCCTAAGTAAACTTAAGTAAGGTGTAATAATATCCGACATGAATAATTAATTACACCAAGCAGCACAAATTCACTATTTGGTAAATTATTATAAGTCTATGAGCTTGAGTCCACATACCACAGATGTTAAACTTATTGATTTAACCCCACACATCACCTCATAATAGATGTGTCTAGTTGATTTCAAGTGCCATTTATTTTCAACACCATCACATAAGCAGTACACCTGATCAATTGAGCAATGCTTATTCAATACAATGGGTTGCAATAAATTATAGGGATTTTGAGATCAAAACTTTCAAGAACCTTCGTGACATGTCACCACAAACACAGATTTTCTAGAACTTGAAGATTGTAGTTTTTTGAATCTGCGGTTCGTCTCAGGAGTGTATATTTATTATTTACCTTCTATACTGCTACTCAAACAGCATTCAGCTCATTATGAGATGGCTGTCAAAAAGATGATTATGCCATCTGACAATCCATCCTGATCCCGATCCCAGAAGAACTTCTATTAAACAGTCTTCTTTCTTTTCTAAACAAAAGAGGCCTTCCATCTTCTGTGTCTGCATGGGAAATACAGACTCATAGTGGATTCGTCTGAACAGGTTAGAAGACAGCACATCGATACTACAACTGCAATTGGACTCATCATATTGGATTTGGATCACCAGATCATCTTTACTTCTATACAGAACAATAATAGCACTTTTCACTGAAGATAATATCACCGTCCATCATTAATCTTGGGTGCATATAGATACAGAGACAAAACCTTTTCCATATTTTTTTTTGAGAATATGGTAATTGCATTGGCCTCATAAGACTTAAAATCCTGTACAAGTTTTCATAACATGTAGCATATTAAGTACTTATTGCATGTCATTTGATTTGATCTACAAAGAACATGCTAATGCCCAGGGCAATGCTGTTTGTTCTGTAATGTATCTGTTGATTACCTCATGATTGCCACATCTGAATTCATTTTCTTTTGGTTGTTTTGGATAAGGACATAATGACATACTCTGAGCAAAAAAATACATCAGCCGTTATATCGGTGTACTGTCTCATCGTATTAGGTCAGTAATTGAAATTTTTTGTTTAACTTGAATTATTTTGCTTTAGGATAACTTTGTTTTGTGTAGCTCTGATTTTATGAATAATGTTTTTTTTCATTTCAAATGCTAAATATCATCCTATTACTTTATTTATTCATCATCACATACATGTCACAAATATAGTTGTTCTGGCTTAATAAATGTGTCACCCAGGAATTATTTCTAGATATGCCACACTGTCACAGAGTTATAATTACGTGCACTATGAGATGTCTACTGTTATGCATTGCAGGGCATGCTGGTCGCATGTAGAGAGAACGGATGTTTTGTTCTAGATGATGGTAGTTCTATAATAGAGATATTTCTTCCAAAGGATTTTCTGCAGCAACAGTGGAAAATAGGTTGTTCTTATGTTTGGAAGCGTTTGATTACTTGTGGCCTACTGAGACATGAATTTTTTTTTTCAGCTTTGCAGAAAGTATTTATTATAATTAGCATCCATATATAATGCAACAGGTATGTATGTGATGGTAATTGGAGCATATTCGGTTGGTGGGAGTGGTTCGCCAGTGATCAAGGTTCTTACTAATATCTTGAACACCCTTCATTTTCTTTTTTTGAATTTCCAGTGCTATTATTTAAATGGAAGTGATTGACTAGTTAAATGATCATCATCAATGTTAGCAGAATGTCGTCGATTTAGCCGCTGATTAACCTTAGAGTAAGAAAGATACAGACACTTGAAAAACCACTGTACGTTTTCAATGTCAGACAAGGTTCCATAAATGCAATTCTGCAGGCCAGATTGACTTGATGTCTACAAGACTTCCTTTTTTTGTGTACAATTTAGATGCCTGCACTGTTAATATTGTCTATCAACAACTAAAGTTGTATGCCATCTGTCTTGTGTACTTTGTCATCTTCTGATTTGCTATTTTAGATGGACTAAAGGGTGAATCCCTTATTTGGTCTCATTTGGAGCTACCTGGGTGTCATGTCCCCATCTTTGATCCAAAAAGATAACAAACAAAGAACAATTGTGGGATCAGGACTGGCAGCCTTGATAACAAAAGTTGAGTATTTAAGAGTAGAAAATAATGAAGTATACATAGTATCAATAGTAGGTTATATAATAAACAAGAATGATAAGGCATAAAGACTTGCAAGCATCCAAGTAAAGCAAATAGAATAAGGTAAAGTAGTTTGATATGCTATCTTAAACAAGGTGTGAAGGTATTAAGAACATACGGCATACTGAAGCTATAATCGTCTCTTATGCATCAATCTAGCAAGGTATATGAAGAGACATGATATTGATAGACAATCAGCAAGGAAAAGGATTGAACAAGTATTGATCCCATAAGCATCGACAGTAAGCATCCGTTCATCCCATACATATTTTTGATGATGGTTTGAAAATATCAATCATGATGTGTTCAACAGATCAATAAAGGTAAGATCATTGAGAAAAGGTGACGTGGCTGAGATTATCAAATCAGGAGTTGTATATCAGTGATTTGGGTAATATGGGAGCAATCTATATCACATCGGGCACATATTTCCATATTAAAATATTAAGCCATTGATAATATAAACAAAAGAGTACAAGACGCTAAGCGATCAAGGTCAGATGTTTGGCAATAAGGAAGCTGCGATAAAAGATTATAAGAACGATTTATTACCCCAGATCGACTAAGGCATATGATGGAGGTGATTGATAAGCATCGATTAATGACCTAAAGCAATTACATACATTCAGCCTATAGCATGAAGAGAGGAATAGTGGCGACTAGTCAAAGGCTACGATTTGTCTCCAAAGGAATGCTTTAACCAAGACCAAGTATAATGATTAAGGGATATCGGTGTCCACTAAATCTTCTATTCACCGCCTATGAAGATAAAGGTAACTAAGGCATCGATTAGACCTGCATAAAGATAGCAAATAATAATAATTACGGAAGGGTGTGGTTTGAGTAATAAACTGATTTGTTTAAGTTGAAGAGAGGTGTCTCTTAACATCCAAATAATGTAACTATTCATTCAACAAGATATAAGATGGCAATCAAATCCCTTCCATCATAGCATCAGGGATTAGGACGGGAAGATAGGAGATATTAATAGTCAGCAAGATCATCCAGATTAGATCAGAACTGTTATTAAGTTACAGGCATTATCCTTTTTTTTGGTGGCATGCACGGTGATGTGCTCAATATGATGATTAAGATTTGTAGCCCGATAATGATCGTGTGCAGAATTTAATAATAATATAAATATAATTATTATAATTATTATAATATCTTTTAGAAACTGCTCTGCAGTAATACATAATAATTTATGTAATTAGTAATTAATAAATATGTAAATAATTTATAATAAATCAGAATAAGATTAATTATTTAGTACGGTAAACTAGCAAGTACTTGATAGACAAAAGAAAGAATATCATATATTTGATTCATGTTAAGATAGACTTGTCTCTTAGTCAAGTTACTTTAAGTCATAAGTACATAGAAATAGATTAATTATTGGTTAAAACAGGTCGAAACTGTTGTCCTCATTTTTGTTTTTCAAAAATGTGGGCAACCCCCTTGAATTTTTCTTCAAATTCACACTTTCGCATCTCTTATGCACATTTTTCAAGGTTGAAATCTATCTTGATTAATGTTCATTCAAGTGTGCATGTTCCTTTGGTTTTCCTTGTTAAGTTTTAGTTGTTTTAAGCCTTCATTTTGCGTTTCTTAGTGCAATTTCGGGTTTTAGAGGTCTCAGTGCAAGTTGGGGAACTTTTTAAGTGCATTGCAAGTGAAACTTATTCACTTGTAGTCGGGTCTTTAAGACCCGATTACAAGTGGATAGGGTCTTTTAAAGTGTTTTGGTATGTGCAATTGGACCCTTAGGACCTGATTGCACATAAAGTTCTTTTCTTTTATTAAATCATAAATCACTTGTAATTGGGTTACAAACCCCCGATTACAAGTTATTTCATGAAGAGGAAAGCTTTAATATATCTCAATCCACTTGTAGTCGGGGGTTTGTAACCTGATTACAAGTCTTTTTCTTTCTTTTAAGTTCACTTGTAATCAGAGGAAAATGGCCCAACTACAAGTGCTTATGGCGCTCAAACCAATATCGTTTTCCTTTGCGTTTGTATCAAGCTTTAAAAAGCCCGATTCTCATGTTCTTTGTCTGCGTTTTTGAAGGGATTCAATTAATGCTTTAGTCTTTGAATCCAAGGAGGAGTATTTTTCCTCTAAATCGCTTATTTAGTTCCTTGCACATGTTTCGGAAACGAAAATTGTTTCGGGGACTTGGGGATGGCCGGAAACGTTTCCAAGCTGTCCCCGATTTCCGAAATTTTTTGGAAACTGTCCTGGAAACTCGGAAATTGTTCTTTATTTTATGGTAATGCGGATAACTGGGATAAAAATTTATTACTCTAGTTTTAAGTGCAGCTTGCTCTTTATGCTCAGCATGTTAGTTCTCGCCAATATTGAAAGAACCTTATAGCCATTATAATATTAAGAAGATCAAGATCAAAAACTTATCTGCTTATTGTCAATTTGTCTAGTTTAAGTGGTTATATATATATATAGCTGTCCCTTGTCGTCCCCTGTTTTGGGAAAAAAACAACCATCCCGGAAACCCGTTTCCCTGTCCCCTTGTCCCCTCGTCCCAGAAACTCGAGGTAACATAGCATATTAGCCACTTGTAATCGAGTCTCTAAGACTCAACTACAAGAATTCATCATCACTTGCCTTTAAACTTTACCATTCCACTTGTAGTCGGATCTTGGAGACCCGATTACAAGTGTGAATTGTAAAGGTTCCATTGCTTGCAGTCGGCTTCGTGAGATCTGATTTTCTCCCTATCGGTGTCAAAGCTTATCCATAAAGCATCTTTGAGTTAGTCCAAGTTGTTTCATGATAAAATCCTTCCCAAGCTGTGGTGTGAGCATTGGTTTTCAAGGGTTTTGGCATCATGGAATCCCCAATAGCTGCTGAAGATGTTCTTACTCTTTTAAGTTTTCATCACAGTGTTGTAGATTCTTGTTCGATGATAGAAGAGCCAACATCTCCTCCAAACAAGAAAATGAAATACAAATATGGCAAATACCAGAATGAGATTGCTCCCACTCAAGTGGTCTCTCTCATTGATGAGATCCGAGACACAAAGATCGGACATGTGGACATGTTTGAGTTCTTGGAAAGAACAGAGGGTTCGCCAACACATGGGATGCAGTTGCTCCTGAACAACCAGATTCATTTGGTCTCATCTTTCCTAGTAGCTGCCCTAGAACTTGAGTTCGTGTTGGGGTGTGCGTCTCATTTTGATAAGTAGACTAGAACAATCAGAGATGACGATGGGAACATCATTATCAGGTTGGATGCAGAGACCATTGATAAGATTTTCAAAGTCCCCGCAGCTCCTGTGTATGTAGACATCACAATGAAAAGTACCCTGGATCATTATAACCAGAGAAGATTTGATTGTATCAAATACATCAATGCCAAGTGGCTTAATACTCCCAGGATTTGCTTTTCAAGATGACCCAAGTTGTATCACGACGACTTCATTGAAGAATTTGGCGACATGATCACTCTTCTCAGCAAAATAATGGGGTTGAAACACTCTAACGTGTTTGAAATCTGGATGTATAAGTATATTGTGATCATTTTCTGGGGAGAAGTCAACAACGACAACCTGTGTGAGCAGTTATCACAAGTTCCCACTACCCTTACTTTCTATATGAATTCGTACTTGGTGTATATCGTAGTGTCACTCAGACAATTTCCTGGTCTTTCTACCAAGGGTGATAGATTGCTAGTGCTAGTGTGGAAGTACTATTAGCAACTGACTCTGAGACCTAGCAGAATTCATTACAGAAGGGTGTAGGATGCATTCTTTGGACACTTCATGTGTCTTTTTGACAAAACACTCAAGAACAAGAGTCTTTGAGGTAGCTTGGAAGAAGGTGAATGAGTATGGGTGCTTATTTCTGCAGTTCCCAACTTTCACCTATATGAGAGTTGGATGCTTTGAAGGTCAATCGTACATGCTGCCAAGATACCCTACAGATAAGATCATCTTGATGGAGTTGGCAAGACAGCTGATGGCAGTTCACGCAATACAACTTGCCATCCGCAAGCTAGGTATCAACATTTCCTCCCATAATCCATTGTAGATTGGTCGGTATTCTTTGAACACCTTAGCAAGAGCCAAGCCAATGGAGACCAAACTTCAAGAAATCAAATTAAGGAAGTTCAAAGAGAGGAAAGATTTTGATTATTGAGGGATGAAAGACAAAATCAAGAAAGCCTTCACTCACGTTCATCGCCTCGAAGATGTATGGGTTGACCTTCGTACTGAAGAAGATATCAGAAGGATGGATTACAACAGACTTACCTTGGAGCAGATTGTAGATCTTGATTTGACCAAGATCCCAAAAAGAATGGTGGATGATGGTAAAATCCTTGACCCAGAGTATTGTTGATGTGTTTCTTATGCACATGCGAACACATAATAAAATACCAAGGTATCTTATCCTCTCTTGAACAAATTTATTCGAATGCTGAAGATTTGCCTAAGGATCAATTGAAATAACTCCAAGGTTTTGGTATGTAGGGTCTCTACTTGTGGATAAGCTCTTGTGGTGTGATGTGATTATGCTGGAATCACAGGGGGACTTACATTCGAATGCTTGAGCGTTTGATTCAAGTTAATGCATGAACAATAGACGCATAACAATTTGAAGTTAAGCTCATTCAATGCTAGTTGACCACGCAAGGCGCACTTACAATCAGCAAGAGGCTAGTGGTTTGGACTAGGCGGATTCCACGCGAGTGCATTCAGTAACTTCATTCATTCAATCTAATCATTTACCATCTAACATGAAGATTCAACAAGAAACCATGCATATTGCAAAGAAACAACACACTTCACCATACCTTCAATGAAAATGGAGTTCATTTACAATCAAGGCAACAATTTCCTGCCTTCTCTTCCTAATCTACTCTAATTGCTATTTATTCTCTATTGATCACTAGCTATTCTAACCTTTATTTACTCACTATTAACCAACTATTAACCTGTACAAATGAAGAGCCAGAGCTTTATATAGAGAGCTCTTTACATTTCAATGGCTCAGATTGATTTAGAATCAATGGCTAGGATTACAAGATGAAAACCCTAATTAGGGTTTGTTACAACAAACTCTCTTAGCCAATGAGAAAATTACATTTCATGAGTGTGGACCAATAGGAAACTGGGGTAGGTGCCTTGGAGTTTGTGCCATCACTGGTGAGAGGTACATTGAATCTAGACATGCTAATGTGGACTTATCTGACTGGAGGAACAGTGACTGGGATGCCACCTTGTCCCACACTTGCCTAGTCAAGTAACGTTGTATCTCTTTTGATACTTATTGTGGATGATGAGAAGCTAACTTTGATTAACTCTTCTGAAACTATATGCTTCTTCAACGTATCCTTGCACCAACCTTGGTTGATCCTCCTTCGTCCTTGATGTACTTGATGGATGAGGTACCTCTCCTTGACTCTCTTGTGTTTGATGAAGCTTCTTCACAGTCAAGTCACCTTTTCTAATAGCTCATCTTGCCTTGAAATGTTTATAAGATCCTTCTTTTGATATCTTGTGATCTCACTGAGGATACTTCTAACACTTGAAGTCCTTTGATTTTAGCAACACCCTGGGTACCTTCTCATGCATCTAAGTGTCCTTGATGATGATGAAACTTGAAGAGGTCACCCTTGCCCTAGCCTGATCTTCCTCCAACTTGATTTGATTGACCTTCAAAACAAACAAAAAATGGTGTAAGCACTTATGATATATTCATCCTAACATGGTATTTCTCACTTCAAACCATTAACAAGAAGGCATTAGGATCAATTTGCTTTGGATAACTTTGGAAGGATAGGCCCTATAATGAAATTTGCTCTGGATCCTCTCCAAGGACAGGCCCTATAATGAAATTCGCTCTGGACCCTCTGGAAGGGTCAGGAGTGAAATTTGATAAAGTTGTTTAATTTACCTTACATAGACTTCATTTTCAACCTTACATTACCAAGATCAAATCATTCGCCTCCAAAAATACTTGAGAGTAGGTTTCACTCAAGGGCCTAGGCAAAACACTAGACCTCCTAGGAATTTTGCTTTGGAGCCTTTGGAAGGGTCAAGAGCGAAATTGGCATTTTTGGACAAATTCTTGACACTTTGTGACCACAATTCACTCAAATGCATGCCTAAGGATTCCTCTAAGTTCAATCAACCTCAATCAACATTAGGCCTTGATACAAAATTGAGAGCAAAAGGAGGTTTCAAGAGAATTCGCTCTGGATCCTTTGGAAGGGTTAGGAGCGAAATTTGTCATTTAGTCTCAATTCCATCATTTCCTTTGCTCCAATCCACTTCTCAAGGCAAGTATACATCAATCATCTCTCAACCATGCCTTAGGAACCAAGATTTCAACCCCAAACAAGGAGCAAAATAGAGGTTTAGGAAATTTCGCTCTGGACCCTTTGGAAGGGTCAGGAGCGAAATTATTCCTTTGATGCCATTCATCTTCCATTCATCATTACTTTGCCTTGAACTCAACTTATCAAACCTCCTCTTATCACGATCAAGTCAATTCGCCATCGATTTAGCTTAAAACAAGGTCCTTTTAGTGCATTAGGCGAAATAGGGAGTCCTAGGAATTTCGCTCTGGACCCTTTGGAAGGGTCAGGAGCGAAATTTTCTTTTCTAGACTCTATTCATACTCAACTTACCTTGGACTTGTCTTTTCCACCCTTACCTTATCATACTGAAGCCAATTTGCTCTCAAAGTGATGTCCACTCAATGCTCTTGGTGAGGAATTAAGTCTTTTGGAGGATTTCGCTCTGGACCTTTTGGAAGGGTCAGGAGCAAAATTTGCACTCTTGGTCAAATTCCTAACTCTTTCAAGGGTTAAGGGCATTCATCTGGATCTCAAATTCACTTTAAGTCATTAATCCTCTTCCAATCGCCATGGGAACAAGGTTTATGATGTAAATTAGGAGCAAGGGAGGAGATCCCAAGGAAATTCGCTCTAGACCCTTTGGAAGGGTCAAGAGCGAAATTTTGATGGATTAGTCTTGGACATCAATCAAACATTCAAACTTCACCTTCACTCACGTTACCTTGGTCTTAGAACATGCTAACAAATCACCTAAGGAGGCGTCTAGTTCAAAATGTTGGATCAAAAGCACATCCTGACAATTTCGCTTAGGTACCTTTGGAAGGACAGGACCTAAAGAGGAATTTCGCTCTAGACCCTTTGGAAGGGTCAAGAGCGAAATTTGCTTCTTAGCTCAAATTCTCCAATTTTCCTCATATCACTTGGTTGCAACTCACTTCCAAAGGCATGGATAGATCATTTTTCATTCACTCAAGGTGTGGAATCAAGGATTTTAACCCATGTTAAAAGCAGGAGAGGTTTTTAGAGAAATTCGCTCTAGACCCTTTGGAGGGGTCAAGAGCGAATTTTGCAATAATGCTCAAATTCCAAATTTTCCATCAACTTTGCTCTTAGACTTGGCTTTTGGGTCCTCCCTCCATCTCAATCAAGTCCATTCGCCCTCAAGTCTACTTGAAATAGGATTTATTCAACTATTTGAGTGAGATAAGAGGACCCTTGAAGGATTTCACTCTAGACCCTTTGGCAGGGTCAGGAGCTAAATTGATGTTTTAGGCTCAATTTCCTCATCCCATCTCGTTCCAACTTGCTCACAAGGCATAGATAGGTCATTCCTCACTCAGTCAAGGCGTAGGAGCAAGCTTTTTTGATCTAAGTTAGGAGATCTAAGGAAATTCGCTCTGGACCCTTTGAGAGGGTCAAGAGTGAATTTTGCTTCTGAAGCTCAAATTCTTATCTTTCCAAGGCTAAGTGCATTCGGCTAGGTTTCAATTCATTCTCAAGGCCTAGATAGATTATCCTCTCATCAATCATGACTAGAAAGCAAGGTTTTGTCCAAAATAGGAGGGCAAAGAGAACTAAGGAAGAATTCGCTTCTATCCCTTTGCAAGGGTTAGGAGCGAATTTGACACTATCACTCAAATTCCTCATTCAACTCTCAAGTTTTCAAGTCTAGGCTTCGCTCTGGACCCTTTGAGATGGTCAGGAGCGAATTTTGCTTCTAAAGCTCAAATTCTTATCTTTCCAAGGCTAAGTGCATTCGGCTAGGTTTCAATTCATTCTCAAGGCCTAGATAGATCATCCTCTCATCAATCATGACTAGAAAGCAATGTTTTGTCCAAAATAGGAGGGCAAAGAGAACTAAGGAAGAATTCGCTCCTGTCCCTTTGGAAGGGTTAGGAGCGAATTTGACACTATCACTCAAATTCCTCATTCAACTCTTAAGTTTTCAAGTCTAGGCTTGGTTGCTAGGCATTTTCTAAGGATAAATAGGCCAGTTTCACATCAATCAATGCCTAGAAGTAAAAGAACTTCATCATTAACTGGACCAATCTTAAACCCTCAAAGGGAAGAATCTTTGAGAACACATACTCACAAACCTCCATTCACTTCCTCAACTCAATGACATAGGTCTCAAAAGGCAAGACTCCTAGCATGACACAAAGACTTCCTTAAACTCAATCAAGAATCGACCCTAGAAACAAGACCCAGGCCTAACCAAGGGGAGGCTTTCAAAGAGACCTTGACCTGGACCACCTACTGACCCACTTCAATTCAAGCAGACCTTGCTATCCTAATGATCTGTCTAGCAACTCTCCAATGCAAAGACTAATAGTCAAGAACCCAAAAGACCAAGCCAAGAAAACCGACCCTAGGAAGTAAAAAAGGAGGGGTCCCCATTTGCAATGGGGCGATGTGTGAATACGTCACAACAAGTATATAAAGCAAAGGGTTGCTGAAGCCCCTCTTCCTTCTCCTTAGTGGTCAAAGAAGGAATGTGATTCAATTCTTGATAGGTTTCAGCCCATTCTTGCAAACACCAATGCTTCACTGAAGAACAATAATGTGAAGACCATAAAGATTAAAGGTGGAGCAGAAGGTGATTCAGCTAGACCTATTGGGCAAAGATCTGAGGTCAAAATTAAGTCCAAAGAAGGTGCCTCCTCTTCTGGCACAAGAGTCAAATTGAGGGTCAGCAGAGCTTTGGTTATTCCTCCACCAGAAGTGTCACTAAAAGGAAAGGAAAAGCCAGAAGTGCAGATATAGGTTATTGATACTGACAATGATACTCATGAGGAGAATATGGCAGAATCACCTCCTTCTATAGGCTCAGATTCTCCTCATATAGCCCTTCCCCAATTATCATTGGATGTACCCATGTCTCCAATTGATACTGATGTGGATTCTTTCTCCACCGTTCATGTGGAACCTGTGGAACCAAGCACATCTGCTTGTGATAGCATAGAAGTACATGTTGATATCTCTCATGGTGGCTTAGAGAATGTCTTCGATGTGAATGCCTCTTATGTCATCTTGCCTAGTGTTTATTTACTTGAGGTTGATACTTCTGCCATGAGTTTTGATAAGTTCATGATGAAAGCAAGCCATTATTTGTCATCCGAACAAACGCTTGTTGTTGTTCAGATAGAGGCTCCTCCTAGAGTGACAATTGTGGTATAGGTTGAACTTGTTTCTTCTCAAACCACGTTTACAATCTCAGATGCGAACTCATTAGAACTACCCCCTTGGTTGAGTTCGATCACACCCAAAAGGAAAAAGTAGGTCTCTCCAAACATATTTGATTTTCAGCAGCTCAGGAAACCTAAACCAAGGGTCAGTAAGAAGGCGAAAACAGTCTCGCGGGTGGTGGTAGATAGCAATAAAATGAAATATGTAGAAGTGGTGGAGCCTCTTATTGAGAAACCACCGGAAGAAATGCAACTGTTAGACTACAGGCTCACGAGGGTGGAACTTGGGAAACAAACGCATTCTGGTCTTTTGCATGATGCCCAAGATTCAGTAACTTCGTTGGTCCAAAGCTTTGATGAGCTGTTAGGAAAGAAGAATGAGCTCAAAGAAAAGAATTCATAGCTCATCACGGTGATCCAAAAGATCACAAATTCTTCAGAACAGGTTGATCCCTTGACCTCCTCCACATCTGAAGAATCTATAAAACAGTTGGAGAAAGCTGCTCAAAAGGCTAAGGCAATTGATTCTTGGGTAGATCAGCTGATTAATCAGAATACTCAAGTGGTGAAGAAAGCATTGCATGTGTTGAGCAATGTAAGAGCAAAAAAATTGAAACTAAATTAGACCTTGGAAACTTTTAACCATAGTCTAGTTTCACTTGAAAAAGATTTGAAGATCTGGCATGAGATGGATCGTATCAAATTAGAAATCCTGTGTGGCAATATGGTAATACCTGGCAGAGAGAGATATATAGAATTTGATGAACTTTTGTTAAACAAGTCATTGGTTATCAAAGACCTCATCAAGGATATATACGGCCCACTTGAAATGAGTAATGAGGTGGAACATGATATACTCTCTAATTTTGACAAAATGTCCTACAATATTTTCAGTCATGATGGAAAGTTGCTTGCAGCAGATTCAATACTTACTGGATTAGCATCAAGTCTTCACTAGGAGCTTGAATCAGAACAGTTTATTGTGAATTCAATCCATAAGTTTGTGAACTATCAAGTGTTCGTCAATAAGATGCAGACCATCCTTGAAGAACACAGGGAGGCAACAATAAGATATTATGATGTTATCATTAAGACTGTTGCGGTTGCCAGAAATACAGTGGGTCCTAATCCGAGTGAGTTGTAGAAATCCATCAACGATCTCCAATCCCTCATGGCCAGAGATGGAAAAGAATAAGAAGTGTCTTTTGACGAGTGTTCCACGGATGTTGGGGACGGGGAGACGCGGGGACGGGGGGACAAAGGGAAAAAGTTTCGGGGACGGGTTTCGGGGACGGGGGGACTTGGGCCTGGGAAGGGGAAACGCGTTTCCGTGGAACACTGCTTTTGACACTTGCTTTTGTGTTTATGCATTTTGTTTTCAACAAGTTACATGTAATGTCAGGATTCATGATTGCAAGTGAACTTTCACTTGTAACCTTGTAAATTGTAACTACATGTAAACAAATTACAAGTTGGTTAGCAATAGAATTGTAATTTGAGTAAGTCATAGTTAGTTAGTTGTGGAAAAAGTCTTAGTTAGTTAGACTTCTCCCACATTTTGCTCTCACCCCTCTCCTATATATACATGAGGGTGCTCTATGTAATTTGTATCTTTTTGGCAAGCAAGAAAACTTTGCAGAATTTTGCACTCATAAAGACTTTGAGCTTTGTAGTTGTAAACTGTTTTCTCTCAAGTAATATCAAAGAGTTGGAATTTCAGACTTTGTGTTGAAGCCATATTTTGTGTCCTTTGTGTTCTTATGTCATATTGGGACATTCCTTTGTACTTGCTTGAAGTTGTGGAAAGCTGTTGAGAAGAACTTCACTCTAAATAACTGCAGACTTTGTTTTGCAAATATTGTAGGTTGAATTAGTTTAGTTTGTGATTAGGAGTTGAGAAGAGTTGCAAGACTTTGTGCTTGTAGTAATTCCCATTTAAAGCGACTTGAAGGTGCATCATATTCGTAGACTTTGTGCTGCCATATGCTATACGTTGTTCTTATTTCATCATTTTGAAAAGGGTAGATAGGATTTTAGAAACTCAAGACTTTGTGCTTGGTTGCTGCTTTCTTGTTCTAGAGGAGGTGACGAAAATCTTTGTGTTTTCAGGAAACTTCATTTCTTCTCTTGGTTTTGTTTAACAGTTGCTGTTATTATTTCTTCAAAATTGTTGTTTTTTTTCTGTGAAGAGAAAAGAACATAATCTTTTCTGAAAAAAGAGGAAAGGTTGCTGTCCTATCCATATTAGATTAAATCAGTTTTAGTTAAGTGTTAGAAAAGGGGGAGCCTTCCCTAAATTAGGAGAGTTTATACTCACGTTCTGTGGTTGAAACCACAATTTTACACATCCTCCCCGGTGTACAAAATTTTCAACCAACAAAAACCTAGTAGGGGACATTACATTGGGATAATTTCTACACATTCTTCATCCGTACCCAATGCAAGTACACTAGGATGCTTCTATGTGAATAAGGAATTTCCTGATTGTTGGAATTTTAAATAAACAAGTCCAAAACCAAATGTCTTATAAGGTGCAATTAAATAATTGCACCCCCTTAAGTGCAACTTAGGAGAAGTGTGAAATATGAAATGGGTGTGTAATGTCCCCATTTTTAGTAATATGGTTTTGTGATCTTTTGACCAATTTTTGAATTTTCTTGTAAGCTTCCAAGTGAGTTGGGGAGAACTCCAAACTTCTTGGAGGATGTAGGTTTAGTCTTTCTTAGTTTCCATTGTTGGCATCGAGCTCAGTTGGCTTTCTGGATTGTAGTGATGCTTTTAGAAGCATTTTCAGACTCTTGGGGTGTTCTCCAAACTTCTTGGAGAGCATGCCTATTTTTAGTAAGCCACCTGGTTGGCTCTGATCACCATCCTACATCTTCAATGTCTGTAATGTCCCTTTTTTAGGATATCTTGGAATACCAGGACAATTACTTTCAATTCCTCACACTTCACTATCTAACCTTTGCAATTGAGCTATGTACTGGAGAGTAAGAACAACATCACTTGCTATTTCTGATGTATACAATAATATATATGCTAAAAATGAATTGATTTGATTTGCACTAAGTGCAATGATCTCTTAGGATCTCTGCTATGTCAAATATGGCAATATGAATATGAAATGAGATATGATATTTCTTAAAGAAATATGTATTTTGCTGTCTCTAATATGACTCTTAATACATGCAAATGTATGACAGGTAATATCATTTAAAGTGATATAGCTGCTGTTTCTGATATGGATATAATCACTTGCAATGATTATATGATATGCTGTTTCTGATCTTGGCCATGAATATTTGCAATGACAATGGGGCTGTCTGTGATATAAATCTGATTGGTATATGCATCCAATTATGGGCCTTCAGCCTTGCTCACTCTGAGCTCTTCCAAACTGGAATAAGAAATAATATAAAAACACAATCGATGATGTTTGAATAATGGAGAATGCCTTCTTATATCTTGTTTGTTGGATTGACAAGTCATGTTGCCAAAGGATGTGTCATTCAATATCACCTTCCTTACTAATCACACCACTTCATTACCATTTGATTATCGATTAGACTTGCCTTCTAATTGCATCCTTTCATTATGATTATCCTCCTTACCATCTGTTGTCTTCTTAAGCATATTGCTTAGTATTCATATCAATGGCTTTTTTATTGATTAGACATAATTGCTGTTTGTGCTTCTCCCTGAAATATTGATTAGTCGATGATTAGTTAATATTCTTGGATGATCTGTGTTTGCATTAGTTTAGGGATCGACCATTAATGGATATTGCCATCGTCGCTGTCCCTTGATTCATAATGATCTCCACCATTAATGGATATTGCCATCTATCTTATGTATCATTATATTCTTCCATCGATGCTTGGCTATATACTCATCTTTATTATTAATTGATGTACCTAGTCTTCATCGATTTCCATGCAATGTATATGCTTCGATTAGATATCTCACTTGTACATGATGATCGATATCTTCAAGGCAATCTTCCTCATAGTCGATGGTCACTAGTCTTCATTCATCATCATCCTCTCATAAATCTTACCAAACTGTTTAGAATCAATATTCATGAACCTTATCATAAGTATGCAATATTTATAGTTGCTTACAAGTCTCCTCCCTTAGTGTATGTGATTGGTCTTCATATTAAAAGAATACATAATGATTATTGTCCTTCATAGGGTGATTCTTTTATTTCTGTATACTAATCGATACTCACTACTTGTTCTTATCCCTTATATTTCTAAGGGATAAGAATACATAATCGATACATAAGAATAAAGTGGATAGTAATCGATACTCACTACTTGTTCTTATCCCTTATATTTCTAAGGAAAATTGTCTAATTTATTAGACTTCAAAATTTTCCTAAATGCTTTTATCCTTCTTAGTATCCACTTTATTGATATTATGATATTAGTGAAAGGATGGGGACATCACAGTTTCCCCTTTTTGGAGATGCTTGTCCACAAGCATATCTAAAATTATCAAATTGATACCCGGGTCCCAAGGTTGGTGACACCATTTGCTTAGGGTATGATATTGTTGTTCCCTAATAGGGATGATCTCTTGAAAAACCATCAGGGAGTAGAACATTCCAATGTCAGACAAGTTCTTTAGAGGAATGTATTTTGTTGATCTCAAACTTTTTATTCATAGATTGTCTAATGTTCCATAATTTTTGATTCCCAAATGATTACGGGATTCCAAATCAACCTTATGAGAGCACCATTACTTTGATGTCGTGCTACTTTGATTACCACAATTTGTATTTGCTTCCCAATGATCCTAATGATCTTTTGGTAGTCACGTTCAAACTGAATTTATCGCTGTTAATTTTAGTCCTAGCTTGCATTAGAGGTTTGTTCAACCATAGAACCTTAACATAATTCCTAAATAAGTCAAGAGGAAAATCCCAATTGAATGTCCTTAAGTGTGGGTCAGAATATTTGTTCATTGCCTTTGGTATCTTAACTCTTAATAGCTTCAATGGCACTTTTCTTTGTTTGTTTTCCTCAAGGTGATGAGATTGAATACAAGAAGTAAATTCTAATTCACTTTTACTGTAGTCATTACTCATTTCCTTCACAACCATGGATGCTAAGTCTTCTTCAGGAGGTGAAAGAGAATTTTGGTTGATATCTTTATCACTAAGCACTTCCACAAAACTTGAATTATGATTTCGAGACATAACCTCTATTATGTTGTCCTCCATGTGTGATCCTTGAAACAATGTGAGGTCAACCCCACAATCCTTATGAATCTATGCACTTATCTCATTTGTGATAGACAAAATGCATGAAGGATCAATTGCTTCTACTTCCTTTCCTTGTATTTGTTTGCTAACTATATGCTGATCTTTTTGTTCATGAAAAACTTGATGATGACTTGGAGCTGTTATACTTTTCAAGCTTCTCCCCATTGGTGTATTGACCTTCAAGGCTTCTAATGATACTTGTTGTGAAACTCTTGATGCTTGTAGTTGGCATAAAATGCATATTGTTAAGTTTGATAATTTTGGTCACCCGACAGTGTACTAATTAATTGTATTAAGTGGGTTGTCACTCTCGGGTAGTTATGTGTCGGTTGGTTGACGGTTGTGTACCTCTCGGCAACCGTTGGGTCCTTTAAATATGTCGTGTACCACCAAGGAAGTAGTACAGTATAGTCGGGTCTATTGTAATTCTTGGCCGACCATTTTTGGTCTCTTCTCAATAATAATTGCATGTGCGAATAAAGATATATTTTACTGTCGTGTTTGGTATGCATTGTCATGTACATTATTATTTCTTGTATTTAATTTATCAGTTGTACCAACAAACATTTTGGTGCCGTTGCCTTAAAAGAAATTGGGTCAGCCTTGAGTGATTCATGTCCGTAGACCCCATTAAAGGTGAGAAGAGGCCACAGGGTGGTCAAGACCAACCGATTAGGTGATTCGCCGACCCTCGGCCGAAGGGAGCACAGAGACGAGTCGGAGCCTTGTAGTACTCAAAGTGTTGGGACGTTGGAGGTGGACGTGTAGAAGACGCGCATGTGTCTGAGAGTGCAAGGAAAGCACTGGAACGTAGCGGTTAGAACAGTCCACTGAAGTGTTGGGGACGTTGAAGGTGGACGTGTAGAGGATGCCTGTGTGGCTGAGAGTGCAGGAAAGCATCGGGATGTTGCGGTTGAAATAGTCCACTCAAGTCCGGCACACAAGGCGAATACACACGGTACCTTCTGAGTGAAAACAATGGTGAACACCCAGGAGAAACAAAAACTGCCGAAGTTCATGGGGGATGGATCAGAGGACCTTGCATGACATTGCAAAACATGTATAACCATTTGGGAGGCAAATGGCCAAGACGAATAGGATTAGTGGTTGAAGGTGTTTTCGGTCACCCTTTTGGGGATGACAATTGATTGGTATACCGACCTCGACGCCCAGTACAAAACAAGATGGAATAATCTGATGAAGGCCTTCGAAGATGAATTCAAACTCCTGAGGGATGACAACAAGATCGTGGCCGAAATCTATAATACCAAGCAAGGGAAAAATGAGAGTGTACGCGCTTACAACCGTAGGCTCAAAGAACCGTTGAACAAGATGGAGAACCAGCTAGCTGACGGGTTGAAGAAGAGGTGGTTCACGGAGGGACTGATACCCTCACTGTGCAAGAAGATGAAAGTAGTGCCTCCGTCCTCGTACGCCGATGCTTACAATCGGGCGATGGAGATTGAGAGTGAAAACAAAACCTCCTCCCTAGAGAAAAGGAAGACCGACGATGATGAGAGCACCAAAGGTAGCAGTGACGAAGAATCCAAAACCGTACGAGCCTTTCAACGGGATATGTTGAGAATGATGAAAGAATTGATGGCTGAGAAAGGAACCAGCAAAGAAGGTAATGAACTATGGTGTATTGAGTGCGAAAGTGAGGGGCACACGAAAGGTAATTGTCCTAGAAATATATTTTGTGAGATTTGTCAAGTGCTAAGGCATTCAATCAAGGAGTGCCCGTACAATTTGAAGATGAGAAGTACACAAGTACTCTTCACACAGGGAGAGTCCAGCCCATCGTAATCACAGAATGTATCACCAAGTGGCTATGGAAATCAACGAGGGCGAAACCAAATAAGAGGACGTCCTATCATACAATGCCGACAATGTAGTGAATGGGGACACTTTGCTAGAGATTGCTAGAACAAGAAAGACACCTTACAATTATTGTGCAAATGGTGTGGACCAGGTGACCATGAAGACACCAAATGTCCAAAGCAGAAAGGGGTAAATATGCTGGACGTCAAAGAGCTAGACGAGGAGGTACTCGCAATCACGAGGTTACAAAGCAAAAAAGTAGTGTACCCCGATCCCCATACGGAGAAGGAAAGACTTTGAGAGGCAAAGGCGAATGTTGAACGGGCGATGGCGGAGGAGCGAAGGGCCTCTCATGATGCCGCTAGTACTCCACCACGGTTGGAGTCCGAGAAAACTGTCATAAAACAAATGTTGCAAGCTACTGTACTAGTACGAGTATCTGACCTTCTATAGACTATGCCACAATTGACAATGGCCCTCACAAATATTGTCGGCAACATTCATCGGCTAGGAACGCCGCGAGCTAGTGGCAAAATCACTTGGCACATCTGCCAGGTGTTGATGATATAGTTTTAGTCGGAACCTTATAGAGCCGACTTGGCAAGATCAAATGTGTAATTGGCCTATCAGCCTTACACATTTGATCAAATCAATCAACCTTCTTAATCCTATTAATTAATCTTTATTCTGAAAGTACACAATCAAGATTAAGCAGATCAATAATGGATAATCGATAGACATACAAGCAGTGATTAATATATGTTCACAGCAATAATCATATCACAGATATAAATGCAGGAAACATATCGATTATTGTCGTTGGTTATCAATTGACATTAATTAATATATGTGATAAAGATTATTAATCTAAACAATTACTAATGAAGCAACTAAGGTAAGAAGCCGCTATCATCCGTGTGGGGTGACGACTCTTGGAAGAGTCGAACTCACACATATGTGATAAATAATTGTAAAACAAAGTTGTACAGATCAATCTTTACATTAGAGAGGACGAATTATTGATCGTGAATATTATATTGGTGATAAATAATTGTAAAACAAAGTTGTACAGATCAATCTTTACATTAGAGACGAACCACATATAATGCATAGTCGATATTTCCAGCACCATAAGCAAGATCAATTTGAATATCGACTGCAGCCTATCATATGATTGCAGATTGAATAAGTCATCAGATCAATAACAAGGAAATACAAACAGCATATATCGTGGTAGACAATCAGATAAAAACATATAATTATCAGTTCCAATAATATACATATTAGCAGACCGAAAGAATACTACAGCAGATCGGATATAATTCTGATAAGATCAAATTCATTCATCCATATAGATCGTATTTGGATTTCATTCATACACATCAGTAGATCGAATATAAGTCCGACTGAAGAATATATATCACTCATAGATATCAGAGTTTGATCAAGGTAAAAATAAAAATTTAAAATTGCCTGCCTATTATAATCTGATCTAAATTCAGCATGGTATCAGAGCCAGCATAAGAAAAAGATCAGATCAGATTTATATAGGCGAGACTATTCTCTATATATCCTCGAATTCTTCTACTCCCTTCTATACATCAAAATGGTGAATGGTGTTAGATTTGAGGATCGACTTGAAGGAGCATTAAACTTTGTATCTTGGAAGTTTAGAGTTATGCTTGCTTTGGGGGAAAACGAATTAGACGAATTAGTTTAGGATGCGGTACCGGAACCAAAGGAAGAGGATGAGAAGCTTCAATGGAAGAGAAAGAACAACAAAACAATGAAAATGTTGGTCGACTCCGTGAAAGATAACATTGTGCCAATCATCTCCAAGATGACGAAGGCATGTGACATGTTCAAAACATTAGAGGAGATGTATGAGATCAACAACACAAGTCAAGCTCTCTCACTGAAGCAACAACTTCACCACATCAAGATGACGAAAGGAGAATCCATCATGTCTTTCTTCGTGAGGATTACCGAATTGAGAGATCAACTCTCTACCATTGGACACACCATAAATAGCAAAGAATTAACCATGTTGGCTCTTAATGGTCTTCCTTCATCATGGGAGTCATTTATTCAAGGGATAAGCGCAAGATCAAAACTCCCTAAGTTTGATCGATTGAAGACAGACTGCATTCAAGAAGAGTCAAGATTGGCTACAAGAGGTATTGGCCAAAGCTCCACAAATGAAGATATTCATGTTCTTGCCGTGCACTCCTCAAAGAAGAAGGGTAAGAAAGGACACTCCAAAAGAGAGAAAGATAAGGAATCAAATGATGCTCCTACACACAAAAAAAGAAAGGACATTTCAGAAATCCAATGCTTCACATGTGACAAATATGGTCACTACGCAATGAAATGTCCAACCAGGACTACGCCTCAAGCTTCTATTGCGGATGTTGGTGAGACGATTCCACAAAAGGATTCAAATTGATTCATATTCTGATTTGAGAGAGATAAGTTTTCTTTTGGTTGAATAATGTTCATGAATTTTATTTTTAGGTTTTTTGTTAATTCATGCAATTACATTATGCATGTTATTTGTGAAAAAACTTTGTCAGTAGATGTTCGCTTATGACAAGTTGCATTTGGATATCTTGTGTTTTAAATTTCTTCAATTTACTATGAGAAATTTGTCCCCTACATTTAGGACATCTTTAGAATCAGTCTGTTGCTTTTTAGGCTATAGAGTTTTGAAGTTCTATTTGTGATGAAGAGATTGAAATTCAGGAGGAAAATGCAGAGGACTTTAGTGGAGATTCTGAGATTTTGCATTTCCATTTTTTATAAAACAAATATCTACCTGCAGAGGTGCAACAGTTCACTTGTGAAAGCCATAGAGGCACTTGTGCTGGTAATGATAGCATCTAGGGTTACAAAGCCCAGATTGAGACAAGAGGGCTCTCTTAGTGAGAGGGAGCATACTGAAAGGGGATTTTGCTCTAAATCTCAAGATGATCATATTCCTGCCTAGGGCTTGATCTTATGACAGTAGATCCATGGTGGTTTTGGATCTAGCACTTCCAACCATATGAGGATCATACCAGATAATAAGAGTCTCCTAAAGCAAGATATCTTCCATGATTGGGACCATGTGAGCAGGGGATGCTTCCATGACAGAGGGAGCAGCTAAGAGGATGTGCTTCTATTGATATCCGAGGATCTTGGTTATATTGGTTCAGAGGGGAGTGGACCATGTCAAGATGGTTTCTCTAATGATCAGTCAAAGGACTATGATTCATGAGATGGAGTCCCATTTATGTAGGCTGGAAGGCCTATATGCTGACTTTTAGGTCATGATATTTCTGGATAGATGAATACTTGGTGAGCTTGGAATACATCAAGAGTGATGCAGACTCCAACCTTGTACTTCATGAAAGGTCAAAGCATGTGGAGATCAACTATCACTATGTTAGAGACATGGTGGAAAGGTATGCTATTCACTAACGTATTCTTCTTTTCAAAAGATGTTTTAGAGTGTAAACTCTTGTGACTGCGTTTCTCTTTGAGAGAGACTTAAGGAGAAAGCCCTTATCTACACCCTCTGATATGGTTCATGGTGGATGTCATGTGTGTGACTCCATGACAATTTTGGTTCAGTGCTTGATGAGCCCCTGTGAACATTATTGTGAGGTGACGATCTCTCAATAGTGAACACTTGTACATCTGATCATTATCGTAAGGTGACGATCTTACGATATTGATTGATCATACCATTATGATGGATATCATGGGACGTGATATCTATGGATATGTCATAATGGTTTATATCTCTAGTAGTAATATCTATGGATATGCCATAATGGTGGATATCATGAGACGTGATATCCATGGATAAGCCATAATGGTGGATATTACATAAAGAGATATTCATGGTGAAATCCGTGGACATGCCATGTAGTAATATCTTTAGATATCTATGGTGGATATCATGTGAAGTGATATCCGTGGATAAGCCATAATGGTTGATATCACGCGAGGTGATATCTATGGATGAACCATAATGGTGGATATCACGTGAAGTGATATCTATGGATATGCCATAATGGTTGATATCACGTGAGGTGATATCTATGGATAAATCATAATGGTGGATATCACATGAGGTGATATCTATGGATATGCCATGATGGTTGATATCATGTGAGGTGATATCTTTCCTTTCCACATATGGATGTAGCCATTGTGGTCAATCATTACAAAGAGGTAATGTGACTAGTAGAGATCAAGAAGGATTCCTCCCTAGCTAAGAGGGAGTGTTGATGATATAGCTTTAGTCGGAACCTTATAGAGCCGACTCTGCAAGATCAAATGTGTAATTGGCCTATCGGCCTTACACATTTGATCAAATCAATCAACCTTCTTAATCCTATTATAAATCTTTATTCTGAAAGTACACAATCAAGATTAAGGAGATCAATAATGGATAATCGATAGACATACAAGCAGTGATTAATATATGTTCACAACAATAATCATATCGCAGATATAAATGCAGGAAACATATCGATTACTGCCGTTGGTTACTGATCGACATTAATTAATATATGTGATAAAGATTATTAATCTAAAAAATTTGTAATGAAGCGACTAAGGTAAGAAGTCGCTATCATCCGTGTGGGGTGACGACTCTTGGAAGAGTCAAACTCTCACATATTTGATAAATAATTGTAAAACAAAGTTGTACAGATCAATCTTTACATTAGAGAGGACGAATTGTTGATCGTGAATATTAGATTGGTGATAAATAATTGTAAAACAAAGTTGTACAGATCAATCTTTACATTAGAGACAAACCACATATAATGCACAGTCGATATTTCCAGCACCATAAGCAAGATCAATTTGAATATCGACTGCAGCCTATCATATGATTGCAGATTGAATAAGTCATCAGATCAATAACAAGGAAATACAAACAGCATATATTGTGGTAGACAATCAGATAAGAAACATATAATTATCAGTTCTAATAATATACATATTAGCAGACCGAAAGAATACTACAGCAGATCGGATATAATTCTGATAAGATCGAATTCATTCATCCATATAGATCGTATTTGGATTACATTCATAAACATCAGTAGGTCGAATATAAGTCTGACTGAAGAATATATATCACTCATAGTATCAGAGTTTGATCAAGGTAAAAATAAAATTTAAAATTGCCTGCCTATTATAATCTGATCTAAATTCAACACCAGGGACCAGCCAACAACAAAACCATTTGGAACATCAGCCGTGGATCTCATGCTGCTCACTGTGAGTATTAGTTGGGAGACAGCTGTAGTAGATATGGAGATCATGGGACGAAAGCCGACCAATACCATTGTGGACGGCGGCTCTGGAGTAAATGTATTGCCAAAAGAAACATGGAGGGGTCTAGGCAAAACAACTTTCTAGCCACCAACATTCCATCTTGTAGGTGCCGACCAACATGGTATCAAACCCTTGGGAACACTTATGGCACAAAAGGTTGTTATCGACACCCAACATTTCTTCCTTGACTTCATCATTATTCCATTGGAGTAAAAGGCCTATGATGCCCTCCTTGGAAGAGGTTGGCTGTTCATGGCAAAGGCAAATCATAATTGGAAGAACACACTCTCCATCGAGAGTAAAGGGCATAAGTATGTGATTGACTTGAGAAACCAGGTGGTGAGTGAAGAATTGGCATCCTCCAACTCAGAGTTTGAGGGTGGAGATTTTGGTATGGACGAAGAGAGGAAAGGCATGGAACCCAATGATGAAGGGGTGCTTGAACTGGAAGATTGCTTTGAAGATGAGACGAGTTCCCTGAATGGACTATTCCATTGGTAGATGGAAGATTGAGGTATTTTCGCCAACATGTAATTTCCTTGAAGCTACAACCCAAGGTGAAGTGAAACCAATGAAAACATGTAAAGTTAAGGACAATACATCTGACAATATGACGATGGAAAATGGAAGCAAGAAGAAAAGGGAATCAAAGAAAATTAAAATATTAGATGGCAAAATATGGAATTGGCCAATGCGAAAATATTTAATAATGGAGTTATTAAACTGGTACAGGAGGGGAGGAGTGAGGCTACACGAGGAGGAGATAAGGAACAAAATACTTAGCCATATGGGTTTGGTGGGAGCCCGCACGTGGGTAAGGAGTTGCATCTATTGAAAAAGTTGTACATGGCTAAGGAGATCAAACAAGTGTCATATAGAAGAGAGGGGCTCAACCCATACGTGAAAAATCATACACGAATAGAGAGAAGACACCGTACAAAAGAAGGAAGTTTGAATTGGAAGATGAGCTGTACGCGAGGGTTGTGAAGGAAGACCGAGGGCCAACCATTAATATTGTCTGGGGCAAGGAATTTGTATGGAGGACAACTGTACGGGTAGAAGCAACACTGGAGAGCAGTGGCACAACTATACCCACATGCAGCCATCGATGCTTGTTACCAGTTGTGCCGTTAGGACATCAGGTTGTACGAGCAGGAGGAGGCCGCACGGAGTTGGGGAGGCTGTACGAGGTGAAGCTGTATGCCACATGCATCAAGTTGAACATATTGTACAAGGAAGCATGAATGTCGTATGTGGAGGAGAAACAACATAGGGAGAGGGTGTTGTACGACTCGCACGAAGGTACGCTGCATGAACAAAAGAAAGGAAGATCGTACGCTACAGTGAAGAAGTCATGCATAGAAGTCAAGCCATACGTAGAGGTTAAGTCGTACGCAGAAGAAGTCACCACACAAACGAAGAATCAGTATGCTGTACGGGGTTGCGTACATGAACATCATCAACCCGTACATGAACAACATTGACAGGAGGCTGCCGTACGAATCCGTACGGATTTTGGAAGTCAAGGGGAAACCATACAAATCCGTACAACAGGGGCAACACATTGACAAGAGGCTGCCGTACACACCCATACGGATTTTGGAAGACAAGTGGAACCTGTACAAACTAGTACGAAAGGAGCGAGGTGTTGGCGGAAGGTGGTTGTACGAATCTGTACGGTGGGAGGTGATCGTAGGGAAGACAAATTCATCGTACGAACCCGTACGAGAGGATGACATTGGCAAAGGCGAGTTACCGTATGGAAAGAAGGGCATATGCAACTCAGAATCGCCGTACGAATCCATACAAAATCATCATCTTGGCAAGGTAGCATTGTTAGGAATCCGTATGGAAGAGTTGTACGAAACCGTATATGAAGAGCATCAAAACCGTGCAGATTCAGTTGTACGTAAGGACAAGCCTAGGCCGTACGGGACATCCATCAAACCGTACAGGCACATAGGTGTGCAGGTTGTACGTGTTATGTTTCAAACCGTACGCAATATGTATCAAGACGTATGTGGTCAGGCCGTATGGGAAGGACAGAAAAATTAGGTTGTGGGAGTGAAATCTGGATTTTTTTGGCTTCATCGACGATGTTTTTGGCGTCTTAAAAAATCATGTGCCCCATGGAGTTCTGTGTGGTTTTTAAGGTTGTAATTTGGTGTTGGCGGCGAGGGTGTTGCCCATCGACCCTGCCCTGTACTGCGATAGGGAGCACGCCTTGGGCGCTGCCTCGAGACCTTGCGAGGGGCGCTACCCCTTGACCTTGCTGGGGGTTCTGCCCCTAGACCTCTGCAAGGGGCACTGCCCCTTGACCTCGTTGGGGGCGTTGTCCCCAAACCCCCATTTAATTTGGTAGGTACATTACAAGTTGAGGTTGTCCAGTACAAGTCATTTCCTACACTCTTGTCATTAGTCTTTCTAGGTGTTACTTGATGTTTACTTGTCGTCTTGAAGACGACTTTTTCTTTTGGGGGGGGGATAATGTAGTTGGCATAAAACGCATATTGTTATGTTTGATAATTTTGGTTACCTGACAGTGTATTAATTAATTGTATTAAGTGGGTTGTCACTCTTGGGTAGTTATGTGTCGATTGGTTGACGGTTGTGTACCTCTCGGCAACCGTCAGGTCCTTTAAATATGTCGTGTACCACCAAGGAAGTAGTACATTATAGTCGGGTCTATTGTAATTCTTGGCCGACCATCTTTGGTCTCTTCTTTGTAATAATTGCATGTGCGAATAAAGATATATTTTCCAGTCGTGTCTAGTATGCATTGTCATGTACATTATTATTTCCTGTATTTAATTTATCAGTTGTACTAGCAAATAATGCCATTTTTGAATTGCAATCATTCATCTTTTGTTCTTCAAAGTATTCATGCTTTCTACTTTCCCTTCTTAGGTCCAAATGATGACTTCGTTGTTCTTTAGGTGAATACTTCACCCTTAGCTCTATATAGTCTTCTAGGGGCATATCATGATGCAATCCACTTTTCACCCAATCTTGTCGGATTTGCTCATGTAGATCCCTCATTGCTGGTTCATTGCTTTGATGTTTGGCTCCGGATGGGAATGTTAGCATTAATGAATTTGTTGTAGACATGTATTTAGTTGGAGTTTGAATGAATTGATTTCTATTGTCTCCTTTGTTGCCATTATTGTATATTGGTGTTAGCTTACTCAACAATTGATTTAATTTTTCTTGAGTGCTGCAATATTTTGTCATAGTTTGGATCAATCTTCAAATGATCTTCATCTTCTGCTCATTTAGAATGTTCTTCTCACAGGCTGGAAGGATTATAAGATTTGATACCACTTGTAATGTCCCTTTTTAGGATATCTTGGAATATCAGGACAATTGCATTCAATTCCTTACAGTTACACTATCTAATCTTTGCAATTGAACTATGTAATGGAGAGTAAGAACAATATCACTTGCTATTTCTGATATATACAATAATATATATGCTGAAAGTGAATTGATTTGATTTGCATTAAGTGCAATGGTCTCTTAGGATCTCTGCTGTGTCAAGTATGGCAATATGAATATGCAATGAGATAAGATATTGCTTAAAGCAATATATATTTTTCTGCCTCTAATATGACTCTTAATACATGCAAATGTATGACAAGTGATATCGCTTAAAGCGATATAGTTTCTGTTTCTGATATGGATATAATCACTTGCAACGATTATATGATATGCTGTTTTTGATTGCAATGATGATGGGGCTGTCTCTAATATAAATCTGATTGGTCTATGCACCCAATTATGGGCCTTCGGCCCTGCTCACTTTGATCTCTTCCAAACTGGAATAAGAAATATTATAAAAACACAATCGGTGATATTCGAATGATGGAGAATGCCTTCTTATATCTTGTTTGTTGGATTGACAAGTCACGTTGTCAAAGGATGTGTCTTATGTCCATTTGGTAGTACCAATGAATTTCCCAAGTATAATCATGCATGAAAAGCATAAGGTTGCACCAAATCAACTTAGAACTGCTTGGAAATCACCTCCAAGCAATCACCAATTGAAAATCCTCACTACCTTGATAAAGAATAGTTTGCCAACTTCCTTGAATGAGAGCAACCCATGAAATGAAATGACTGACTTGCAACCAATCAACAAGCTCACAACTGAAAATCCAAGCCATTCTTTGCCAAGGAACATTCCCAAGAGCATCAATGCTCCAATCCTTACTTAGAATCTTTCTCCAATCTACCTATAGATGAAGCAATGGAATCACATAGTGGCTGGTAAGAAAAAGAACAACACGTTTAAGTATGAAATTTTGATCCTTATCGCTCCAAAGGTCACTCCTATGACTCCCAATAATCTCTATCAATTCTTGTTGAGAATCCCAAGCATGGATGCCCAACCAAGAATAATCTCTTGCATACCTAGAAAGGTGCACACCAAAACTCCAAGTGCCATCCAAATCAACATGCTTATCAAAGGAATTGGTGAACCTTCTTTGGTAACCTCATGTAGCCCATCCATGAAGGCATCAACAACTAATGTGCAAGGAGCAACTGTTATCTTCAAAACCAACCCCCAAGAAAGATTAGTATGGTATGTAACATAACTCTACCCAAAGAGTGGATTGTCAATTATGTAGATGTTATATTTATGTCCTCCTTTCTCCAAAGCTATATAAGAAACAAGTTGGAAACTTCTTTGACTTCCTTCTGTTCTAAAATTTTCGGCAAGCTCAAGAACAAGGTTTGGAAACCTTTCAAAATATGAAATGTTGAAGTCTCCAAGAATCAATATATCCCATGAAGAATTTGCATTTCCAACTACATATGTAAGGCATGCCTTAGCATTACCACTCATCAACTTAAACAAAGTATGAAATGTCCCACTTGTTGGCCAACTTCCAAACTTAAGACCAAACCTCATGTCAGAATGAAGCAACTCAAAATGAATACCAACAAGGAAATATCTCTCAACTGAAATCATTAATTTGTATACCGTATTTACCTTCCAATTCCTCATGTTGTAAGCCATAATGATGCCTCCTAGTGTCATATCTCTCTCTATGCAATCTTTATCTGTCTTCTCCTTTGTATATTTCATTTCTAGTTGTCTCCCAAGAGGGTAACCAATCACCTCATTAATTGAAGTTCGATCATAACCAAGCTGAAAACCATACTT
Source organism: Cryptomeria japonica (assembly GCF_030272615.1). Lineage (NCBI taxonomy): Eukaryota > Viridiplantae > Streptophyta > Pinopsida > Cupressales > Cupressaceae > Cryptomeria > Cryptomeria japonica. The sequence goes on from NC_081413.1 coordinate 352,664,445, forward strand.
GAACTTAATTTTTGATTCTTCTCCTGGACCCCATACCTTGGTATTTTCACTAAGTGCAATGCTACAACCAAGGGTCTTTCCATCATCCAACTCAAAAAGAGAATTGTCAATTATCTTGTCAACGCCCATCTCAAACAATGGGTTATCAACAAATTGATTCTTCCAAGCACATTCAATAGAACTACTACTCTGATGAATGCCAAAATTAGAACTATCATATCTGTCATCAAAGTTTCCAAGGCTGTCCAAAATCTCCTCAGCATCTCCAGTATCATTTTCAGTAGTAAATTGTGGATCCAAATCATCAAAGTCACTAAAACTATGTTCAAATTTAGCTCCATGCAAAATTAAAACAGATTTTGTTTCAAGATCATCATCAAAAGAATTTCATCCCTTGTAAGATCCTCATCATACTTAGGTGCTAACACACCTAGATCCCAAGTGCTAAATGGTTGATTTCTTTGCAGAGAAGAAATGTGCTCATTGTCTTCCTCATGAATGGTAGCCTCAGTAAATAACTGTCTCTCCAACTCATTATTAACGCCATCATAGTCAATCCTATCCATGGGCTTGGTTTGAAAGTCAAACCAAAAGCCATCTATGCCATCATCACTGAAATAAGATTTGGAATCATCATTAGCTGGTAAAAACACATCATCATCTCTGTTCTCATTATGCCCATCATTTGGAGGTGTACGGATGGTCTTAAGTATTCCAACATTCGCACTAGTGTCATCAGTTTCATTGGAAAGTTCTAAATATGTAATTGTTGTGACCATTTCACACATCGCCCCATTAGAATGGGGACCCCCTCTTTTTGCTTTTGTTTCGCTTTCTCTCTGCTTGTTCTTCTCTCTGCTTTTAGGGTTTTGAGTGAGTGAGTTGCCTGTCTGGGCTAGGGCTAAACCTTAGGGGTTCCTTTTGGGCGTCATTCAGGCTGAGTCCAGCTAAATTTTGGAGAATTGTTAAGTGTCCTCCTGAAGAACTGAGATTGTTGAAATAAGGTAAGCCTTTCAGGGGAGTCGAATAGGTCTCAGGTTAGGTCTAATAAGGGTTTTAGGGTAAAATCCAATTTTGACTAGGTGTTAGCATTTTGAAAGAGAAATTGTGTGTTCTTGCCTGGGGAAGGTTTGATCAATTTTTGGAAAGTAAGATGATGCCTGAAACAGAGAAATCGCTCCTGACCCTTGCTGAGGGCCCAGGGCGAATTTTATCTTGAGTGCAATTTCTTGTTTTTGATGGACTTGCTAGCTGGTTCCTGGCCTTGAAAATGACCTGACTTTGCCTTGTGAAGTGGTTTGAGACTTAAATTTGAAGCAGTTTGGCCTAAAAGGGTAAAATCGCTCTTGACCCTTGCTGAGGGTCCAGTGCGAAAATATTGTTTAAGTCATATTTGTCACTGACTTTTCTAATGTGTTTTGTGCAGGGTCTCCTGGGAGGATGATTGGACATCACTAAAGGCGATTGAAGTTTTGAAGATAGGAAAAGTGATGATTTTTGGAGACTAAAGGTAAAATCGCTCCTGACCCTCAGAGAGGGCCCAGGGTGAAATTTTGATTTCCTTCATTTTGCAGTGGAAAGAGACCAAACTTTGAGCATGAAGGGGAAATAAATAACTTTCTCCACCCACCTGAAAGAGTTTTGACTTGAAATGATGGAAGACCTTGTTGAAAATAGGAAAATCGCTCCTGACCCTCAGAGAGGGCCCAGGGCGAAAAATCTTATGGAGATCATTTCTAGCCTTGTTTGGTCACTTTGAGATGTCAAAGGCATGGTGGAGGATGAAATGAGCATCATGAAGTATCCAGACTTGATTGAAGATGATGAGATGAAGGAATTTTGCCCAAGAAAGGTAAAATCGCTCTTGACCCTCAGAGAGGGTCCAGAGCGAAATTCTTTGCAAACATATTTTTTTGACTTTTTTTGGACATGAGAACTTATTCATAGCATGAAACAAGATGACATCTTCCTTAGCAAAGAAATTTTGAGATGAAAAGTGAAGCATTTTGGTCACAATAGCAAAAATCGCTCCTGACCCTCAGAGAGGGTCCAGAGCGAGATTTTCAAATGTGCATTTTTCTTGTAAGGTCAAAGTGATTTTGATGATTGGAATGGATGAAGGAAAGCATGTTTTACCCGTTGAATATAATTTGGATGATCAACAAAAGAGGCAATCAAGCCAAAAATGAAAAATCGCTCCTGACCCTCAGAGAGGGCCCAGGGCGAAAAACCTAATATATGATTTTTTCATCCAAGTTTGAGAAAAGACAAGCCTAGACATGAGCTTGAAATGATGTTTAGATTGCCTTGAAGTGAAAAAGGATCGTTAGGAGTGGAGATTTAGAAGGCAATTACAAAAATCGCTCCTGACCCTTGCCAAGGGTCCAGAGTGAATTTTCACGATTCTCTCCTTTGTTTGTGAAATTGAGACAAAATCTTGTATGGATAGGAAGAGGATGTGATGTTTTGTGCCTTAGAAGCAATTTGGAGTCCAAAGGATGGAGAAATATGCCTAAAACTAAAAAGTCGCTCCTGACCCTTGCTGAGGGTCCAAGGCGAAAATCACAAAAATTGCATGTTTATTTCAAAATTGTGCTAAGGCAAGGATAGGCTAAGGCGAAGAGACCTCCAAAAGCATGATGAATAATGTTTTGCTTTTGAAACTTGATGATTTTGGTCACAAAATGAAAAATCGCTCCTGACCCTTAGAGAGGGTCTAGGGCGAAAAACATCAAACTTGCACTTTTTCTCTCAAATTGGATGGAGCAAAGTCTGGAAGTCAGTGAGGAAGCCTATTTGAAATGTCTTGAAGAGATTTTGGATGTTGGGAAATGCTAATTTTGAGCAAAAAATGGAAAATCGCTCTTGACCCTTGCTGAGGGTCCAGGGCGAAATTGCCTTTAAAGATAGTATTTCCTTCAAAATTGTTGATGAATTAACTCTATAGTGCAAGGAAATGGATTTTAGAAGTGAGATTGAAGGGTCAACAATCAAGTTAAGGTGGATTCCAGCTTAAAATTGAAAAATCGCTCCTGACCCTCAGAGAGGGTCCAGGCCGAAATTGACATTTCCACCTATTTTCCTCATGAAAAGAGTCAAAATTTGAAGTGCAACGCCTTAATTGGATATCAATTTACCCTCCAGGAGATTTTCAAGTCAAGATGCGAAATATTCAAGGTTAAAATTAGAAAATCGCTCCTGACCCTCAGAGAGGGTCCAGGGCGAAATCATCATGAAGGTTTATTAAGCCTTGTTCTAAAAATTAATATTCTCCAAATTGCATTTGATCGCCAGAATTGCTAATTTTGAGGCATTTGGAAAATTAAAATTAAATTAGCATTAAATTAAAAGCATTATGGCATTTAATAAATTGATTTTAAGCCTTAGAAAATCGAAATTTATTTTGGAGGCATTTAAAATTAATTTTTATTAAATTAAAATTAAAAAATAAAGCGCTCAAGGCCTTATTTTGTTTTTATTAGCGAAGTCGGCCCCCTTTTTTGAGATTTTATTTATTTTTTACCTCCTTTTTGCCAAGTCGGCCTAGAGGAAGCAAAGTGGTGAGCGCTCTATATATTGGAGGAGTATTTTCACATTTCAAATCATTCAATCATTGCCTTAAGTGCGAAATTGGAGAGCTAATTGGAGGTGCGAAATAGAGTTGGTTTGGAGTGAATTCCTTTCAAGTGTTGAAGGCTAAAAAGAAGTGGAGTTTATTCTTTTTCAAGCTAGAGGAGGCGCAATTCATCCAAGAGAGGACTTTGATCTACACTTTGCCTAGCGAAATTCATCTATTTCTACATCATTTCCTAGAGTTTAATACTCAAGAGGAGGTATGGCGAAATCATCTTAACATCCTTGTTGAAGATTTGATTTTTAGATTTTTTTTAGAAAAATCTAAGTATTGCATGGTTAATTGGAAAATGATAACTCAAGATTTATCATGAAGTTTCCTAATTAAAATCTTAAATCTTCCTTTTAAGTCTAGATTTCTACACTTTAGGATATATTACTAATTGTGAAATGTTGTGTAGGTGTCAAGATGGCGACTCCAAAGGCGGGAGCATCTACTAGTCGCCCGGCTCTCATCAAGGAAGATCAGAAGGACGACGAATTGGAGACCAGGATCGTGTCCAAATGGAGTAATATCGGAGATAACAACTTGGGAAACTTCAATGTGAAGAAGTTTCGAGAGGTCCCCTACATTGGCAAGCCATCGCCTGTTGCGAATAAGATAATTGAAAGTGACATCATTAAGGCGGCAGGTTTCCCTCCAAGCAGTCAAGTGTCATGAGCTGATGATCGAGTGTGCCCGCCATTATGACTCACAATCAAGATCGATCGTATCCAAGGAAGGGAACACCTTAGCTTACCTTTCAGAGGAGGCTATAAGTGAGGCTCTTCATCTTCTAGAGCATAAAGATATGATTTACAAAAGTTTAGAAGGAGCCAAGTCAATGTATGAAGATGATCCCGACACCTGTCTGAATCTCATCAACAAGAATTGGTTGCTCAAAAGTTGTCCTCCCCTGAACAAGATTCCCAACACACCACATAGGATTGACTTCCAAGAGGAGTACAGAGATTTGATAACTTTGCTCAATCAAGTTATAGGGGCTCCTCAAGCCTTCTACTTCGAAAAGTGGATGTTCTTCTTCATTCAAGTGATAGTCCAAGGAAAAGGAATGCTTCATTGGGCCAGAATTATTAGCAATAGCCTGGATGTGCAGTTGAGAAGACTAAGGCCTACCAAATCATTCCATATGAGCTCATATGTCATATATGCCTTGATCAGGAGTTTCGAGTATGCAGGGCTACCTCACAGAGGAGTGATCGGAAGAGGACCCGGAGAAGTGAGAGTTTGTGACTCTTATGTTCATCTGCATCATCCACCTAGAAGTGACTACAAGTTAGTCAATGATACCTTCACGATGAACATCACTAGGATTTTGCAAGGTGGAATCCATAATCGACTATCTCTGGATGCACAAGAACTTGTGAAGAAGTATGGTGCATGGTTCATCCAGTTTCAAAAGTTTACATACATCAGAGTTCATGGGTGTCCTTCACCTCCCTACATGTTGCCGAGATATCTGACAGACAGGATAGTGCTACTTGAGGTAACCAGACAGTTGGCAGCTTGTGCAAAGGTATCCAGACACAAGCATGGAAATGGAGTCCCCGTACCTATCATATTGGGGAATTCAGTTGAGGTATGTCCTAATACTCAAGCTTCGGAGGATGCAGAGAAGGAATTAGCCTTGTATTCATTCACCTTCTTTGCCCCGCGGGAGAATTTTGATCCTTATGGTTATATGGAGGAGACAGTTGCTAGGAAGTACGGACATGAGTTTCAGGTGGAAGACTTTTGGATGAATCTCTCAAGTGATTTAGAAGTTAAAAGGAAGATGCATTCCAGATTGCCTTTAGATTTCATCAGGAAATGCAAAGTTTACAGAGTAGCTGATCAAGCCCAGGACAATGGCAGATACCTCCAGTCGTCCTATGACAAAGAAGATAAAAGAGTGAAGATAGATTGGAGCGAGCCTGAGATTTTTGAATTGAGAGCTTTGATGGCTCCGGTTTTATCATGTACTCGCAGATGGGTGGATGTATAACATCAGAAGTTGAGAGAGCAGAACGTATCAATGACTTTTACTTTGGAGACAAGGCCAGAAGAAGGAGAAGCAAGCATGAGTGAAGACACTGCTCATCCTAGAGGCGCAAAGAGGAAAGAAAGACCTGAGAAAAGAGAATCTTCCAAGAAGAAGCAGGAGGCCAATCGAGATCGCCCATCAAGCACATCTTCTCGACATGGAAAGAAGGCAAGTCAAGCTGAAGGTCAAGAGAAGATGATACCTGAGGTTGATGAATCTATGGAATTCATGGTGCAAAATGATAAGCCAGACAAGGGACAGACACCTCAGCATTCATCAAGTCAATCTCCCCGAATTGATGAGCTACAGGAAGATCAGAGAAATGATGATGAAGCGACATCCCCTCTTCGAGAGGACGAACCACTACCGAAGGAAATACAAGTTAGAGAAACAAGATCCGCCATCCCGGATTGGTTGAAAGAGAGACTGACAAGGGTGATTGTGATTGAAGAGGAAGAAGATGTAATTGATTTGGAAAGCCTTATAGGAAATTCTCAAGAGATAACGGAAAAGAAGAAGGCCACCAAGATGTCCAAGGTGATAAGAGATGAAGCAGGATCAAGGAAATTGCAATTAGCTACACCAGTGGTGGACAAGTATGAAGGTGAAATTCTTGCAGATGAGTATGACGTAGAAACATTTGAGCTTGGTCCACTCACTACTGAACAGGCAATGGATGAGGCAACCGATTCATTTGAAGCACTTAAGGACAAACTTAAGGAAGAAGTGGAAAAGAATAGGAAGTTTGAGAGAGAGGTCAGTGCTTGGAGAGGCTACTTTAGTCATCTCAATCAGCCCTTGAGACATCAGGATCCAGCAGTATCCCCTTTACAAGCACTTCCTCTTGAATCAATTGGCGAAGCAGAAAGGGTCAAAAGCTTGGTTCAGCTTATGAGCTCTTGGATTGATAAATCCCACATGGTAGCTGTTGAATTTACAACAAGAATGATGAAGACAATTCACCGAGCTATCCAGGTCCTTGAGATTATTCATAATCTAATGATAACTGTAGCCGCTTTCGCTCACACTAGAGATGTTATCATTCCTGTCTTGCAAGTAATAAGACAAACACCAAGACAGATCCTGGCACAAGAAAAGATAATGGATGGAGGAACTCATAACCTCCTACAGTGGTCAGCTCTGCTCCAGATGAAAGAGGTCCTTTTTGAAGACATCAGCACCAAATGCAATCAAGTTGAAGGTGTCATCCATCCAATTCAGGAAAAAGTGTTTGTAGTATTGTGTACCATCCTTGGCCAACGGATCGAGATTGAGACAGATGTGGACATCCAAGAGCTGGAGGATAGAGTCAAGGTCATCTTTTGCAAAGAGGAGAATGTCATCACAGATGAGCAACGAGACCTGATGTTCACTACCATGCTCCTGATTGAGAAGATCAAGGAACTCGAACCTGGATGGGAAATAGCTCTTCTCAATGCTTTTGATCAGGTCATTCACTAGGAGGAACGAATGAAGAATCTTCCGGAGATTCCTATTGCTGAGATTGAAGGAATTGTGTCTAATAGAATATTAAAATAATATTAATTTTAGTATTAATGCTCAATAGTGTATATTCTATTTTGGTTAGATCGTCTTCGATCTTCTCAGCAGTTTCTTATTAGAAACTTGCTATTCTTGTAAATATCCTTGTATTATTTATGAGCGTCTTGCTCATTCTGATATTGAATCAATTCTTTGAAATCCATTGCGTGTCTCGCATTGTTTTATGGTATTAGATCTATAGGAGAAATTTTTTCGAAATTTTTTTAATCCTAATTTCCAATTAGTGGAAATTTTCGAAATTATTTTCTGAAAAAAATTCATCAAAGTTTTTTGCCTATCTTCTGGGGTGGTATCGTCGGTTTTTTTTCTTTCCGCGACCTGTGTTCTCGATCTGCAGGGTCGTCCCGTGTTGCCGCGACCTGTGTTCTCAACCTGCAGGGTCGTCGCGTGTTGCCGCGACCTGTGTTCTCGACCTGCAGGATCGTCGCGTGTTGCGGCGACCTGTGTTCTCGACCTGCAGGGTCGTCGTGTGTTGTCGCGACCTGTGTTCTCGACTTGCAGGGTCGTCGCGTGTTGTCGCGACCTGTGTGCGACGTCGCGGACTTCGAACACACTTCGGCGTCGCCTCCACCGCCCCCGTGACCTGCAACAGACTTTGGCGTTGTGCGCGTCTGCAGGCTTCGGCGTCGCCACCTCCAGCGTCGCCACCTGCAACTCGCCCCCTCTGCAAACGCGTGATCTGCACCCCGCGACCTGCATCTTCGGCGACGACATTTTTCGATTCAGGTGTTAACTTTCAGTTTTTATTGAAAACCAATTTTTTCTTGCAGATTCGTGGTGGGTTTTTCGAACCCTATTCTGGGTAGTTGTCCGTTTTTTCTGGGTGTCTCGATTTTCGTGTCTCGATTTTCAAGCCCGCGGATTCAGATTCTGACAGCAGATTCCTTCTGGGTTTTTCGCACAAATTTGTGGGTTGTCTTTGGATTTTTCTGGGTCAGCCGAATTTTTTTTTGGGAAACGTGCAAATGGCTTCTCTCACCAATCTGATGTTAGAAGGCAGTCAACGCTTTAATGGTCACAATTACAACATCTGGAAATAACGTATGTTGACCATTTTTGAATATAGGCGTCTTGACCAGCTTGTGTTGGGAAAAGAGCTCAGTCCTGGTACACCTGGTGCAGATCAAGATAAGTTTGATGAACGCAATCGGGAGGCAGTTATGCTTCTCAAACTCTCAGTGACTGATGATCAGTTACCGCAGATTCCTTCCGGCAAGACAGCTTCCGACATCTGGAAGCATCTGAAGGAACTCCATGAGACATCCAACAAGAGCCGAGCATTCTTTCTAAAGAATCAGCTGTTCTCCATTATGATGGACGAATGTATGTCCTTATAGAAACACCTCACGAGGATTAAGGACATTCGAGATCAGCTCGAAGCTATTGGTCGGACTATGGAGGAAGAAGACATGGTAGTAATCACTCTAAAAAGTCTTCCGAAATCGTATGAACACTTCATTGAGACCCTCAATATTACTTCCACTAATGTTGATCTGAAGTTTTCAGAATTGTGCACCAAACTTCTATAGCAGGATCGCTGGAAACAGCAGTTTGGTAGTGGTACTACATCAGCCTCTTCAGAAAATGCCTTCACAGCCCAATCCTTTCACAAAGATAAAGGCAAATTTCAGTCCTCTCAGTCTTCTCAGCAGAAAGGCTCTTCTCAGACACAGGATGGAGCTAAGAAGAAGAATGTGCAGTGCAATTACTGTCACAAGTACGGCCATATGAAGAAAGATTGCCGTCAGAGGCTCGCTTCTGAACAAAAGAAGCAGGGAGGGTCACACCAGAAGGCGCATGTTGCTGAACATTCCGAGCAGAAAGAGTCTGCCTTTTATGCCTTTATGGCTAAGAGGTCTTCAGATCATGCCAGGTCTTCTGCTTGGTACATCGACTCTGGTGCATCACGTCACTTTTCTCATCGGCGTGACTGGTTTACAGACTTCTCACCTTTCAGTGATTCCGTTGTATTTGGCGGAGGTGAGGAGTATACAGTTGTTGGCAGAGGCACTGTTCAGATACAGTCTGGTGGCAGGACTCTCCTTTTTCTGAATGTATACTATGTTCCTGGAATGGAACTTAATCTGCTCTTTGTCAGCCAGATTATGAGGAATTCTCCTCAACTAGATGTGGTGTTCAGTGCTCACAAGTGCTCCATCATTGATCGGGAGACTCGTCTTACTATTGCTGTTGGTCTAGAGGATCATGGCCTATATAGGCTTCTTGACACTGGTGATTCTCCTGAAGTGGCTCTGGCAGCTCGTGTTTCTCCTCTTAGAACTTTGTGGCATCAGAGATATGGACATCTCAACATTCAGTATCTCTCTCAGCTCTCTAGGGAGGGACTTGTTTCAGGGTTACCTGATATTCAGACTCAGCATCTTGGAGTATGTGGCGCCTGTCAAGCTGGCAAACAGCATCGGACTTCATTCACACATGGAAAGTCTTGGCGCGCATCTAAGGTACTTCAATTACTTCATGCTGATATTTATGGTCCTATGAATACATCTTCTGTTACTGGTTGCAAATACTTTTTGCTTATTGTAGATGATTTTAGTAGAAAGATGTGGGTGTACTTTCTTAAACATAAATCAGATGTATTTAGTATCTTTCAAAAGTTTAAGTCCTTTGTTGAAAAAGAGTCTGGACATAGTATTATTACTCTTAGGACAGATAACGGGGGGGGAATTTTGTTCTTCTGCATTCTCCAACTTCTGTGATACCCATGGCATCAAACGCTAGTTGACTACACCCTACACTCCTCAACAAAATAGTGTTGTTGAGCGTCGCAATCGTACGGTTGTTGAGATGGCTCGCTCTATGTTACAACACAGGAGTGTTCCGAATAAGTATTGGGCTGAAGCAGTGTTTACTGCTGTCTACCTTCTTAACCGTTCTCCTACTCAGGTTGTTAAGGGGAAGACTCCAGAAGAGGTTTGGTCTGGTCGGAAACCTCAGATCAGCCACCTGAAGGTTTTTGGCTCTGTTGCCTATGTTTGGATTCCAGATGCTAAGCGCTCCAAGTTGGATTCCAAAAGTCAGAAACTCATGATGACAGGATACAGTGATCACCATAAGGCCTACAGACTGATAGATATAGACATTGAACGTCTTATCTTCAGTCGTGATGTTGTATTTGATGAAGACAGAGGATTCTTTCAGTCACCTTCTTCTGAGCAGAGTTCTAAGGATCAGCCTCATAGTGTTCTTATTCCATTAGGTTCGCCTGATGGGAGGGATGATGCAGAATCTATTTTCGATGATGCACTACCTGAGTTCCCTCCGGAGAATAATCCTCCTCTTGCTGCTCCTGTTCCTGATCTTGAGCCTCTTCCAGCTCCTCCAGATGTTCGCACTTCTACTCTCCGGCCAAAATGGTGGGCCAAGACCATTGGTGATCTCAAGGATACTGAGCTCATTGAGGGTAGAACCTCCCGTAATAAGAGCAAACAGCAGCATACAGTCAATTTTGCTCTCATGGCTAACATACACAGTGTTTTTGAGCCTTAGACATACTCAGAGGCTAAAGGTATACTTGAGTGGGAACAGGCTATGGAAGCTGAGTTCTAGAGTCTTCAGAAGAATCACACTTGGGCCCTTTCTGATCTTCCTTCAGGGAAGAAGCCCATTAGTTGCAAATGGGTGTACAAAGTAAAATACAAAGCTGATGGAACCTTAGACAAGTATAAGGCTCGCCTTGTTGCTCGTGGGTTCTCACAGAAAGAAGGCATTGACTATGAGGAGACTTTTGCTCCTACAGCCAAAATGAGTACCATACGGCTCGTTCTTGCCTTGGCAGCCCAGTTCAGTAAGAAAGTCCATCAGATGGACGTCAAGAGTGCTTTTTTGAATGGTGACTTACAGGAAGAAGTCTACATGACGCAACCCCCAGGCTTCAAGGTTGCTGGTCAAGAACAGAAGGCCTGTAGACTAGTCAAAGCACTCTATGGTCTGAAACAAGCTCCTCGGGCTTGGTACATGAAAATTGATAAGTACCTGACAAATCATGGTTTTCAGCGGAGTCCATCTGATGCAAACTTGTATATCAAGCATTCTAGTAATGATATTCTGTTTGTAGTTGTCTATGTGGATGACTTAATCATTACTGGCAGTTCAGCACATTTGATCACTGGGATCAAACAGGATTTGTGCCGCACCTTTGATATGACAGATTTGGGACTTCTACATTACTGCTTAGGAGTTGAAGTCTGGCAGACTGAGCACAGTATCTTTCTCTCTCAGTCCAAGTATGCCAGAAGTCTTGTGGACAGGTTCAGAATGCAGGATTGCAAACCTGCCTCTACTCCTATGGAACCCAGGCTCAAACTTTCAGCTCAGTCATCCTCACCAGTTGTGGATGAATCTCTGTTCAGGCAACTAGTGGGCAGCCTCATCTATCTTACTGCCACTAGACTTGACATCAGTTTTGCAGTGAGCTACATTTCACGCTTCATGACAGCTCCCAAGGCTGATCATTGGATAGCAGCGAAGCGTGTGCTGCGTTATGTGAGTGGCACTCCTGATTATGGACTTCTGTACACTCGGAGTTCTGATCCTATACTCAGTGGTTACACAGATTCTGACTGGGCAAGTTCTGTTGATGACTGTAAGTCTACAGCAGGGTATGTGTTTAGTTTGGGATCTGGTGCTGTCACATGGACTAGTAAGAAGCAGCAGGCGGTGGCTCTCTCCTCGACAGAAGCAGAGTATCGGGGAGCAGTTAAGGCATCTTGTGAGGCGGTTTGGCTTCGACGAATGCTTGCGGATATGCATGTCTCCCAGGAAGGTCCTACTCCCTTGTTCTGTGATAATCAGGGAGTGCTCAAACTCGCCAAGAATCCAGTCTTCCATGAAAGAACCAAGCATGTGGAAACTCATTGTCACTATATTCGACAATTGGTTGAAGACGGATCCATTCAGTTGCTGTATGTTCCTACCTCGGAGCAGCCAGCAAACATCTTCACCAAGCCCCTTGGTCCTGATAAATTTGTAAAATTCAGGGGGTCTATAGGTGTAGTTAATAGATTGAGCATTAAGGGAGGGTAATAGAATATTAAAATAATATTAATTTTAGTATTAATGCTCAATAGTGTATATTCTATTTTGGTTAGATCGTCTTCGATCTTCTCAGCAGTTTCTTATTAGAAACTTGCTATTCTTGTAAATATCCTTGTATTATTTATGAGCGTCTTGCTCATTCTGATATTGAATCAATTCTTTGAAATCCATTGCGTGTCTCGCATTGTTTTAGTGTCCAGATTCGTTGGATATGCTAAGAAAGAGCATAGGAAAGGGATCAAAGTTCTAGAAGAAAGGTTGTTATAGGATGATGTGGCATCTTAATTATCATTGGTCTATGTTTCCTCGACTTTTGTGCCAATTAAATATTTGGCTATGCATTTAATAATGTTCATCTAAAAAGGGAACTTTTTGTAACAAGCCCTAATTAGGGTTTAGGTGTCAAAATCTCAGCCATTGATCTTCTTTTGATCTGGGCCATTCATTGTAATTGAGGATGCTATATATACCCTCACTCATTTTCATTTTAATGATTAGAAATTAGAAGAAGATATTAGATATTAGATATTAGAGAGAGAGATTAGAAGAGCTTAGAGAGAAAGTTATTGTGTAGCAAGATTGAGTGGTGAAGAAAGAATTTTGAACAATTGTTGTCCATTTGGCTTTGAGATCAATAAAATATTGAAGTTATGGTGTTTTATTGCAATACTTGTGGCTATCTTCATGGTTGTTTATCTTCTTGAATCATTCTCAGTCGAAGTAGTATTTAAGTTTGAAGGACTAAGTGTTGTGCTTGATCTTTGGTGAGATTCATATCCAAACCACTAGCTTCTACAGATTGTAAGGATGCCTTGTGTGATCAACTGGAGATATTGAGATTGCTTGAACATTCGATCATTGTTGAAATATTGATATGTATCTTTATGATAGTATCTATATTCTTGATGATCTGAAAATCATTAATCACCTTAGAAGATCGCATCAATTCCAATAGAGTTGTAATTCCTTGGCAATACTGAAATTGGTAGAATCTTACTAAGTCTAGCTTACATTGAGTCATTCTTAGGATTAGATTAGAATTCATCTCTTGAAACCCCTATCTTTTGATCTTTTTTGGAAATTGTTAGTGTTGGGAAATTCCTGTTCTTGCAGTCGAGTGAGAGCAACACGGACCAGCTTTCTCAGAAAGTGTGTAAGAACCCTTGAAGAAACAACATTTACAACGACCACTGGTGCTTATCCACACGTAGAGATCCTACAACGAAGAACCTTGAAGTCACCCTGATTGATCCTTTTCGCGATATCTTCAGTATTCAGAGGCTTTACTCAAGAGAGGATAAGGTACCCTTGGGTATTTTATTCTTTGTTTGATAGTGTACAAAATACACGTCAACAGTAATCAAGGCTGCTTGTTTGTCTTTCCCTTCATGCCCAAACTCATCAACAATAACTGCATGCATGTCCAAGAAGTCTTCATGACTCTGTCATATAGTCTTAAATAATTTGCTTCAAACCTCCTTTTTTTTGCATCTCATTAGCTCTTGCATTAGAAGAATCTTTTTTATTTATTTCTGCTTTGTTTTTAAAGATGGATCTTAACCACTCACGATGTTCACACAAGTACTTTAAATTTTCGCAATTCCCTATATAACTTTGACAACTCTCACTTTATCTTTGATAAGTTTGCTTCAATTCTATCAGCCTTCTAGTTGTTGCTCTTCAAAAGTTGTCATCTACTTACTAGACCCTTCAGGATGACAAGATATGATGTTCTTATACCACTGTAATATGCAACCTAGTTTTGCCTTTTTTTTTTGTTTTTGTTTTATTTTTTGCAATGTTTTTGAGATGATAAATAAAATGTAGGCAATAAAGCAACTTGCAGCAATTTAACAACTCAAAATATTTACAAAACTTAGAAATGTATAAAGCTGTAAATTCTAGATTTTATTTATGATCTGAAAATACACCTTTTCTCAAAAAAAGAGCAACCCAGATCATTAAATAACATTACATATTTATTTCAAACATACCCAGAAAATGCAGTAATGATATAGCTTGAGTTGTTCTCAAAATATGCAATCTAGATGCGCCAAAAGTGGATGCTAATCTCCAAAAACTCCACCAAAATCCATGCATAGGATAAACAAGATAAAAGAGATCCAAATCACCTCCAAACAATAGCTGTTAATTAATTAAACCCTAACCACCCAACAAATAAAGAATATGGCCAACCACAAAGAGGTATGGCCAACATATGAGAGTACGACCAACCCCAAAGAAATAAGAACAACAACAAACTCCTCAATATCGATGTCTCTTAATCATATTTCGTAGTGAAACTCTGATAAAACTAAACAATAGAATCTTTAATTAGCTCGACTGTGTTTCTTGAATGAAAAACATCAAGAAATTCTCCAAATTATGTTTCTCAATAACATGGAGAATGTTGCTTGCAGGGGGTTTCATCCTCACAAACCAAAAAGGAATAATCTCCTCTGACAGAAATGACAATATCAAATATCAAACTCAACATACCAAACAAGCTCTCAATTTCCCTTTTTTAAGCCTTTTAGGGAACATTCCAGAAAATCTCTTTTAAGATCACTTTATTAATTTATTAAGCCTTTTAACTGTAAAAAGTGATTTAATTTACTTTTAAAACATTTTTGGCACTCAAAGTCACTTTTAAGTGTCCTGTCATTTAAAACTTTCAATTCTCTTTTTAACGAGCTATAACACTGAGGTGCCTGATAAATAAATTTAATTAAAAGGCAACCTTAGTGAAAATAATAAAATATAGCTTAATAATGTACCCAATTAGTGACAATGGTCAAAATGTATTGGAATTGAAATCTGAATGTGTAGGAGCACTCCCTCCTGTTGATGGTGTTTTTACACACTATGCAACACAGAATAAAATACTAAGTATTCTATCCTCTCTTGAATAAAGATTCCCAAATGCTAAGTTGCATGATTAAGTGAGACGACTCCAAGGTTCTCGAATGTCAGGTCTTGACATGCTCTTGGATAGACTTAGTTGTATCTGATGTGATATTGCTGGTTTCACAAGGTGGACTTACATTGAATGCTCGAATGATGCTGGAACGTAGGAATTAGCTTGATTAAAAAAAGGAAAAAGGATAGGGTTTAGGAAGGCTATTCTAACTCTAAGAATGTTAGAGCAATGGACAATCTTTGGTGGAATTCAAATAAGTCTTGCTTCGACATTCAATGAACATCTCCACAAGGCTAGTGCAATCTCCTAAGGATAGCTTTAAGATTCTCAAATCACCACCACAAGCATAAACACCATCAAGTTGATGCATATCAATGAAGAAGTGATAATTGAAGTTAAGCTTTAGCTAAATGATTCCAGTTGACCATGCAAGGCACTTTACCATCGACAAACTGTTAGTAGTACGGATATACGAATTTTACCATTGATCATACACAAAGTCTTCCATTCATCTAAACAACATAAAAATCAAATTGAGAATTAGAGACCATGCAAATTGTTGAATCTACACATAGAATTCACCATATCTTCAATGAAGTTTACATGCTTTTTGCAACAATGTCGTGGCAACAATCTTTGCCTTCTCTTTCTACTCTTGAAGTACTATTATTAAGTATTAACTTTACAAATGAAGAAGTGAGGCCTTATATAGTGCTCACATTACATTTAGTGGCTCAGATCAATTTGAGATCAATGACCAAGATCGAAAGATAGAAACCCTATTGCAAAGAATTTAATGCTTGACCAATGACAAAATTACATTTAATGGGACACATGTCCTTCTGTGAAAATTCGACCAATAAATGACGAGGGTAGGTACATCAAACTTTGTGCCCATGTGGTAGTTGTCTCTTTGTAAGATGAGTCAAGTTCATTGAATCTAGATGCCTTATCATGAAATGATGTGATTGGATGAATGATGACTGGGTGCCACCTCATCTTGCTCTTTGTAACTCATCGCAAGTGTGTGAATAAATGAGGCATATCTCTTGATACTCAACATTTCCAAGCTTGATCAATGAATGACTTAGCTCAAGTTGATCTTCTAACTTTGATTAACTCTTCTGAAACTGTCTCTTGTCTTGATCACTTGCATTTTGGAGCTTCCATCTGGCTATACTGACAATGATTCTTGGATTTCCGAAAGAAATTCAAGATTGTGAAAATTCTTCTTTGAGTGCTTGATGTCGATGCTATCCTTTGCCTTGATGATGCTTTTCATTACTCTTCATGATGATTGCTTGCATCAAAGCCTGTCATTGCCTTGGACGGATTGTTCTTGGCTAGGACTGTAATGTCCCCTACCTGATTAACATAATTAATCTATTTCAATCTACATATGACTTAAACTAAATTGTTTAGGAGACAAATCCGTTTTTACATGAATCAAATCTGTGCTATCCATAGTTCAATTAATTTATCAATTATTAATAAGTAAATTGTTCATCAACCATATTAGATAATAAAGGTTGTCTTCCATAACTCTTAATGCAATTACCAACCTTTGTTACTACTTCAGTTTTAAGGAAGGAGGATATGCGTGTTACCAAAGCGCTTAGAGACCAACTACAATAGGTTCCCTCAAAGTTTACAGATCCAAGCTCTTACCCTATCTTGGGACTATGCCCTCAAAGTTTACGGGACGCTGATCCCTACCCTATCTTGGGACTTAACCTATTGCTTGGATTTAGACTGCCCCTCTTTGGAACATCTCATTCCCATCTCCTTAAATACTAACAGTAATAGCAAGAATGAATAGTATATTCATCTTCTCTTTAATGTTTATTTAAGAGTTCTGTCTGATTTACAATCTATTATTGATATATATGTATATACTCTTTCTGATTATCATTATTAAATTTTTCTGATTTAGAAGACTGTTAAACTGCTTATCTTAATTATTTTATATATTAGTTTGCATTACATGTCAGATATTTCTGACTTATATTACTGTTTATATTGCTTAAAATAGACAACATATATACCTAATGAGAGCATCATATTATATGGATCAGCCAACGTACCAGGCTGTTCCCTTTTACCTTGGCAAGCAGATCTCAAATCTCAAATTGTAATTTTAATTTTCTGAGACACGATTCTCAGCCTTTTCCTTGTATTTTCCTTCCATGCCTTCAAACTTCATTTCTAATCTTTATTTATATCCTTCTAAGATATATGCCTTTTCAGATTAAGAGACGTATCTTTCTCTTTGTTGATAGTCACAATAATAATATAATCTCTAATGCAAATCGTACCCTTTTTTAAGGAAGACAATATTCTTTTTTTCCTTTAGGAATCGCACCATTTGGAGAGTATTTAAAGTCAAATCGCACCTTTTGGAAGTGCACATTGGTCAGCACATGGACCATGTCCTTTCACTTACTAATTCGATGCCTCTCTAATAACCACTTTTAACGCACTGCTGTATTCTTTAATACTTCTTTCTTGAATCGATCATGCTTTCGTAATATTTAGTCATTAATTTATTAAATATTTAGACATTAAATTAATTTATTAAATTAATATTTAGACACTAAATTATTTTTTTAAATATTAGGCATTGATTAAATATGAATACACTTAAGGCATGAAGCATACATGTAGAGCATAAAGCATGAAGTATGCACATGAAACATAAGATGTGAGTCATACACATGAATACGCATAAGGTGTAAAACACGCAAAACATGAATCATATATGTAAGACATGAAGTAATACGTAAATACACACAGGTACAAACATATATGCACATGGAGTAAACACTCTGAAAACACATCAGTCATGAAGTAAATATGTTTAAGATATGAAGCTTTTGAGAAAGGCATACATAAAACGCACATCGAATAAACATGTTGAAAATACATCAATCATGATATGAAGTATATTCAAGACATAAAGCACACGTGAAGAATACACGTAGACAATGGAGCTATCATGTTAATGCATGGTAGCTTATGCAAGATAAGATCTTCCTAACCTTCCTTGTTCTGTTATTTACATGCTTCATGTCTGATTTATATTGCATATGATTATCGGATTGTACAAACACTGCTTATCATTATGCCATCGGGCTAACAACCCGATAGCATATTAATGTCAATTGTTAATTGGCATTAATATGCTATCGGGGTATTAACCCGATAGCATATTAAATGCTATAAGTTATCGGGTTAAATTCGCCGATACATACTTGCTATCGGGTGCATAACCATTGACACCGATTCACATCTGTTATCGGGCTTAATTATATCGGGCATATTTGTTATCAGGTTTAATGAATACACCGCTTCATTTGGAATTAACATTGGTTAACAACTGCACCGGTTGGATTACATACATCGTGCACTTTGAATCATCGGTGTTTATATGAACCGATTCATTATATTGATCAGTCATTATATTATGTTATTACAATATGCTATCGGGGGTTTTGAACCAATAATCAGCATTGTGTTAATGGTATAATTACAAAGGCACCGATCAATTGGTGCATTGATCGGTCATGCCTAAAAGGCATGACCGGTCAATACACCAATTGACCGGTTGTCTAAATGATATATATGCCAATTGAATTCATTTGGAGAAGACATATAAAAACATTAAATGATCTCTCTCCTTCAGACCTGCAGATAAAAATCAGAATTATTAGACATTGACATAATTCCTCATATCCATATATAGCATACATAGTTCATAACTTGTTCTTTAATTGAAATTGAAATAACTTTACATATCATACTGAAGACACATCAGATATATAGCAAACACATAAATATCTGCAAACTATGGAGTATATATATGTGAAACATACGTTTGAGAGAAATATACCTAAGACATGTGAATACACTAAGGTATGAAGCATGCACTTAAGGCAAGAAGCGTGTACATAAAACATAAAGTATACACATAGGGCTTAGAGCATGCACATGGATATATGCAAACACAGAGCATACACACAAATACATTTATTGTTATATTCCTTCTTATCAACTAGAATGATTCATTGATTCGTGTTTACCTTGCAGGATGGCAGGATCAAGTCCCTGATACCATTTCTAATGTCCCCTACTAGATATAAGCCTATTTAGCAATAATTACCTAATTTCAATACATTCGTAACTCAAATCGCTTTGCTTAATTAAAAGACAATTTCTATCTAAACTTAATAATAGTAAATCTTAATCAAATACTTATCATAATGCTCAATTAATTAGTCATAATTTCATAAATCAGAGATAGGCCTTGAAGCTTACCTTATATTTGGAGAGTGGAGACTCAATTAAGATAATCTGCACCAACAAGGAAAGGCACACACCTACAAACATATTCATTCTTAACTAGTTATAATCTATTCTGCTGTCACAGGAGAGAGTAAATGAGGCATGAAAGGATTGCTTGGGTTTGTTGTCTACCGAGCCCAAGGAATGGTTGCTTCCAACCTCCTTGCTAGACTTGGTGGCCCGTATTGCTGCACTTTCAAGATTTTATACCCTTACACACATCTCCATCTTGGTGAGAGTGGTGTGGGAGGAGTAACTGGTTCCTTGACTCCATGGGTCCTTATGACCACATGTGAGCCCCTCGTCACCACTGGAATGCTCCCCCATCCTTCTCACACATGATGGTCTTAACAAACACAGTTTCTAATGAATTACATTATACTGATTGTATAATGCCTACTGTAAGAGTTAATGAATTTTCAGTACAGCAATGACTTTGATATAAACTGACAATACAGATTTTCTTGTATTCCATATTATTATTTGTGTAGTCTCTAATGTAACTAGACATAATCAAAGACTGATAGGAACCCCTCTATAATCATGACGTATGTAATGCAAGGGATATGTTGACTTACCAGTCGATAATAATGGATGGCTGACCTTTCACGGTGATTGCTGATTGTTTTCTATTACTGGCAATAGTCTCTGCCGCCTTCTATATTCCTTCCAACTACTTACTGTATTAACTTAAGAGTTCTTTCTGATTTACATTCGAATATCATTATTTGTCTGGTCAAACATCTTTTATATATATATATATATAATTTATGACTGCCATACGTATTGCAGTTTATATTAATATTACTATTATATTCTCCGTAAGAACATTATCAGGCGTCATATATTAAGCATACATATTAAACACATTCCCATGCACACCACCAAGAACAAGGATGTTACTACTTGTAACTAATAACAGTTCTGATCTGATCTGATCTGATCGATGGTGATTTACTAGAAGAGGATTGATGTTGTGTTCTCTGATTGAGTGTTGATTCCTTGATGATTCAATCTTCTTTTTTTTGTTCTATATTTATTGTTGAGTGCTGCCAGTATTCTGCCTAGGTGTCCTCCTTATTCCTGATTGCCAAACTTCCATACAAATCTCTTCTTAAGATGGAAGAGCCATAGTTCACGTCTCTTCCCTCTAGATTGGCGTCTCCCACTAGGTGACCTGTATCTTTGATTACCGTTGATTATTATTAACTTAACAAATCCTATCTTCCTCGTGTCTCTTTAATCAGGACACCCGCTTGTTGGAATATAATCCCATCTTCTTTATTAATGCTTGCCTTGATAAAGGCTATGCCTGAATATTTATATCGATGCAGAATTATCCTTTTCGATTTAGTAGCCTCAGAAAATCGGGAAGTTTCATAAATGAGATGATTCTCTGCTTAATGGTATTTCGTAATTTATTTATTTGTTTTCTATTTCCTGCCTGAAGACAAGTAAGGGGTTGTTAATAGGCGGGGCATGACATTTTAGCAAGAAGATTGGAGGATTTTACATTTGCAATTATGACTCTGCGTGACATCTTGAGGAAATATACCGAGGAATGGAGCTGTGGGAAAAATCCTCGTGTTAGTACTGCTATCCACTTTCCGATCAGCCTATACGTGACTTTAATTCTTGGGTCGTAGACGAGTTGGATGGCTTCTTCAAACTTGCAATGAGTACTTCATGGTTTTGTTTGGTTGGTAGAGGTGACTAGATCATAGGAGATGACTCTTCAATTAATTCCATATTCATATTCGCTATGTTTTCAGTGGTATTTCAGATTGATTGTTGTTGTCCTTATATTTTCACATTGGTTATGGTGACATCTTTTTATGAGCAGATTGATTATGAGCCTCGGCAGGCTTTAGGGCATCTGGTTGTGAGTGTTTTTCTAGACACAATTTATTTATTTATTGCTTCCACTCTAGTGAGTGACAGTCACTGCAAATACTTTATGGAGATGGTATGCATATCTTTAGGGATTATCAAAAATAGTAAACTCAACATACCATATGAGATCTTCATCCCCATATTTATAATCATTTTAGGGAACTTTATGTGTATACTAATCCTATGCAATTCTCTAAGTAAGCTTTAACACTTTATGTCTTCAACTTCTACTTTGAGAGCAAGGATAGACACCACAAATGCCATGAGTGGAAAAGCCAAAAACCTTCTTTATCTCTCACCAATCTATACCAAAATTCACTTCTATTTCCACAGTAAAGACAAGGGAAGTCTCACGCCATCAAAGAACAAACTAATGCCTAGAACACAATGTAGCCCAAAACTTCACATCAAAATTGGGAAGGGTTTCCATGCCAAGAAATAGAGCCTTAATTACACCCCAATGAAGTGCCAAACCCTCATGCCATTATAAGAAGATTTCATGCCAAGAAGAAGTGATATATCCACGCCAAGAAAGGTGTAATGCAAACCAAGTGAATATGTTTCTGTTGAATCCCCCAAACCCCAATGCCAAAATCTCGTACAATCCAAACATTGAAAGAAACATGTGAAAGCACTATGAAATACCTATGAGATATCTCAAACAAATGCCAACTAGAGTAGATCTTTCATTACCATAGCTAGTCTTCTTCAATAGGGTTTTTGTCGTCAAGAAAACAAAGATGGACAAAGTCCAAACCTCCAAAACCACGTAGGGTTTTCTTTGAGGATTATCAAAAATAGTAAACTCAACATACCATATGAGATCTTCATCCCCATATTTATAATCATTTTAGGGAACTTTATGTGTATACTAATCCTATGCAATTCTCTAAGTAAGCTTAAGTAAAGCGTAATTATATCCTAAAGATAAATAAAATATATTAATTACACCAACAAAACCAAATTGCTTTTCAAGTTTGAAGATGACTTAATTATGTAAAATAAATATTTATTTATGGTGCATTTTTGGAGATGTGTTTAGCCACATTAAATATGCATTTGACCCACTTCTAAAGTTGTATTGTAAGATGAGTTAGATATTTTAAGTTTGGGTTGCACATTAGAAAAAAATTAATATTAGGAAAGCTTAGTACCCAAAAGAAAATACTGGGGTCAATTGTTTGTGCTCAATTTTGAGACACATGATTTGAGTTTCTATGAGTTTTCCATAATACATGTTGTGGATGCAAGCTTTTGTCTTAAATTGTGTATATTTTTTGTTCAAAACTATACATAGTTTAAGCCAAAAGCTTGTATACGCTAACATATGGTTTTGTCATCCTGCACTTTTATTTGTGCGAGATTGGTTTTATAAAAGCAAACACGTTTAGTTTTCGGGTTGGTTGTCATTTGTATTGAGCTCTCTTGTAGAGTGTAAATGTGAAGCATAAATGAGATGTGTGGTTGCATGGTTACCCATTATGCTTGGACACATGGAGGATGCATTCAAGGAGCTTGATGTTTCAAAAATATTGAGATGTGTGGCTGCATGGTTACCCATTATGCTTGAACACATGGAGGATGCATTCACGGAGCTTGATGTTTCAAAAAAATATTAATGGGGAATTTGTAGGTGTATTGCAATGTTTTATTGCTAAATAACACAATGAGTGTGGAAGCTTTTAGAGGTTGGATTTTTCCCCTCATGAAAGTTTTCCTAGGGTATATATTGTGTAATCTTGTGATATGTTTTTGATCTTTGCATTTTAGTTATTTTGTATGCTTGTATGCATGGTTGTCTCTCACAAGGTTATGAGGAAACAATTTGATCAACTTTAATTTCCTAACAAGTGACATTTGGAACAAAGTTATCTAAAAAAAGATAGGTGCAAAGTTGAAGTCATGGCAACATTGGAGAGATTTTAGACATTTGAAGGTATGAGATGTGTTGTGTAGGTTGTGAGAGTTGTAGATATTTTAAGGTTTGGAGTTTGCAAATTTTTGGTTATTATGACAATTCTAGGTTTTGAAAAGACTTGATAAAAAAAAAACGAAGATTTTTCTAGGTGGTCATTGTAAGAATTTTGTGGAGGAAGTTATAGAAATGAGCTCTTGGAAAAAAAGATAGACCTTACAATTGGATCCAAGAGGCTCAAGACATTAAAAATGACATAAATTTTGATATATTGTTTTCACTAACGCACAACTTATGTACTACCGTCATTGCCAATGTATGACTTGCTTACGTCATATTGATGCCAACATCTTTTGGGCCCCTATCTAGCTCTCAAAGACTAATTTCTCCCATGAAGCATAACTTTCACATATAATATTGGATTTTTCATTTCTTATAGACATCTGAAATCTCTCTTATAACTACACAACAATATAAGTTTTCTCATCAAATTTTGTTGGTTCTGTCATAGTTTGGTGCATGAAGTTGATATTGTTCTAGAATGTTTAGCATGTCATATCTTTTACATATGAAGTAACATTTTTTATTTTGAATATAGATGATGGGGAGCATTAATAGTATAATACACAATGGATCAAGTTGTTTTTACTTGTATAAGTAGAGAGACTTGTACTTGTTTGATCACTTAAGGGCCTTCAAGATTCAAGGTGTGATTTTGTGAGCATCCAAATGAATTTGTGGGTGAAAAAATTGTGGGAGTGCATGTTTTTATTGTTGGCATTTGCATGAAGATTGCATTAATGAAATGTTGTATGTTGTCATTGATGTCAATTAACCGGTAATGATGTTGTTATAATGTTGTTTTGTAACCGGTAGGAAGGGCTAGTGAAGGGAACTGCAACCGGTAAGTGAGTTTGTGGAGGAAACCGATATTACTTGAGAAGAAATGAGATCAACCGGTAAACCCTACCTGTTGATATGATAAACCCTAACCGATGAAGTTTGGTGAATTGGTTGTATTGGTTTATGATCTGATGATGAGTGGTAATGATTATGACACGTATGCATGTTGTATGAGTAGAGTTTCAAATGGTTTTGGGCGCGTTGAGATAACAGTTTTTATCTTGGGAATGAGCAAGTATATTGCGTGTAATGCAAACCACGTGATGAGTTACAGAGTTCGATGAAGCGGTGATCAAGGAGTGGTCGAGGCTATCTTGAATGATGTGCAGAGATTGTTATGTAATCCAACGGTCATACTTGAACCGACTTGTTTGTAATCTCTATGAGAGAATTAGGTTTGTGTTGTGTTACCGACCTATTGATTTGTTTATAAGGTCGATGAGTTGTTTTGTTGAAGTGTTGGCGATTTGTAATTGAGAGTGAAAGTGTGGTTGCTGAACGGAATGATGTATCTGTAGTTTGTGTAAAGGCAGATAGGAGCATGAAAAGGATCTGAACAAGAAAGTGTAGTGCTATTCAAACAGATCAGCAAACCCGTGTTGTTTTCTAACTGGGTAAGCTCTAACATGCTTAGTGTTATTCAAATCCTCTAACCAAGTGGTCCATTAGCTTGGATTTCAAATCCTCTACCGAGGTTACTCCTCACAGTGTATTGCTTTTAATAGGGCATTATAGTCAATCCCTTAACTGGGTGGTCCCTAACAGGATATGTTCTTAACAGGTCTTTTTGTAAAGCTTTAACAGGCTTGGCTCCTAACAGGGCGAACTTCAGAAGAGTTCAGAATACTTGTGGTTAATCATCCCCACTGTGGTTTTTCCCATTTGGGTTTCCACGTCAAAAATATTGTGTCAAGTGGTGAATGTTTTTGTGGTTATGTTTACTATGGTTGAATTGCTTAACTGCTAAATCCACTTTGATGTGTTATGTTAACCGACAACAATTTGAAATGAGGTTTTACTTATGTCAGTAATTTATTTGGATGTTTGTGAGTTTCAAGTTGTTTTACTGTTAGTATGCTATAACAGTTAATCAGTTTAACTTGACAGTGATATTGCATTTTGTCAGTTTAGAGTTTGCTTTGAGAGGTTGATTCTTTGTTTGGTGAAAAATTTATATCAGTTTTCTATCTACTGATTCACCCCCCCCTCCTCTCAGTAGTTGACCGGATCCTTATTTTTTCATCATACCATCAATTGGTATCAGAGCATCTTAGGTCCTCTAAGGTCTAAGCCTAACAGTTTGAGGTAAGGATCTTGTAGAACACGATGAAGAAGGAAGGTTCAAAGTTTAATAGAGAGAACTACATGATATGGAGTGATAGAATGAAAATTTATATTAAGAGTCTAAGAAGTCAATACTGGGAACATGTTGGTACTCAATATGTTGCACCTAGTGGGATTATGATTGATGATCAGAAGAAAGAGCAACAAGAAAACAATCAAGCACTGAAGGCTATTATCAGTTCCGTCTGATGCAAAATATGTTGATGTCCATGGTCTAGAGACTGCTTATGAGGTATGGAAGAAACTTGAAGAGATTTATAGCGGTGATGGACATGTGAAGATTGCCAAAGAAGAGAGTCTAAGAGGAAAATTTGATGACATGCGGATGGCTGAAGGAGAGAATATACAACAATATGGTCAGAGGATAAAAGAGATAGTTGGTGAGATCAAGAGTGTTGGTGGTAAAGTGGAAGATGCCACAGTGGTTAGCAAGGTGTTGAGAACCCTTCTATCGATCTATGCTATCTGAGTTGCAGCCATTCAGGAGCTAAAGTCAATTGACAAAACTAAGGTAACCCTTGATTCCATCATTGGTAATCTTACTGCTTTTGAATTAAATGGTTATGATGGTAGTGTTCAGAAATCTGAATCTGCATTTAGAGCTTCAGTTTCTAACCCATCTATGAGGAAAAGTAGAGATCCCAGTCACAGTTATGAATCTAGATCCAACAGAGAAGTTGATGATGAAGACAGTTTGGTTGAGCTTGAAGCATTGCTGGCCAAGCGGTTGCCCAGAGGTACCGGTAAGTACAAAGGTAAATTATCTTTGAAATGTTTTACATGCAACAAGATTGGACACATTGCAGCTAACTGTCATAATGGTGACAATGAGCACAAGCGAGAAAAGTTCAACAAGTACAAAGGAAAAGGCAAGATAGATTGTCTTATTGCAATTGATGGTGGTATCACCGATGAGGAATCTGAGGGTGATGCTAATGAAGACATTGTTTTTGTAGCCATTAAAGAGGAGACATCTGATCAGAAAGCATTAGTTTCTCGCATGGATAATTCTGATGATTGGATCATTGATAGTGGTTGTTCACATCACATGACCAATGACTGGAGCAAATTTATTTCTTTGAAGGAATTTGATGGCGGAGTTGTGAGATTTGGTAATGACTCACCTTGCATGGTAAAAGGTAAGGGAACTATTTTTCTTAATGGAAAGAGTAGTACATATGATGTCTACTGGGTTGAAGGACTAAAGCACAATCTTTTGAATGTTGCTCAACTCAATGACAGAGGATACCCATTGGAGTTTAAGAATGGTATGTGCAAAATCTATGGGAGCAAAGGTGAACTGATTGCAACCGGCAAGCAAACTAAAGGTAACCTGTTTCACCTGAATCCTAAAGTCAACAACTGTTTAATTGCTAAAGTAGATGATAGGTGGCTTTGGCATAGGAGATTTTGTCATATAAATTTTGATAGCATTGTTAAAGTGAGTAAGTCCAAGACAATGAGAGGTTTGCCTCAGTTGGACAAACCGGTTAATGCTTTGTGTAAGGAATGTCAGTTGGGAAAGATGACATCCTCAACTTTTAAGAGCAAATCCTTTTCAACAGAAGATCTGTTAGATTTGGTTCATACAAACCTCTGTGAACCAATAAGGACTAAAAGTATTCAAGGTGACAGATATTTTATGATCTTCATTGATGATTGCTCAAGAATGATGCGGGTCACATTCTTTAAGGTTAAAACAAAAGCATTTAGTAAGTTCAAGGCATTCAAGGCCTTATCTGAAAAGGAGAGTGGTAAGAAGATAAAGTGTCTGAGGACTGATCAAGGTGGTGAATTTACTTCTAAGGAATTCACTAGATATTGTGAAGAGAATGGTATCAAACGACAACTTTCTGCATCGAGGACACCACATCAGAATGGTATTGCAGAGAGGAACAACCGGTCAGTTGTTGAAGCTGCTAGAACGATGTTGATACAAGGAGGTGTAGCAAAAACTTTCTGGAGAGAAGCTGTTAGCACAATGTCTACACTATGAACCGGATTTTGGTAAAGAGAGGCAAGGATAAGACTCCTTATGAATACTGGTATGGTAGATAACCTAATGTTAGTTATTTCAAGATATTTGGCAGTAAATGTTTTATTAAGAGAGGTGACTATGTTAGTAAGTTTGAGGCTAAAGGTGATGAAGGTATATTTCTTGGTTACTCCACCAAGAGTAAGACCTACAAATGTTACAACAACTGGACACAGAGAATCATTGAGAGTGCTGATGTTCAAGTGGATGAGTATCCTGAAGTCTCAGGGGAAACCAGTGTGGAGAAAAAGGATGAAGATCCTTGCATTCTGTTTTTGGAACCAGAACCGGTGAAACCTGAAACTGGTAGTGAGAATGTTGTTGTACCAGTTCAACCGGAACATGTAGATTCAGAAGAAGATGATGATAATGAAGAACCCGAAGATAATGATCATTTTATTCCGAGGTATGTGAGACTCAATCACAATCCTGACCAGATTATTGGAGATAAGGATGCTGGGGTGTTAACCAAAAGAAGAATTAGAGAAAATTCTTGCATGATCTCCACTATTGAGCCTAGAACTGCTAAGGAAGCATTTGGAGATGATCATTGGATCAAAGCTATGGAGGAGGAGCTTGATCAAATTGAGAAGAACAATACATGGACCCTAGTACCTAGACCGGTGAATAAAAATGTGATAGGTACTAAGTGGGTATTCAGGAAAAAACTGAATGAAGATGGTGTAGTAATCCGAAACAAAGCTAGATTGATTTGCAAAGGTTATGCACATGAAGAAGGAGAAGATTATGGTGAGACTTTTGCACCACTTGCTAGACTGGAAGGTGTCATAATTTTACTTGCATTTGCAACACATAAGGGATTCAAAGTATATCAGATGGATGTGAAGTCAGCATTTTTGAATGGAATACTGGAAGAAGTATACATTGAACACCTAGATGGTTATGCTTTGACTGATGAAAAAGACATGGTATGCAAATTGAACAGGGCACTATATGGGTTAAAACAAGCACCTAGAGCATGGTATAAAAGGCTTCATTCACACCTGATGAAGATAGGTTTTCAAAGAACCAATGAAGATAGCAACACATATCTCAAATCTGAAGGAGGTAAGATACTGGTTAGTGAAGTATTTGTGGATGATATCATATTTGGAGGCAATGATGACATGAGCAATGACTTTGCAAATGAAATGAAAAGTGAGTTTGAAATGTCTCTAGTGGGAGAGATAAAAAATTTCATAGGCTTGCAAATACAACAAATGAAGAGTGGTGTTTTCATCACACAATCTAAATATGTGAAAGAGTATTAAAGACATTTGGAATGAGTGACTGTAAACCAGTTGGGACACCAATGGTTACATGATGTAAATTGTCTAAGGAAGATGAAGCCACATCTGTTGATGAAAATGAGTATAGGTCAATGATTGGGAAATTGCACTATGTTGTTCACAACAGATCGGATATAGCTCATGCAATTGGTCTAGTTGCTAGATTTCAGAAGAATCCAAAGGAAACATATTTGATAGCAACTAAGAGGATATTCAGATATTTGAAAGGCACCATTGACTATGGATTATGGTATCCGTATGCAGGTAACTTTGATTTGAAGGTGTATACAGATGCAAACTGGGTAGGTAATGTTGATGATAGGAAAAACACAACCGGCAGAGCATTCTTTCTTGGAGGAAGACTTGTTTCATGGAGTAGCAAGAAGCAGAGTTGTATATCACAGTCTACTGCTGAAGCTGAGTATGTTGCAACTTATATGAATTGTACCCAGGCTATCTGGATGAGACACATTCCGGGAAGGTTTCAAGATGAAGTTTACAGAATCTGTAAAGGATCTTATGTGACAATACCAGTGCCATAAATATTTCCAAGAACCCTGTTTTGCATGCACGAACCAAGCATATTAAATTGAAGTATCATTTCTTGAGGGAAAAAGTGCAGAGTAAAGATGTGATATTGGAGCATGTTTCTACCAAGGAGCAGCTTGCAAATATCTTTACTAAACCTCTGCCTAAGACTACTTTTGAGTATCTTAGAAGTCAGCTAGGAGCTGTACCCCTTCATGGGGTCAATTAAGCATGATATAGAGTACATCAGTCTCGGAGCTACTTGCAAAATTTTACAGCAGAATTGGTGTAGAGTGGAGTTATTCCACAGGGGGAGCATCAAGTTGCATGTTGTTGATGCTGAATAGTGAAGTTTGACATTGCATGGTTTACTTTCACTTTGACATTGTTGTCAAAGGGGGAGAAGAACTATGTGATTATTGGGGAAGAAGAATTGTATGATTGACAGAGAGAAGATCTATAGCTAGTTACCAGCTGAAGACAAGGAGAGTACATGGTAAAATGTAAACCATGATTCATATTCACAATCATATTAATCAAGGGTATTGATACTTGTATTGCCATCAATGCCAAAGGGGGAGATTGTTGGCATTTGCATGAAGATTGCATTAATGAAATGTTATATGTTGTCATTGATGTCAATTAATCGATAATGATATTATAATGTTGTTTTGTAACCGGTAGGAAGAGCCAGTGAAGGGAACTGCAACCGGTAAGTGAGTTTGTGGAGGAATCCGGTATTTCTTGAGAAGAAGTGAGATCAATTGGTAAACCCTACCTGTTAATATGATAAACTTTAACCGATGAAGTTTGGTGAATTGGTTGTATTGGTTTATGATCTGATGATGAGCAGTTATGATTATGATACGTATGCATGTTGTATGAGTAGAGTTTCAAATGGTTTTTTGCGCGTTGAGATAGCGGTTTTTATCTTGGGAATGAGCAAGTATATTGCATGTAATGCAAACCGCGTGATGAGTTACAAAGTTCGATGAAGCAGTGATCAAGGAGCGGTTAAGGCTATCTTGAATGATGTGCAGAGATTGTTATGTAATCCAACGATCATACTTGAACCAACTTGTTTGTAATCTCTATGAGAGAATTAGGTTTGTGTTGTGTTATCGACCTATTGATTTGTTTATAAGGTCGATGAGTTGTTTTGTTGAAGTATTGACAATTTGTAGTTGAGAGTGAGAGTGTGGTTGCCGAACCGGATGATGTATTTGTAGTTTGTGTAAAGGCAGATAGGAGCATGAAAAGGATCTGAACAAGCAAGTGTAGTGCTATTCAAACAGATCAACAAACCTCTGTTGTTTTCTAATAATTACAACAGTAAAATCCCCTAACCAGGTAAGCTCTAACAAGCTTAGTGTTATTCAAATCCTCTAACCAGGTGGTCCATTAGCTTGGATTTCAAATCCTCTACCAAGGTTACTCCTCACAGGGTATTGCTTTTAATAGGGCATTATAGTCAATCCCTTAACCGGGTGGTCCCTAACAAGATATGTTCTTAACATGACTTTTTGTTAAGCTTAACAGGTTTGGCTCCTAACAGGGCGAACTTCAGAAGAGTTCAAAATACTTGTGGGTATTCATCCCTTCCGTGGTTTTTCCCATTTGGGTTTCCACTGTGAATGTTTTTGTGGTTATGTTTACTATGGTTGAATTGCTTAACTGCTAAATCCACTTTGATATGTTATGTTGACCGACAACAATCTGAAATGAGGTTTTACTTATGCCAGTAAAGTATTTGGATGTTTGTGAGTTTCAAGTCGTTTTACTGTTAGTCTGTTATAACAGTTAACCGGTTTAACTTGACAGTGATATTGCATTTTGTCAGTTTAGAATTTGCTTTGAGAGGTTGATTTTTTGTTTGGTGAAAAGTTTATATCAGTTTTCTATCTACTTATTTAGCCCCCCCTTCTCAGTAGTTGACCGGATCCTTATTCTTTCATCCTACCATCATTTATGAGACCAATATTATAGTATAGTAGGTTATCAAAGTTGGTGCTCCTTGATACAAGTTTATTTTTATTTTTAGTGTGTTGACTTAAATAGAGATAGGTACACAGGTTGTCTTTTGGCTTGAGGATAAGGTTGAAACATGTGTGAGATTGAGAGTCTTGATTTAGTGAGTGTTGAGTATAGGTACAACAATGATGATGCCATGGATATTCATGTACATTTACGTATTAATAGACATGATCATGCATGCGGTTGATAGGATTGGGTTGTTGTATTTGAATCTAGTGTTAGGATACCGTTCTTATCTCCTAGATGCTTGTTTGCTTCCTTACTATATTTACTCATTTGTGGATTTGTTTGGCAAATTGAATTTGTAGATGATTTGGTGCTTGAGTCTTGACATCTAAATGCTTGGTTTGTAGGTTATTGATGTGATAGCGGATTTATATATTGCATTGATTTGAGATCGATGAGTTATGCAGTTTTGTCGGTTGGCCACCCTTTGGTTGTAAAGATGACTTAAATGTAGACTGTTTATATCCATGTCTTTTTAGTGTTGATGCAAATTTAGTTAGTTGGCCTTATTTCTGGTCATTTGTGCATTGGTATATTGCATTCAGAAGAGATAATAAATTATTAGAGTGCTTGGGTAGTTGGTTATTGGGACTAACAATATGGTTGTTCATCTCGATCTCATTGATAGCTTGGTTACATGGTTTAAACTTTAATGGGAGCTTTTGACAATTATGTTTTGGTGGTGGTTTACTTCTTAGCTTGGAGATTTTGGTTTACTTTATTCTTTGAAGTTGGTATTGCAGTTGAGTGTGTAAGGACCATGGGTGAGATTCATTTAGGAGATTATTATCATGATTCCATGGATAGCGCAATATCATAGTTTAATGGGAGTTTTGACAATGACATGGATTCATCGCTTGGTGATGGATTTTCTTTTGTAACAATTGTGGGTGCCATGGAAAAGCTCTTGGTGTATGTTTTTTGTATAGAGAGAGATACTTTGACATCTTAAATTCCATTGACATGAGATAGTCATCTTCATATGATTAGAGATGTCAACATCTTGGTTTATCATGGAGGATTCTTAGTGTCTTTGGTGAGGTGTTAGTTTATGATGTCAATTTTTATAGGCGATTCTTGGTAGAGAGGATGGTTTGGTATTGTGCCATGATAGAATCTTATCACATTTTAAATTTTTGGCATGATACAAGTGCTCTTGGGAGCATGGTATATTCATTGGAGCATGTTTATCTCTTAGGAGATGTTACATCATGATGTCATGGTGTGTTACTAATTTTTTTAAACATGTAGTGGTACCTTTAATGGTAATCTAGATAGTTCTCTTGCGATTGAGTACATTAATCTTTTGATTGGGAGCTTTATGGTAGTGTAGTTCGTTTGGATCTTAGTATGGATTGTTCAACTGTAGATGCTCATGGATAGTCAGATAAGGGTGAGGTTGGAGTTTTTTTGAGTTTAAAGACATTTGTTGCAATGGTTATTATTGAGATGATTTGTTAGGAATTACAAGGAACCTTCACCTGGATGATGGTTGTTATAATCAACAAATGATGTGGACAAATGAACCAATGTGCTACATAGTTGACGAAA
Organism: Cryptomeria japonica; assembly: GCF_030272615.1. NCBI lineage: Eukaryota > Viridiplantae > Streptophyta > Pinopsida > Cupressales > Cupressaceae > Cryptomeria > Cryptomeria japonica. The sequence continues at coordinate 352,697,482 of NC_081413.1, forward strand.
CTTTACAAATATCATACATCATTTAAATGGTTGTATAAAATTAAAACTAATAGGAAATATGCCCGTAGACACAAAAAATTGTCCAATGTCTATGCAACAACATTTTACTAATTTTCGTCTTAAGTGATTATTATTTAATTAGTACTAATAGTCTTCTTCTAATTCCCTATAATTAAATACTTTTTAATTATTTAATTATTGTTCTTCTAAACTTTTAATTAAATAATCTTCATTATTTAAATAATATTCATCATTATCTCTTTCTAGTCAATCAATCTTGATCTTAATCACATAATCTTGATTAAATAATTCCCTTAATTATTAAATCCCTTTATCCTTAACTCATCATTTTTCCAAGATTAAGTAATCATTTTGATTATTTATTCTCTTTCTCCAAATTCTTCTAATTAAATAAATATTTTGGATTTATTTAATTATCTAAATTGTGGGTGAAATAAATAATTATTTATTTATTTTCAACTCCACATGTCTCTTCCACTTGCTAATTTCATCTCTTCACTTGTCATATTTTCTTTTAGTTGAAAATAAATAGTTTCTTTATTTATTTTCGCTCAACTCATATCTTTTTCCACTTAACACATTCCTTGCTCCTCCTTTCCTCCACTTCCAAATGGCACCTTTGAGTGTCATTCAATCCTATTTGTCGATTTCCCAAAATTGAAATCAATCCTAGCCATCGATCAAAATCCAAATCTTCTATATAAATCACTCTTTCAATTCATTTCATTTCAATCGTACCACAATTCTTTGAAACTTGTGTAAAATCAATCATCATTATCAATCTTTTGAGCTTTTATGCAATCTTGTGCACATGCGAATCTGAGAGCAACAACCATTCAACTCACAAAGTGGAGAAGAACAATAAAGATAATTTGACATGAATGCTTGAAAGCATAATTTTGTTTTTGTTATTTCTTGCTTTTGTTTTCATTCTTCATTCATAGGATTAGATCTTTTAACATGAATCTAAGGTTTTGTGGTTGCCTATGATGATTTATGCAATTTCTTTTCTAATTTTTGAGCTTACAATGCCTGTTGTGTTCGGTGGAAAAATTACATATGAGAGTCATAGGAAAACTATTAAAAGGTCGTGGCCAATGGTTATCATATCTTGGGTTACGATAGGTGGGAATGCTTTAAGTTCAAAATTTGTAGATGTTGAATATGGACTTTCGTTTGACACATAATTATTAATGTATTTTTCGTAAATGGTTATCATTTTATTGGATTTGTTTCTTTTTTTGAGCTAGTAGTTGTGTCATGAAGGAATTCCAACCTTAACATTTAAAGATGATTAGAAATCATTTAGATTTGGTGGGAGTTGGAAATGTTTGACAAAATTAATATTTAACCTTAGTTCAAATTTGGTTGTGTGAAATACTTATAGGAGCCACTTTGATGTGATTTTGGTTGGCACTAAACAATTTCACTAATAATTTGACATTAGATAAAAGGACATAAGAGAGGTCTATTTATATTATGGTCTTTTAAGCATGATGCTAAGCTTTTAACATACACGTATTTGTTTATTGTATGTCTTCATAATCAAATTTATAGTACATTTTCTTCTTTTATGGCACAAAATGGATATTTTTATGAGCTTGCAAATTGCATAAGTTGTCACATCTTATCGAATTTCATAATTTGGATTTTTTGAGTCTATTTAAAACACTTAAATCATATGGGACCATCTTTTGTATATTTGAAGTTTGCAATGTAAAGATATGTTTAACTACTTGCAACTTAGAATCATTCACGTTTCATGATTTATAGATTGATAATTTATAATGTAAATTTGATTAGATTAATTTTGTTGTTAATTGATTAGCTTTGTACTCCACAGGGGCATAAGATTGTTGATTTATCAAACTTCCCTGATCGTGAGGCCATGTGGCATTTAGAAGTTATTGAGGCATATGAGATGTTTTACAAGTCATCTATGGTTGAAGGATGACTTCATTATTGGTACTTGGTACTTGTGATTGTATCAAAATTTTAATGTATTTTTTTTAATGATAATGTGGTTATAACATATATAATTTTACTTTTATCTATGCCATAATTAATTTGTTCCAACATTGTTATCTATATTCTTTTGTTTTAGTTATTGTTAATGCATGGTAGCTTATGCAAGATAAGATCTTCCTAACCTTCCTTGTTCTGTTATTTATCTACATGCTTCAAGTTTGATTTATATTGCATATGATTATCGGATTGTACAAACATTGCTTATCATTATGCTATCGGGCTAACAACCCGATAGCATATTAATGTCAATTGTTAATTGGCATTAATATGCTATCGGGGTATTAACCCGATAGCATATTAAATGCTATAAGTTATCGGGCTTAATTATATCGGGCATATTTGTTATCGGGTTTAATGAATACACCGCTTCATTTGGCATTAACATTGGTTAACAAATGCACCGGTTGGATTATATACATCGTGCACTTTGAATCATCGGTGTTTATATGAACCGATTCATTAAATTGATCAATCATTATATTATGATATTACAATATGCTATCGGGGGTTTTTGAACCGATAATCAGCATTGTGTTAATGGTATAATTGTAAAGGCACCGATCAATGGGTGCATTGATCGGTCATGCCTAAAAGGCATGACCGATCAATACACCAATTGACCGGTTGCCTAAATGATATATATGCCAATTGAATTCATTTGGAGAAGACATAGAAAATATTAAATGATCTCTCTCCTTCAGACCTGCAGATAAAAATTAGAATTATTAGACATTGACATAATTCCTCATATCCATATATAGCATTCATAGTTCATAACTTGTTCTTTAATTAAAATTGAAATAACTTTACATGGTATCAGAGCCAGGTCCAGGCTAGGAGCCCCAAGCACACGAGAGGTGTGGCTTAAGGGGGTGGTGTTGGTGTTGGAAATAAGCCACACCCAGACCGACGATGGACTGGTCCAAGAGGGGCCAGTAGCTCAGTGGTAGAGCACTCCATCAGCGTTATGGAAGGTCCTAGGTTCGAGTCCTAGCTGGTCCATGTCTCAACATGGTATCAGAGCCAGGTTAATCGAACCTAAGGCTATTCAATTTTGATAAAATTCAAGGACTAAGTTACAAACTACATCACATTTCCATAATGGCCAACGCTATCAGATTCGAAGATAGACTCGGAGGTAGCGAAGATTTTTCAGCTTGGAAGTTTAGAATCAAAATGATTTTAAGAGAAAACAAAGTTGATTCATATGTCCAAACTGAAAGTGCACAACCAGAAGATGAAACCGAGAAATCCACATGGATCGAGGGAAATGATAAGGCTATTAAAATAATAGTGGATGGGGTAAGAAATAATATAATGCCCATCATTAGAAAGCAGGAGATGGCTTATAAAATGTTCAAGGCACTTGAAAGGACATTTGAGATATCAAATGCAAGTCGTACTCTGGCATTAAAACGAGAGATCAACCATATCAGTATTAACAAAGGGGAGACAATTAACTCTTACTTCATGAGGATATCAAGCCTAAGAGATGACCTAGCTTCCCTTGGATACGACATCCAAAGCAAAGAGTTAACACTCATTGCTCTAGATGGATTGCCTAGTGGATGGAACACATTCGTCCAAGGCATCAGTGCTAGGTCCAAATATCCTAAGTTTGAAAGACTAAGAGATGACTGTCTACAAGAAGAATCCAGATTGAACAAGGTAGGAATAAAACAGAAGAATATAGATGAAGACTTGCAAGTCCTAAATACAAACATCAATAAGAAGTACAAAAAGAAGCAATTCAGGAAAAGAAAAGCTAAACAAGGCAAGAACACTTCTAAGAAAGACCTATCACATGTTCAATGTTATAGGTGTGACAAATTCGGACACTGCTGCAAACTGTCCGGAGAAAGGGAAGCAAGCCACATTTGCAAAAGTGAGGAAATCTAGAAGAGAAAATGACTCCGAGAACTATGTCCTCTACTCAGCACTTACAAGCCATGCTTCAAACAAATCTAACTCATGGGTGATCGATAGTGGTTCATCCAGACACATCACCGGCTTTAGAGAAATACTAGACTCCATGATAGAGAAAGATGATGAGGAAGTAACCATCGGAGACGGTTCTTCACATCCAGTCAGAGGAATTGGAACCTGCACCATCAAACTGAAGACAGGTATGTCACTATGACTTGAAGAAGTACTATATGTTCCAGGTATCAAAAGAAATCTAATCTCCATATCAGCACTAGAAGATCAAGGATATAGAGTGACCTTCATGGAAAACAAGGTGTTGGCTTGGCCAATGAGATCCTCCATCAAAGACGCTAAGGTCATTGGTCGAAGACAAGGCTATTTGTATGAGCTATGTACAGAGCCCAATCTAGCATTGATCCATGAAGCAACTAATGCAAATGAAGTATGGCACAGGAGATTAGGCCATCTGAATTATAGAGCTTTGTCAACCATGGGAAACCTTGTCACGGGTTTACCTAAGTTGAAGCAATATCATTTAGAGGCATGCAAAGGGTGTGCCTTAGGTAAAAATACCAAAAATGCATTTCAGAATAGTACTAGAAAAACTAGCAAAGTTTTGGAGTTAATTCATTCTGATGTATGTGGACCTATGTCCGTACCCTCGCTAGGGGGATTTTTGTACTATGTAATTTTTGTTGATGACTACTCTAGGAAGTTGTGGATCTACTTTCTGAAATGTAAAGAATCAGAAGAGATCCTAAGTAGGTTTAAAGAGTTTAAAACATTAACAGAAAATCTCTCTGAAAACAAAATTAAAACCTTAAGAACTGACAATGGGGGGGAATACACATCAGGACTATTTAAAGACTTTTGTAAAAATTCTGGGATTAAGAGGGAGTTGACAATACCTTATAATCCACAACAAAATGGAGTAGCTGAAAGGAAAAATAGGACCATAGTAGAAGCTGCCAAAGCCATGATACTAGATCAAAATCTAAACTTGAACCTTTGGGCAGAAGCAACTAACACTGCTGTGTACATACAAAATAGATGTCCTCATTCACACCTTGAAGATAAAACTCCTGAGGAAGTCTTTACCAAGACAAAACCAGATATCAGCCATCTTAGGATATTTGGGTGTCCGGTCTATATTCATGTACCTAAAGAGAAAAGACTAAAACTAGAACCCTCTGGAAAAAGGGGAATACTTGTAGGATATAGTGAAACTTCTAAAGCCTACAGAATCTATGTACAAGGGCAGAGAAATATTGAACTCAGTAGGGATGTAATCTTCGAAGAAGATTTAGCCTTCAAAAGGGCCCAAAATACAACAGAACTTGAAATTCATAATCCTACTCCTGAGCTTCAGAGGGAGTATCTTGACGAAACTATAAGTGAAACACAAGACCCACCTATAGATAATCGCAAGAAAAGACCACTATGGGCCACCAAAACTATAGCAGAAGCTCAAAAGTTCGCTGCTCCTTCAGGAACCTTCAGGGAAAGCAAGAGGCCTAATAAATTCATCAACTATGTTGCACTTATGAATGATCTCTCTAAAGCTGAACCTAACAATGTTTCAGATGCACTCAAACATCAAGTATGGATAGATGCCATGACTGAAGAATATCAATCCATTATGAAGAATGATGTTTGGGAGATTGTTCCTAGGCCAACCAAGAAGTCTGTTGTGTCTTCTAAATGGTTGTTTAAAATCAAGCATGTTGCAGATGGCAGTATTGAAAAACACAAGGCCAGATTTGTAGCTAGAGGGTTCTCACAGAAGGAAGGAATAGATTACGAAGAAACATTTGCACCTGTTGCCAGGTACACATCAACAAGAGCTGTCCTAGCCATTGCAACAACAAAGGGGTGGAAGGTACATCAGATGGATGTTAAGATAGCATTCCTAAATGGCGAGATCGTGGAAGAAGTCTACTTAGAGCAACCTGAAGGGTTTGAAATTCATGATGCAAAGTCTCATGTGTGTAGACTCAAGAAAGCTCTTTATGGGCTCAAACAGGCTCCCAGAGCCTAGTATGAAAGAATTGACACCTATCTCTCAAAGTTGGGTTTCTCTAAGAATGATGCAGATCCTAATCTCTACCTCAAAAGAAATAAAGGTGATATGTTAATATTAATTTTATATGTTGATGCCTTATTAATCATAGGAGATGATCACCTAATAGATCAATGCAAGAAAGATCTATCCACAGAATTTGATATGAAAGACTTGGGGCTTCTTCATTACTTCCTAGGATTGGAAGTATGGCAGAATTCTGATAATATTGTACTGAACCAAGAGAAGTACACCTTGGACATATTGACAAGATTTGGAATGCTAAACTGCAGACCCATGACCTCTCCTATGGAAGCCAACTTCCGTAAACTTAAAGAAGCAGCAGCAGAATCAAGACCTACTGACCCCACTCAATACAGGCAGATGATTGGGTCCTTGATGTATCTAGTAAATACAAGGCCAGATATCTGCTATGCTGTTAATGCCTTAAGTCAGTTCATGTGTGAACCTAAGGAGATACACCTGGTTGCAGTAAAGCATATAATGAGATATCTACAAGGTACCCTAAAGCTTGGTCTTAAATATGAAAAGGTTGACATAGATCTACATGGATTTACAGATTTAGATTGGGCTGGCAGTGTGACTGACAGAAAGAGCACTTTAGGGTGCTGCTTCAGTTTAGGGTCAGCCATGATATCCTGGATCAGCAAAAAACAATCTTCAGTAGCTCAGAGTTCCACAGAGGCTGAATATATTGCAGCTTCAATGGCTGCCCGAGAAGCAGTATGGCTAAGGAAATTGCTCGTGGGATTATTTGGAGAACCTATGAAACCTACAGTCATTCAGTGTGATAATCAAAGCTGTATAAAACTCTCTGTAAATCCAGTATTTCATGACAGGTCCAAACATATTGAGATTCCATATCACTATGTACGAGATATGGTTGACAGGAATGTGATAAAGTTAGAATATGTGTGTACAGGAGATCAGACTGCAGATATTCTGACCAAACCACTTTCCAGAGTGAAGGTTGATCACTTCAGAAAGGGTTTAGGTATGATAGAAAGGTAATCTACTTTGTAATCTATACTTACATATATTTAAGATGTTTAAGGTGTAAACTTCTTTGTCATGTTTGGACTATCTCTTGGCTTCTTGCCACCTATGTTCATATCTAAGAGGTGATGATTTCTTAGATACTGAACACTTGTATGTAGACATCATAAGGTGACGATCTTATGATAGTCAAACCAGTAATCATGTTGGATCACTGGTAAATAATGGATGTGCCATGACTATGTTGTGATACAACATTTGTACAAATGTTATTGCATTATCACAACTTGGATATGATGAGAACTTAAGCACTTCTCATATGGTTATCTTTGTATTGCGTGTTAGGCAATACTGATATCACGTGTAGGTGATATCTCAACCATTGATCATGTTGGATCTCTGGTAAGTCATGGATGTGCCATGACTATGTTGTGATAAACATTTATAAATGTTATTGCACTTATCACAACTCGGATATGATGAGAAACTAACCTTTCTCATAGACTTATCCTTAAGTATTGCGTGTTAGGCAATACTGACATCACGTGTTAGGTGATATCTTGATGAATCTTACAGATCACATGTTTTGGTGATTTCTCACATGATGAGGTGATGATTCTCTTACTTTTATCACATGTTAAAATAATACTTTATGTCACATGCTCAGGGGATGTTCTTCTATTTTGTATCATATGTCTTGATGGTACTTCTCATGTATAAATGATTTTTGCTGACTGACATTATCTTAGTTATGAAAAGGAAATGTGATGCAGGTTGCCTTATCTATCTTCCAAAGCTAAGAGGGAGTGTTAATGCATGGTAGCTTATGCAAGATAAGATCTTCCTAACCTTCCTTGTTCTGTTATTTATCTACATGCTTCAAGTCTGATTTATATTGCATATGATTATCGGATTGTACAAACATTGCTTATCATTATGCTATCGGGCTAACAACCCGATAGCATAATTGACATTAATATGCTATCGGGGTATTAACCCGATAGCATATTAAATGCTATAAGTTATCGGGCTTAATTATATCGGGCATATTTGTTATTGGGTCTAATGAATACACCGCTTCATTTGGCATTAACATTGGTTAACAAATGCACCGGTTGGATTATATACATCGTGCACTTTGAATCATCGGTGTTTATATGAACCGATTCATTAAATTGATCAGTCATTATATTATGATATTACAATATGCTATCGGGGGTTTTTGAACCGATAATCAGCATTGTGTTAATGGTATACTTGTAAAGGCACCGATCAATGGGTGCATTGATCGGTCATGCCTAAAAGGCATGACCAGTCAATACACCAATTGACCAGTTGCCTAAATGATATATATGCCAATTGAATTCATTTGGAGAAGACATAGAAAATATTAAATGATCTCTCTCCTTCAGACCTGTAGATAAAAATCAGAATTATTAGACATTGACATAATTCCTCATATCCATATATAGCATTCATAGTTCATAACTTGTTCTTTAATTAAAATTGAAATAACTTTACAGTTATTGAGGTAGCATATATTATAGAGATTAATGATTAACACTCTTTTAATGTTGCACTTCAATCTTCTAATATATAATTGTAAAACATACACAATGCGTGCAAAAAAGAACCATACATCCATAAATTAAACCTTGATTTATGTGGAGAATGCTTTATTTTATTAAGAAAAATCAATGGAAAAATATTATAGCTCTATTCCCTTGCAAACATGTAATTCTACAAACGCTTACTAAGGTTTTTCTCTAATCACAAAATAAAAATATTCTAGTGTTTTTATTGCAATAATTAGTTGGTCTCCCCACTATTGTTATATTAGTTACCCCCCCAAAAATACCCTTTCATGAAGATCCATTCATCTAAAGAGAATATTATTAGTTTGAGCCGAATTGAATCTCATTATTTTACATCTTGTGTAACCTTCATCTTGTCCATATTTGTTCTAGGATAAATTTTCATGCACACACTCTCAAATTGCTTAATAAAACTTTTTACTAGACAAGGACTTGGTACATGAGCTTGCCAACTGGAAATGGGATAGCTTGACATGAATAATCTTCTTGTTAGAATTTGCTTGTGTCCTTACATTTTTTCCATCACCTTGTCCATACTTCTAGTCATCTTAGCATACTTTTTTTTATTATTTATACATTTGATTGCATGGTCTATATCAGATTGATTTGTCACTTTGTGTGCTTGGGTTATTTCAATTTAGATTGTTTTTGTTGATTGATTAGACCTCAATACAATGAGCGTTTAGCTATTTTCTTCTAAAAGAAAATTGATTAATTCGACCTTAGATGGTAACATAAGAGTAGTATAAAAACACTTTATTATAAATTTGAGGCTTTTATGCATTATTTTCCAAGGCATTAACTTGAAGTTTCAAATAATCTAGATTTTTCTTTGTCCAAAAAGAACAATAAATCCTTGATTAAATATCTTGAAACGATCTTGTTTAATCTATTGGTCAGTAATCCCAAAAGACAATGGGCTATTTGCTAAAGCTAATTTTTTTAAAATAAGTGACACAAATATGCTCTTCATAGATGGTGTTTTAGACAAAAAGAGGGTTGACACCTCTCAAAGTTTTCCCTACCATTTGTTTGTCTTCTTACCATAAGGTGCCAACATAAAAGCACTCCTCTTAAAAGAGTTCTATGCAACACATCTTATCGAAATATTTTGTGATGCCCAAGCCAAAGTGAATAACATACTTTATATGTTTAAGGGAGATGATATATGCCAAAAATTTGTCATTTTGAAATGTTCCAAGGTTTGAGAAACTCTTGACATTCATCTTCTATATATAATCTAACAAACATAGTGCTTTATGTACAATTAAACTCAAAGGTTGACATAACATATTGATGTTGTGTGAAAGACAATTTTAGAACCAAAGAAAATAAAGGTTGAATGTTTTCCTTGGACCCATGATCATTGATCAATTTGATATTGGGTTTGCACCTACCATTAGATATGAAAAAAATTAGAAAAAATGGGTAGAGTTTATAGAAGCTTGCAAAAGATTATACACAATAACTTGTGCTTCTATTTTCATGTTGTTAAATATAACACATTTAAAGTATTTTCATGTCCTATATAATAGGAAGGTTGGTATACCTCCTATAACCACTCCTTTACATAAACGAGTTGTTTTAACAACTCATGATACAAACACTCATACAACCATTATAATATCCTACACGATATTCTAACAAACAATAAGAAACCTAATGATGCAATATGCCTAATTAAAAAGGCATGTCTATTAAATAGTTATGGCTAATGGGTTTCCAACCCTCAAGCAGACATGGCATATCATGCTTCAACAAATATCTTTTGCATAGGATTTGAAATAATTCCAACAAACTAGGCTAGAGCTCAAGTGAACACATTATTATGAAAGGAAGAGGACCCAACATTGATCAAGAGCAATCAAGGACAATTTGATGGATTTTTTATCCTTGTCATCATGTCTTTTATTCTTCAAGGTTTTAGTAATTTTTAGCCCTAATATTTACTTTTTTGTAATTTGGTATTGCTTAGCCTATAAATGTGTATTTAAATATATACATTTAAAGCACACAGTCAACATTATATGGTTTCTTTTTCCAGTTATGGTCTAAAGTTTTCTACAGATGGTTAATTTGCTTACACTATTAAATCTTACCTCCTAAATTAAAAGTGACTTATGCTTAATTTTAACATAAGATTTATAAGGTTAGGTGTATTCTGTTATCTTATTTTATTGAAGGGATTTTAGATCTATTATCTTAGCACACTTCCTTTTTTGGGTTTTTTGTTTTAACGTAGTTCTTTTTCTATTCACCCTTTGCATTTTGGCTACCATTAAGAAAGGGGAGACAACCTTTTTAAGATGTTTCAAGATTAACTAAGTATCTTAAAGCTTACTAGTAATGTTATCACTATTAAACATATCTTACCATGGATAACAATCTTGTGGAGTGAACTTGGATAATATTATTGAGGGGCTAGATTCAGGGTTGCCTTTTAACCCTGAGATCCTGAAGAATGATGTGGACTTCCCGGAAGGAACTGGCAAAGAGAGGAAATTTAAGACTAAAAAGAAAAAAGACAAGGATGGGGACCCCAAGGGCGATGGGAATACATAACCCACTGATTCCATGAAGGAAGAACTACAAAACTCCAACACCCACAGGCCCGAATTGGAGCATGAAATCCAAAAACTGAAAGAGGAAATCAGGGCTATCAACAACAAGTTGGACGTAAGAGATGAACAATAGGTCAATATCAATGAATTCTACATCAGGGTCCTACACAACTCAACTTTGACACTCTCCCTACTCTGCGACAAAATAGATGAATATGAGAACGATAGGCAAGCGGCCAGGGATCTCTTCAAATTCCTCTTTGAGGACTAGGAGAAGGTCATAAGTATGACAAGGGCTCGTTATTTGGCCCCTTAGTTTCTAAGTTTTTATTGATGCTTAGTTTAATTCGGGGTATGCCCCTGTTGTTGTTAATTTTTGTTGCACTCATTTCTGGTTTTTTGCTGATCTTCATCTGAACTCTCGTTTGGTTTTTGCTGATAATGTTTTGTTGATAGTCATAGACTATGTTAAGGGTCAACGCCCTAGATATTGCTTCTTTTTGAATAAAAAAACAATCTTGTGGAAACCTAATGGCACATAAAAGAAGGGTTTGGACTAAAATTATAAGCACACGACAAATATGGAGCTATACTACCAATATATAGAGAAAATCTTGGCAACCTTATTAAATAGAATACAAACTTTATTGACCCATCGACACTTTCATTTATTCAATTCAACAACAAAATGGTACCCTTTGAGAGTCAACTAGGACAATATCCTAATATTTTTTGGAGTTCTCTCTGTGAAGGAGGTCTAGGTCAACAACTAGACTACTAATTCTACATAAAAAAATTGCTCCTTGTTTTTGCTTAGAAGCTTACTTTCTTGTATGAAGGCAAATGCTGACACTCTCCGTAATTGATCATTTTATTTCTTAGAATTTTGGCAGCCCAGTATTGATAAAACAACAAATTGATCTACCAATTTCAGCCTTGAAGGTGTTTGTAACTTGAAATATTGGGCACAAAACTACAACTTTTTTAAAAATGTGAAGTCATAATATAATGCATGAGGACAATGTTATTATTCCTATTAAAGGTTAGGTCAATGTCTACTTTCAGATACCACATTAATCTAGATTAATTAATTACTATCAATCCTAACTTAAATAAGTGAACTATATTATTACTAAGGGAACTGCCAATAATGTCGAGGGTAAAGCTCCCCTAAGGTTATTGGTGCTATAGTTTAGCCATACGGTACTTCAATCTCGATTTCAACAAGTCATTACAACATTAGGAGTATTGATGTTATAAAATATCACTTTTAGGTCCAAACTATATATATATATATATATATACACACACACACACATGTACTAATAAAGGTTAACCAACTATCGGTAAGATGCTTAAAGTGTAGTGTGTTCCATAGAAGTAAACTTGATACTCATCAAGAATTATATGAGAAGACTCATTGACAACTAATTTTATTTTAATTTTACTATTACGTTATTCATGCAATATAATTTTTTATTTGTGATCTAGGAGGATCCTCAAAATGGATCCAAATTGATGGTGTCAAATGTTGATGAAAAGTTTTCCATGTTGTAGAGCTCATCAAGAGCTTTCCAATGCATTTTGAGCTAACTCATACGGATGTCGCATGTATGGGCTTTGGTAGTTGAAGGCAAAATATGGGTTTAGTGAGATTTCACATTCTCACAAACTGACACGTGGCATGATAGGGGATGACAAGTGGCATGATGTGGATGACACGTGGCATGGTGATAGTATGGCATGTAGCATGGTTGAGGTTGACACAAGACACAATGAAATCTTGACATGTGGCACAATGTAATATTGACAAGTGACAGTGTGAGAAACAACCAGAGAGTATCACATGGACAAATCAAAAGCTGACACATGGTGAGTTGGTTTGCAACAAATTTATTGGGATTCTAACCAAAACTTATCCAAAATACTTCAAATACCTTACCATTGCACCATGTGCTTTGTGAGCATTTAGATAAGGATTAAATTATAATTAAATAAGATAAATTGAAATATATTTAAACAAAGAGAAAATTTGGTGGGATTTGATCCCATAATGTATGCTACACAATCTTAACGCCTTAACCAATATGCCATGCATTTAAATGTGTCATCAAAGGGATTGCTCTTTATTTAAAGTATTTCTATTTGAACAGATCTAAGGGGATTTGAACCTTGAACCTTTGGGATAAGATGTTAGTGGATTGACCCACACACCATATGCCTTGCAAAAAATATAAAAGGTAAAAAATTGTATTTAAATGGACACGACCCAATGTTGGAAAAAAAACAAGAAGTGTTAATTGTTGTTGAGAAGAGATTATTGTAGATATTCATATGACCATTGCCTTTCGAGAAGAACATCATAGACCCTTTTGCAGATTGAAGCCGTTTTGATGTATTTTTTCATTAATATTAATGTTCAATTCCTCATTTGAAGTTGACTCAGAGATGCAGCCCAGGAAGGAGTGAATTATGTTAACATCTGTTGTGTATTGTCTATATCTTAGTGTTCTTTTCTCAATTTTGATCCTTAAAATTTCTTATTCAGTTTTATTAATTCAATAAAGTAGTTGGGAAAATGAATAAAGTAGTTGGGAAATTGAATAATGATATCTAAGAAGTTTGAATTCAAATTAGTGTAATGAAGTAGTTTGTTTTACTAATTTCAGATCAATTTGATAGACCCAATTCAAACTCACAAGGTGAAATTCGCATCTTATCATTCATTAGATATGATACACATATCTATATATATGATTATAAGGAATTGCCCCCCACTTCTATATTCACATATATAGAATTAACCTATTAATTATTATTATTTTTATTATTATTATTAAATTTCTAATATTAGTAACCCTTTATTTATATTCCTCCAAACCCACTTTAAAAACGGTATCAATATTCCTTATTGAGATTGTTATCATTACTAAGATGGGTTACACTCAATTGTAATTAATAAATAAATCACTTGCATTGAATTAAACTTATTTTAACCCATCTTTACTTATTACTATCACCCAATTTATATTTATCTTGAACAAAATTTGTTGGCATTGCATGAAGATTGCATTGGAGAAGTATAGTGTTGTCATTGATGTCAATAGTAACAGGTAATGAAGATGTATTGCAACCGGTAATGATGCAGTAAGGCAACCCGTAGTATTATTGAAGCAAGGAGATCAACCGGTAACCCTAACTAGTTGATAAGCAGAACCCTAGCCGATGGAGCTTGGAGAATCGATAGTGATGTGTTACCACCAACCGACACTATGGCGGTAATTTGTGTCATGTTAAGGAAGATTGTCTAGATTCATTGAACCTAGGAAATTGTGTGAAGGTTCAGGAGCCGACATGAAATCTAATGTCTATAGAAAGACATTGTGATGAGTTATTTTCATATAGGAGATGCAAGTTATGTTATGAGTTAGAGTTGATGTGATTTGTTGAAGGAGTTGCAGAGTATGTCGGTGATGTAGTAGTGAGTGAACAGAAAAGGATCTAAACAAGAAGAATGTTCTATTCCTAGATCATACTACCTGTTGTTTTCTAATCACCACAACAGTTTAAATCCCTTAAGCGGGTAAGCTTTAACAGGCTTGTTGTAGAAATCCTCTAACAAGGTGATTCATTAACTTGGATCTAAATCCTCCACTGAGGTTACCTCTAATTGGGTATTACCTTTAACAAGGTATTGTAGTCAATCCCTTAAGCGGGTGGTCCTTAACCGGATCTGATCTTAACATGACATTATTGTATAAGCTTCTAACAAGGCTTGGCTCCTAACATGGCGAACTTCACAAGATTTCAAAATACTTGTGGGTATTCATCCCCACCGTGGTTTTTCCCATTTGGATTTCCACGTGAAAAATCATTGTGTCACTGAGTATTAGGACAACCGGTAAAGTTTAACAGTGCAATTGTAGATTTGTCTGAGTGTCTCAACCGATATATTTTATGAGTTGATTTAGAGTTGAAAGTTTATTTGGTGAAAGTTTAGTTAATTTTCTATCTACTGATTCACCTCCCCTCTCAGTAGTTGACCAGATCCTTATAGTTTCATCATATTATCAATTGGTATTAGAACCTAACTTCCTTGAGGCTTAATCGCTTGGAAGGAAACCCTAAAGCTATTATGGGGGATAGGAGTTATAGAGAGATGGCTAGAGAACTTGCTGAAACTAGGGATGAGCTAGAAATCCTGAGAGGTAGATTGAAAGCCTCACAAGCAAAGAGGAAAGAAAAGACTAAGAAATTATTGGAGATCTCTGACAACAACTCTTCAAATGAGGCCAATATTGATGCACCGGTTGAAGAAGTAGAGAAACTGAATGGTAAGAGTAGTGCAGATGATGTCTACTGGGTTGAAGGACCGAAACACAATCTTTTGAGTGTTGCTACTCTCAATGACAAAGGTTACCCACTGGAATTCAAGAATGGAGTGTGCAAGATTTATGGAAGCGGAGGTGAACCGATTGCAACCGACAAACAAACCAGAGGTAACTTATTTCACTTAAATTCTAAAGTCAACAATTGTTTGATTGCAAAAGTAGAAGATAGTTGGCTTTGGCATCAGAGGTTCTGTCATATAAATTTTGATAAAATTGTAAGTCAATAAGTCCAAATCAGTAAGATGTTTTCCACAGTTGGTCAAACCGGTGAATACTTTGTGCAAAGAATATCAGTTAGGGAAAATGACATCCTCAACCTTCAAGAGCAAATCTTTCTCAGCTAAAAATTTGCTAGATTTGGTTCATACCAACCTATGTGGACCAATTAGGACTAGGAGTATTCAAGGAGATCAATACTTCATGATATTTACCGATGATTGCTCAAGGATGATGTGGGTCACATTCTTGAAAGACAAGATAAAAGCATTTAACAAGTTTAAGGCATTCGGAGCCTTAGTTGGAAATGGAAGTGGAAGAAAGCTTAAGTGCTTTATAAGTTTATCATTTGGTATCATTTTTGGAGGAAATGATGATATGTGTCATGATTTTGCTAGTGAAATGAAGAGTGAATTTGAGATGTCACTGGTAGGTGAGATAAAAAATTTCATAGGTTTGCAAATCCAATAGATGAAGGAAGTAATTTTTATCACAGTCCAAATATGTGAAAGAAGTGTTGAAAACTTTTGAAATGGGAGATTGTAAACCAGTTGGAACACCAATGGTTACAGGCTGTAAATTGTCCAAGGAAGATGATTCTGCACCAGTTGATGAAAAGGAGTACAAGTCCATGATAGGTAAACTACATTATGTTATCCACAACATACCGAACATTGCTCATGTAGTAGGATTGGTTGCTAGATTTTAGAAAAGTATGAAGGAGACACACATGGTTGGAACCAAAAGAATTTTCAAATATCTGAAATACACAATTGATTATGGATTATGGTATCCATATGCAGGAGACTTTGATTTAAGTCTATACAGATGCAGATTGGGCAGACAATGTTGATGATAGGAAGACTGCAATCGGAGGAGCATTTTTTCTTGGAGGCAGACTAGTGTCTTGGAGTAGCAAGAAATAGAGTTGTATCTCTCAATCAACAGCAGAAGATGAATATGTTGTAGCTTACATGAATTGTACCTAGACAATCTGGATGAAACACATATTGGAAGGTTTCAAGTTGAAGATATCAGAACCAGTAAGAATTTTATGTGATAACACAAGTGCTATAAACATTTCTAAAAACCCGATGTTGCATGCTAGAACAAAGCATATGGAGCTGGAGTATCATTTCCTGAGAGAGAAAGTCCAAAGTAAAGATGTGTCACTGGAGCATGTATCTACTAAAGAACAACTAGTAGATATCTTTACTAAACCTCTACCTAAGGCTACATTTGAGTATCTTAGAGGTAAGTTAGGGGTTGTACCCCTACATGTTCAATTAAGTAGGCATGGAAGACATCAATCCCAGAGCCTATTGAAAATCTTGAAGAAAGATTGGTGAAGAATGGAGCTACTCCACAGGGGGAGCAACTAGTTGCAGATCGGTTGTAATGCCCCTCTTTGACCTGGTTGGTGCGGTACCTGTGATAGGTTCGTCGAGGCCCTTGAAGGATGTTCAAGATTTCGATTAGGACATTAGCAATTATGGGGACTCACATTATCTATTGGTTGCACGGATGATGGCGCAGAGTTTCCCCTTGAGCAAATCCTCGTTCCATTTTCGACAGACTTGATTGGAATTCCCATTTTTGTATGATGGATATGATTAGACATGTATGATGTTTAGATTGATTATGGGTTCTCACATTTCTCAGATGATGATGCTGGATGACAAACGTTACATGATTTTGTGATATTTGATTTTCTAGACTTTGCTCATGAGTAGTTATGATTTTATATGATTTTGATTTGCTATGTGAATTATGATATGTGAATGATGCATAGATGGTTAGCAATAGTTTCTTGTTATCATGTACTTGATAGAATTTATGGATTATGCTTTATTATGAAATAGATTTACTAACTCCAATTTGATTTACTTATCATGCAACGCTTCATGAGTTGTGTGTGTGTCTTCTATATGGATGTTGTTTGACTATCTGTGTCGGGGAAATCATCGTCACATCACTCATTGCGAGCGGGATGTGACGTTGTGAAATCCCTCCACTTGTCTATTATGTATGGATATATGTATATGTATATATATGCACATGTATCATTTGTGGTTGCAAGTTTGCAGGTATTAAGGCATTTATTCCTCCCGGGCAACTGGGTGTGAGCTCCCCTGGCTTGATAGGTGCGAGCATGCCTCTTCCCAATGGCAATATGTGGTCAGAGATGTCATTAGCTCCTACTCACACACTAGGTTTGGTTGGCCGCTAGCATTGTCCTCGGTCTTGGCAAGTTTCGCCATTTTGTCATGTCGTCTCGGTATGAGTATGTTGTATGGTGAATCGTGCATTCATTTTTGTTTACTCGGATTTCCTTAATAATGTCGCTTTAAATTATTTAATAATGTTATTTTAAGTTATTTAATAATGTCTACCTTGATTTATTTAATATCGGGTATTTTGATTTACTAATATTCGATATTTGTATAATCCTTGATTACCTTGTTATTTGTGCTTTGAGTTTAATTTAATGTTATTTTGAATTATTGTGATTTAGCAATTTTTTTTATTGTGGCAACTAATAACTATTTGAATTATTTCGCCCAAGTACTTACTTGATTTTGGCGATAATTAATATATTTAAAATAATAAAGTAATAAGGGTGAATAGTGGATAATTCCCTCTTTTATATTTGTTCTTATATTTATTTTTATATCTTCTCCTATATTCGTTTTTATATTATTTAATGGTTTCATGTTATATTACGTCTCCAATTTGAAATAATGAAAAAATAAGCTCATATATGTTTTATGGTTTTATTTTTTTTAGATGAATTCCCTTGAAATGATATTGGGGAAAAACAATTTAAGTAATAAGAATAATAATAAAATACGAGATGAGGAATATTTTATTAATAAAGTTAGGGCATCTTATTTTGGGAAAAATAATAGTGTTCCCGTGAATGCATTGTGGACAAATCCTCCTTCCTCAACGTGGTGAAAAATTCTCTACACTTTCCCTTGAATTTTCTTTCTTGCCATAGAAGAGTTTTGGGTTTTATGGATTGGAATTGGTTGGAAGATTCGAATCAGAGAAGATTGGTTGTGGTTGTGCTGGAGATGAGGAAAAAAAAGGATTGTTTCAGATCTTTCCTCCATCACATAGGATTAAGGTAGGTCTCTTCTATTTCCTTTGTTCAATTTCATTTATGTGTTGCCATTTCATTGTTTGGGTAAAATGAATTTGTTGTTTGATTTTGCTTTGGATAATGGGGTTTTGGTTTAAGAGAAGAATCTGAAAATTGAGGGTTTTCTTTTTATCTATTGTTGTAAAAATGTGAACTTCTTGCTGGCTGTGGGATGCAACCGTGGATTGTATTTCCTTCTTTGAATCTGAATCTAATTAGTTCACTAAACAAATCTGTTTACTCCCCTTTTAATTTACATGGCAAATGTATTGTGTGCACCCCCTGTTAGGATGCTGGACTGCTTTATCATTTTATTGTCTACGTGGGAAATTTGATTTAGTTTGAATGTTATTTATTCTGTTTTTTTTTTTAAGAAATATATAAATTTGTTTTGCTGCTGTTATTATAATAACCCACGTTATGGGGGTAGTGTTGAGCACAATTTATGACACTTCAATCTGATATATATATAATTGACGATTTTTAATTTGCAACAAGTTTGTGTTCATTCGTATAAACATAGTGTTGTAAAAATAAAACCCAACAACCTGTGAAATGGCATTTTATGATGATTCCACCTTATAGCGAAACTATTGTCTTTCCGGTGAAAATTAGGAAAAACTCACCCAGAATTTAACCAAGTCCTTTTTTGGCATGTAACATAGTGTAATTAGTTTTAGTTTACTGTAGTTAGCACGAGAGAGAGAGATAAACCTTTTCGGAATCAATAATGATCTTTGCTGCCCCATATTAGATGGTTGGGCAGCGAAACCACACCAAAGAATTGTATGAACTTTGCTTGCGAGGTATAGAATTTGGTTTTCTTTTGATTTCTGTTGTATGCAACATGTTTTATCATGCATGTAGATGAGTTTTCAACTTGAAATGATTGTTTAAATTTATTTATTTATTTTGTCTCAGCTAGATATTAGAATACTTGTATTGAGTCAAATAGAGTCCAGCCCGTGAGTTTCAATGCGGGCTAAGAGCGATGTACTCGCTGCCCCATATAGTCATTTATTTCAGCGTTAGTCACATGTCAAGAGTTGGTTATTTTAATTCTAGAGGTCATTTAAACTGTTGTCATAATTTGATTAAGTTGCTTTTCAATTGGTTCTTTTATGGTTGTGTGGATTTTGTTTCTTGCATGCCCTCATGATGGTTCATGCCATGAGGTTGTTTTCGCTCACTACTGCTTCTTGGACAACGAGTGTGGAGACACTGCTGCATTGTTTAGTTTTGTTGCAGCAGTCTTATACTTGGATTTTCACTCTTTGTTCAAGAAGCTCATTGTATACTTGTAATGTCAAATTGCTTGAATATGTGATTGTGAGTGGTTATGTACGACATACCATTTATGTCAGTTTTCTTTATCTTTGTAAAGCCTCTTGCATTTTTATTATGGATCCATGTCAAGGGAGTGGGCTCCTTTATGTTACTAGTGGTCATGAGAGATGGGCTATCACGAGGTTCCTTGTAAGGATGCATGAAGTCCAGACCTCGTGGGCATAAGGGAGTTTTCCGTTTTATAATTAAGTGATAAGTAAATAATGAATGGGTATGGGTAGTTAGATAATATAAAAAGATAATAGCTTATCAGTGCCCCATGACTCAGACCTAGGGAGGATATTTTAGGCTAAGCACGAGAAGACCGTGGAGATGGTAAGTCAATCTCCTTTGGTATCTCTCCCAAGGTCGAGATGGCTTCGCATGCCCATAGGCTTGTGCCCGTTTTTTTTTTTTTTCTGGCATGCGATGTCACTCCCTTGAGCATGTTAGTCCCTTGTGCTATTTTCATGATTTGCTTTATGTTACCAAACTTTGGAGTTTAATGTTCTTTGTGTTGTTTGGAATCATATTGAGTATGTGATGTGTTGAAGTTAGTCCTTGGGTCGAGCATCAACCCGACTTCATGTGTGAGTTGGGACCTAGTGACATCTCCCAGCTCGGGGGGTGGTTCCTTGTAGGTTCCACATTTGGTTGGGTGGTTGGAGCTTTTTTCCATTGGGGTTTTTCCCTCTTGCTGGTGTTTTTCTTTGTGCGTGGTCTTGGAGCTTTCTTCTTGTGCAAACTTGAACCTTTGGAGAATATTTTTGTATCATATCATCTCATAGTTGAGAACCTGTCATTATGAGGTAGATTAGGAATATTGTAAAAGTGAGAAGTTCTCACATTTGTACTTATTGTAACAACAACAATATTGTAATCATGAGTTTATGTATTAGTTTGGACTTCCCACGGAAGTGTTGTAATCCTATATCATGTAAGTTGAAAGAAATAGTTGAAGACTCTTGTAATGATAATTAGTATTTGCAGCATAGAAGTTATTGATATAGTACATGTAACTTGTTGAATCCAATATGTTCACTTATGAGTAGTTTAGTTGTCGTTTAATATTTCATTATTCTATGATTATGTTTAGTTGAATTTCATTAGCTTATTCATTTATGTAAGCTACTATGTTAAAATAAATGACGCAAAATGTGACTATGGCAATGAATGGAAATGCTTAACTGATTACATCATGATACACTTGATGCATGAATGAAACTAAAGCTAGACAAATGGATGCATTACATGTATACAATGCAACTAAGAACATACATACCTTATGTGACACTATAACTTGATTAATGGCATAAAACTAAGACCTTGCTGAAATGACCAAAATTGGCCATAAGAGTGTACCCATGATAATGAAGTCCATAGTTCAATGGAAACCAAATCAACCTAAGGCTGAAATCCAAAATTAAATGAATTAGCTTGGCATATTTAGTGTTTTAAATGAGAATGCACATGGTAATATAGCTTCTGCAATAAAATTAATAAGGTTTAGTGGTTGTCCTTGATTATATAGCTACATTAGTATGATTGCATGCATGTAATAATAAATTAGTGTTGTAGGATAACTTGTTAGTGCTGTATTAATGAGCGGGAAGCAATATAGAGGTTGTCTTTTATTTATAGTAGCTCATATTTTTATCATGGTAGTGTATGGCATAAAGTTCTAGGGTGCATTTGTTATGTTTTAGATCATGATTGGATGCACAAAAGTCTAGTTTTGTCATTAATATTTGAGATGGAGGCAATTGTTCATAAGTACCATGCTCACATATATGCCATGTTCATGTTCATGTGGGAGATGGGTTAGTAAGCATTGTGCTTTAAGGGGGTTTTCAACATATAGGGTGCATTATGTATGTAGTTGTACAACTAATTTTAGTAATGCAATGGCTAATGGAAGGGTGCTCTGGTTGCATAGTGTGTCTCATGTGGAGTAGTGGTGTTTTAAGTATCATAGTTAGTTGTATGCACTAAAAGTGTTAGAGGGAAGTAGCGATAGAATGTTTCATATGAAAATACATTGAATAGTTGCATATGTGTTTGATGGCTATGGACATGGTGAGGTCAATCATCTAGATGCATAGAGGTGCTTGATAGGTCATTACTTCATGGTGGCAATTATAAAGTGATAATCGTAACATATTTGACATTAAGATTAGTAGTGGAACCAATGCCCTGGGGAGACAATGGTAACTTGTAAACACTAATTTGCTTGTGTCAAGAGCATAGTATGCCAATTTCTAAGTAAGTGATTAACTTAAGTCAAAAATATTGAACCAATTCTCTAAATCAATGCATTAACCAATCAAATGTAGACCACATTAGTAAACAAAAAAATAATTATTCCACTCTTTTAGGAAATTTGTTGTAAATTTCCCTAGGGTTTATTGGTGGCGTTACATCGGTGAAGCATGAAACATAATGGTTTACCTTCACTTTGGCATTGTTGTCAAAGGGGGAGAAGAACTGTATATGATTGATAGCCAGTTACCAGCTGAAGATATGAAGATACAGTTGAAGGACAAAATGTAAACCAAGATTCCTATACCTGTGTATATGCTTTACTCTCATTCATGACAATCAATCTGTATTGATATTTGTATTGCCATCAATGCCAAAGGGGGAGAATGTTGGCATTGCATGAAGATTGTATTGGAGAATTATAGTGTTGTCATTGATGTCAATAGTAACCGGTAATGAAGATGTATTGCAACCGGTAATGATGCAGTAAGGCAACCGATAGTATTATTGAAGTAGAGAGATCATCTGGTAACCCTAACCGATGGAGCTTGGAGAATCAGTTGTGATGTGTTACCACCAACCAACACTATGGCGGTAATTTGTGTCATGTTAAGGAAGATTGTCTAGATTCACCGAACCTAGGAAATTGTGTCAAGGGTCAGGAGTTAACATGAAATCTAATGTCTATAAAAAGACATTGTGACGAGTTATTTTTATATACGTGATGCAAGTTATGTTATGAGTTAGAGTTGATGCGATTTGTTGAAGGAGTTGCAGAGTATGTCGGTGATGTAGTAATGAGTGAACAGAAAGGGATCTAAACAAGCAAAATGTGCTTTTCCTAGATCATACCACCTGTTGTTTTCTAATCACTACAACAGTTTAACCAGGTAGGCTTTAACAGGCTTGTTGTAGAAATCCTCTAAAAAGGTGATTTATTAACTTGGATCTAGATCCTCCACTGAGGTTACCTCTAATAGGGTATTACCTTTAACAGGGTATTGTAGTCAATCCCTTAATCGAGTGGTCCTTAACCGAATCTGTCAAAGAGATACTGAACCTTACATGATTACAAACAAATTCTTGAAGAGAACATGAAATTCACTTCTCATGCTTGTACAATACCCCGAGTGGCCGTAATCTATATCCAAATGAGACTCTTGTATCACCGTATTATAAACTAGTTAGTACCTCGTTGTTTACAATATCAACTTCTCAAGTTTCTACAATACAAATACTCCTTTAACTCTTGTTTTACAAACCAATAAGTAGTTGAGAATATAACCAAATAAAATCATGAATTAATTTATTTATTTTTGATCGATGAGGATAAATATATTGATATTATGATTACCAGAAGTAGAAGCAAAAGAAAAAGGAGTCGTGAGCAATGAAAACAAAAGAAACACATATATACACTTTGCCATGTATGGAAAGGCAATTAATGTTAGTGTATTGCGTGAGAAAAATATTACTAAATACTTAAAAGATTACTAAATACTTATTCAAGTTGGGACACCAACAACTCTCCTTCATGTGTTCCACCCAATTTTGTCTATTAATTTTATCAACGATCGATTCAAAGATTCTTTTGGAATACTTAAATATACCATGATACCATATGCGATAATATCTAATGTGATTATAGATCATGCGAGAAATACCTAGTGAATCTCCTTTTGGGTGGTGGCCCTGCCTATGTGGCATTGGTTACTTATTTGACAAGATGCCTTAAAATAATGTGGCCCCGCAACTTACAATGTGGAAGAAAAAAATAGTAAGTGGATGAACAAGTGAGACCTAAATATGAATGACTATCCTAGCACTAAAGAGGAGATAAAAAAGTGGGTATTAGAAAACTTCAAGAATGTCACGTGGACAAAACAATTAGACAGAAAAATAAAAATAAAAAACATATTATATTAAAGAGTTTAACTATACTTGGGATCATGATGAAAAAGTTTATATATGATCAATGATCAACAGAAAGGCCAAAATTTTAATTGCTTAGTTGAGGACTCGATCTCATCATTTTGTTGGCTACATGTTGGATTTGGTTAAGTGTTGCCATTGATGTCAACACTATATCCCGGTTGGAGACTATCCCGGTTAGTCATGGTGATCTTTTTGGATGCTTATTCTGATGGTTATATGCTTGCTATATTATGGTGGCTTCATGGTTTGGCTATCACTTTTGGTATTTTTGGTTACCGATTGGTTAATGCCTTTACTGACTTCTAGCGTTCCCTGTTAGCTTTACCAATATGTTGTTTTGGTGACTTGGTCAGTGGATTTTGGGTCCGGCTTATGGAATCGGTTTCTTTCATGATGTTGGTGCTTCTTGATCATATCCCAAACATTTGCTGACTTTGCATTGGATGGTGTTCTATTATGGTGGTCCTATTTGGATCCAGTTAACTTTCACTGAGGGTTTCTACCAACAAGTGAAGCGCGTTGGATTTTGGTCTTAGCGGAATCCCTGACGGATATAATTGTTTGGTTACTTGATTTAGGTCCATACTATGCAATGCAAATCATAATATTTGTCTGATGGTATGATGCGATGTAATTTTTTTAATTATGGCTTAAGGTTTTAGCCGACCTTGTCAATAAGGTTGATGTTTTGTATTTATAGGTGAATTGTTCATGTAATTCAGATATACATGTGATATCGATGGTTGGTTATGTTTGCATTATCAGAGAAGGATTAAGTGTGAATAAATTCATATCATTCAAGTGAAGGATGGAAAGGTTTTGTATTGTTGAGCAGACATCAGTGCTTAATCAGAACTATATCAGGCATTAGTAGATGCTACTTTCACAATTCATTGTTTTCTGGATTGTAGTTTGATGATTTTGTAAGTCAGTGAGACTTCCCTTTGTGATGAGCAGTGCCCTCTAGTTTGTTGGCCTTCCTGCATGTGTAGACCCCATTTTAATTATTCACAATACTACTAGAGAGTATTCATCTGATTGTGGGTAGGGTTTCCCACCGTGGTTTTTCCCTTTCCGGGTTTTCCATGTCAAAATATTGGTGTTATGTGTGTTGTGCTTTCATACTATATTCTTCATTGGGTTGTGCTTCAGTTTAAGGTTTATAATTGAATTCATTACTGTTATTGTTAGTAAACTGATTCACCCCCCCTCTCATTTTACTGTCGATATCTATGCATTCCAATAATTGGTATCAAAGTGAGGTCCTCTCTGCAGAAGCTTAACTACTTGAGGAGATCCGATGGCAACTGCATCTAGTTCTGCATTCAATCCTTACCGGAAGGAGAGTGCCAGATTTGATGGTACAAATTACAATATATGGAAAGAGAAAATGAAGATTCATCTCTGATGTCTTGGAGTTGAACTTTGGGAGATAGTGGAGAAAGTGTATATACCTCATGATCCTAATTCTGGAACACCCACACCTGCTGATAAACAAAAGAGAGTTGAAAATGATGTAAGAGCAAAATAAGCATTGTTGAGCGCCCTATCTGATGAAAAGATATTGAATGTCATAGAGTTGGACAATGCTAAGTTGATCTGGACAAAGCTTGAAATTCTTTATGAAGGTGACCAGGCTATGAAGATTGCTAAACTTGAAGGTTTCCGGGTAAGATATGAAACTTTAAACATGGAAGAAGATGAGAAGATAAGTTATTTTATGGATAGAGTCAATGAGATTGTCATGGGTATCAAATTTTGTGGCGGATCTATTAGTGAGGATGAGATAGTGTCAAAAGTTCTAAGAGTTCTACCTCTGGCTTACAAGATGAAGGCTATTGCTATTAATGAATTTTGAACAATGTCAAGTACCCCTGTGACTAGAGATACACTACTTGGGAAATTGACTGCTTTTGAACTTGAAGAACTTGGAGATCAAAGTGTTGCTAAAAGTAAGACTACATTTAGAGCATTTGCATCCAGTAAACAAAAGATAGATTGGAAAGAGATGTATGCTAAGGATATGGAGGAAATTGAGAAAGAAGAAAGAGAGCTTGAAGAGCTGGAAGCCCCGATTGCTAGAAGAATTCCTAAATGACCATCTCGAAGTAAGTATGAAGGAAAATTCCCTTTTAAATGTTTTTCATGCAATAAGATTGGTCATTTTGCATCTATATGTCCTGAAAGAGCTACCAGGAATCATAAAAGATTTATGAGAAATTATAAGCCTAATCATGAATATCAGAGAAAACCTACATTCAGAAGGAATAAGGATAAATCATGTTATTATGCTGGTGATGATGATGGTATTTCTGATGATGATGATGATGAACCTGTGAGTGGATCTAGTAATGGTGCCTCATCCGACAAAGATTGGGTCTTTATTGCTATCAAGGATGATTCTCCGGAATCTGTCATTGAACCAACACATACTGAGGAAAAGGCCTTGGATGATAAAATTGAAGAAAAGGATGAATGGGTTATAGACAATGGATGCTCACATCACATGACTGGTGACAAAAGAAAGTTCTTATCATTGCAAGAGTTTGATGGTGGATTGATCATATTTGGAGACAACAAGACATGTAGGATCAAAGGAAAAGGAACGATATCATTGGATGGTAAGACTAATATTGATAATGTTTATTATGTTGAAGGATTAAAGTATAATATTTTAAGTGTAGGTAAGATGGTGGATAGAGGATTTCATTTGCTTTTCAAGGATGGAAAATGCAAGATCATTAATAAATCTGGATTGGAGATTGCTTCCGGAACTCATACTAATGGTAATATATTTCATTTGAACTCCGGTGAGAAGGCTTGCTTGATTGCTCAGATTGATGAAAGTTGGTTATGGCATAAGAGGATGTGTCATGTTAATTTTGATTGCATAGTAAAGATCAGTTCAATATCGGTTGTCAGAGAATTGCCCAAGATTGTTAAACCTCATAATCTAGTATGTAGAGAATGTCAAATGGGTAAGCAAGTTAGAACTTCCTTCAAAAGTGTACATGATAAATCTTACAAAATTGTTGATCTTATTCATACTGATTTGTGTGCACCGACAAGGACTAAAAGTTTTCAAGATGATAGATATTTTGTTACTTATTGATGACTATTCTAGAATGATGTGGGTGACATTTTTGAAAGAGAAATTTGAAGCTTTTGATAAATTCAAATTCTTTAAGGCTATGGTTGAGATTGAGACATGATTGAAGATAAAGTGTTTAAGATTATATCATGGCAGTGAGTTTACATCTGGTGAGTTCAACAACTTTTGTGAAAGGAATGGTATTAGGAGACAATTTTTTGCACCTAGGACCCCACAACAGAACGGATTGGTGGAAAGAAAGAACATAACAATTTTGGATGCTACAAGGACTATGATGACTGAAGCTAAATTACCTGATATCTATTGGAGAGAGGCTGTCAATACCGATGTATAAACTTTCAACAAAGTACACATTAAAGGCAATACCGATAAGACTTCTTATGAATTATGGTCTGGTCATACTCCTACTGTCAGATATTTCAGAATTTTTGGAAGCAAATGCTACATTAGAAGAGATGATGCATTAGGAAAGTTTGATCCTAGAAGTGATGAAGGAATATTTTTGGGTTATTCTACTAAGAGCAAAGCATATAGATGTTATAACAAAAGATTGAATAGGATATTGGAAATAATAAATGTCAAGGTGGATGAGCATCATAGTAATCAGATAAGAACATATGATTATGGACCGGAAGATGAATTTATCAGACCTGAACCGGTAATGCAAGAATCAGTTCAGAACAGTGAACCTGTGACACTGGTAGCATCAGGAAATTCAACAGTGAGAGAGGAACAACAAAATGAGCCAGCAAATCAAGAAAATTCAAAGACTCCCAAGTATGTAAAGCTGAATCATTCTGAAGATCAGATTATTGGAGATAAAAGGAAAAGGGTGT
Organism: Cryptomeria japonica; assembly: GCF_030272615.1. Classification (NCBI taxonomy): domain Eukaryota; kingdom Viridiplantae; phylum Streptophyta; class Pinopsida; order Cupressales; family Cupressaceae; genus Cryptomeria; species Cryptomeria japonica. Next base: position 352,725,909 of record NC_081413.1, read on the forward strand.
TGACTAGGAGAAGGTTAGCTGCTGAAGAGGTATGTTTAATTTCTCAAATTGAACGAAAATCTTTCATTGAAGCAAGTAAGGATAAAAATTGGTTAAAAGTAATGGATCAGATCTTTGGGGTGTGCGTCCTTGGTTTCCTTGTGTTGTGTACCATAGTGCTTGGATTTATGGGATGGTATGCAATCTTTCTTGGGAAGAAGTTGGTTTCATGGCTTAGTAAGAAACAATCATGCACTTCATTGTCTACAACTAAAGAAGAATATGTTGCAGCTGCTACCAACTGTACCCATATTTTATGGATGAAACAAATGTTAAAGGATATAAAGGGTAAGTTATGATGAGCCTATTGTTATTCATTGTGATAATACTGCTACTATTGATATCTCAAATAATCCAGGATTTCATTCCAAATCAAAACACATTTTTATAAGGTATAATTTCTTGAAGGAAAAGGTTGAAGCAAGGAAGTCAAATTGATTTATGTGCCTACTAAGGAAAAAATTGTAGATATTCTAATGAAGCCATTGCCTAAAGACACTTTTGAATATCTCAGAGATCAGTTGGGGGTTACCAACCCTCTGGAAGAGACGTAGTGATGCAGAGATGCATCAATCCGGTGAGCTTATCATACATACTTTTCTGATCTAGGTTGATGAAGATGGTGCTACTACTTAGGGGGATTAGTCAGTTGTTTGGTTCAGTATTCTTGGTTTAGTATCCATCCTTTGTCATTGATGTCAAAGGGGAAGAAGGTATTCATGTGAAAATTTATAGATTTTTTGATGGTTTTGGAGTTTGTTGGCATTCCTTGGCACTTGGATGTTTTTCAAATTCAGTGTTGCCATCAATGACAAAGGGGGAGATTGTTGGCTATATGATGGATTTGGTTAAGTGTTGTCATTGATGTCAACATTGTATCCCGGTTAGTCTTGGTGATCTTTCTGGTTCTGGCTTTCATTCTGATCCAGTATGATCAGACCTCTGCAATCGGTTTTGGATGCTTATTCTGATGGTTATATGCTTGCTATATTGTGGTGGCTTCATGGTTTGGCTATCACTTTTGGTAGTTTCATTTATCGGTTGGTTTATGCCTTTACTAGCTAGCTTTTGCCCTTACAGGCTTCTGGAGTTCATGGTATTCTGTTTTGGTGACTTGGTCAGTGGATTTTGGGTCCGGCTTATGGAATCGGTTTCTTTCATGCTATTGGTGCTTCTTGATCTTATGCCGAGCATTTGACGACTTTGCATTGCATGGTGTGGTATTATGGTGGTCCTGTTTGGATTTGGTTAACTTTCACTGAGGGTTTCTACTGGCAAGTGAAGCATGTTGGATTTTGTTCTTTGCAGAATCCCTGATGGATATAATTATTTGGTTACTTGATTTAGGTCCATGCTATGTAATGTAAATCATAATATTGGTCCGGTGGTATCATATGATGTAATTTTTGTAATTATGGGTTTATGGGTTTAGGGTTTAGCCGACCTTGTCAATAAGGTTAATAATCTATATTTATAGGTGACTTGTTCATGTAATTCAGATATACATGCGATATCGTGGTTGGTTAAGTATGCATTATCAGAGAAAGATTAAGTGCGAATAAAGTCATATCATTCAGGTGAAGGTTGGAAAGGTTTTGTATTGCATAGCAGACATCCGTGCTTAACCAGAATTGTATCAGGCATTAGTAGATGCTACTTTCACAGTTAATTGTTTTCCGGATTGTAGTCCAATGAATTTGTAAGTCAGTGAGCCTTCCCTTTGTGATGAACAGTGAGGTCTAGGTTGTTGGCCTTTCTGCATGTGCATAACCTATTGTAATTATTCATAATACTACTTCAGAGTATTCATTTGATTGTGGGTAGGGTTTCCCACCATGTTTTTTCCCATTCTTGGTTTTCCACGTCAAAATATTGGTGTTATGTGTGTTATGCTTTCATGTTATATTCTTCATTGAGTTGTGCTTCGGTTTAAGGTTTATAATTGAATTGATTGCTGTTATTGTTAATAAATTGATTCAACCCCCCCCTCTTTCTCCGTTTATTGCCTGTATCTGTGCATTCCAACACATATGATATGTGAAATTGGTAGGTGGAAGCTTCCCAAAGAAGATTGGGAATAAAGGACATGCATTTTCTGTAGCAAGAGAGCAGTAGAAACAGAATGACATTTCATCAAGGAGTGTGAGGCATATGGGGATATTCATAGTCAGTTTGAGAACGAATTAAAGGTGGACAATTTGAATGAACCTTTTGAAGAGACAAAGCTTCACAAAACATCAAGTTTCTTACTCAAAATTCATAATAGAAGAATCAACATGGAAATGAGCTTGATAATGGGTTAATTTTGACTCTTGGTCCCTTAGGCTACTAGGTCTCGTGGACATCATCAAAATTCCATTCATTCAATAGTTGTAGCATAGTTTGGTTGGACTATTTGGTAAAATACTTAAAAGAAATGCATTCATTCTCATTGAATGTAATGATTGTTGAACGTATAAAAATAGAAGTAATGTAATGAAATTTTGTAGCAATTGAAATTGATAGATGGAAATTTAATTTTTATAATTATTGTGTATCTAATTATAGTTTGAATTTATTATTTTTATTTTATTTCACGGGTTACATTTATTTGAGGTATTTGACAAAATAATTCATATGTTGTATATACTTTTACATTTCACAAGCATTTCCATCAAAGTGCTTGTAATCACAATATCTAACAAAAATCTATTTTAGATTATGATAGATGTTAATGTCCTATTCCAAAGATTTAGTTTTATCAAATACTAAAAATATTCTTATTGCATTGAAACTAATAAAAACAATCACTTACTTTTACTTGACTCTTGCACTCTTGCAAGACACATTTAATTATAGGTAATAAATGATTGTTGTTTAATTTTAGTTGAGAAATTAGTTTCTTTCTATGATTAGCATGAATAGACAAGGCGCTCACACCTAACAAACAAGTGATTGGTTGATCACTCTCCATAAAACCATGAAGAAAAACAACTACATTTCAAGGTATTTTCTTTGTTTCTACTTCCATCTTGTATTGGATTTTTTTTAAAAAAATTTCGATAATTAAATAGCTGCTAAGGGGAAACACCCAATACAATAAAAGTAAAGCCTAGAAATAATAGAACACAAAAGAAGGGGGGAAAGAAGAAACAATTATCCACACATCGATGACTACCAACTAGCACAAAAAAACCAACTCCACCAAAACCAAAGTTTGATATCCAACCAACTATATTGGCAACCAACTCAACTAGGAAATTCACTAAGAACCTTTATAAAACTATAGAACCAAGAAAAAGCAACCCACTGAACCTGAAACCTTGATTTATTCTGCAACTTGAAACCTTGTATTGGATGTTTTTAAATCTATCTCTTTGAGATCATTTGTTCTACTTAAAAAATACATCAACTTGTGTATCACTTGTAATGGAAATTGATAATTATTTGTGATGTTATTTATTGAGCTTGAATCCTTACAAGTTCACAAATCACGTCCTTTTGTTCTCATAGAATATAGACTCAAAACTCTCTAATCAATCACTTTAACAATTCTTAGAATTGCATTGTCAACCCTTAATTTTCTACCAATGTCATTGTAGTAAAATATTTATTTTGTGAATTTTCTCCCATATTAAATTTCATATGATGAAGATACACCTTAGCAGTGGCAATTCCTCTACCATATTGTCTAATATTATGTCATTATATTCTGTGAGATTTTAAAACTTCTAAATATAACTTACTACCTTACCCTACATTACAACATACTTTATTAATTAATATCAAACATAATTTTTTGACATTCAATAAACCTATGTAGTGCCTACCATCCACCAAATAGACTCTAATATTACAACATGTTGACAATTCCCTCTCTTTCAATAGAGTTGGAAAATGTTTTAACCATTTCCCATTACAATGTAAGTATTTTCTCTAACATTATCTATAGTTTTCTTCCATATTAGCATTATCTTTACAATAAAATATGACACCCTTTAATTAAAAAAATATTACATAACAATTTGACATGATATGATCTTATTTTGGACTTAACTAAATATTGGTGTATCACCAATACCTTATGTTCTTTCTGCAACTAATAAATAATATATAAACTAAAATAGGTTTTAAAACCCTATTCATATAAATTGTTTCAGATTCAAACTATTTTGAGAGATTTCACTAATGAATTTTCTAGTCTAAACCAATTCAATATATATAAATTTTTATTATTGTATAGATTTTATGGAATTCATTTTTAATTTTCATTTGAATTTTTCTAATGATGCCAATCATTGAAATACCATCAATTCAATGGAATGTAAAGATTTTTACTTTATATTTTACCATGTTAAATTTGCTAAATTATTACGAACCATTTGTTATAGAATTAATGGTGAAATCAAGGATGATAAATTTAACTGGACATAAGCCTATTTCACTTACTCTTACTTGTGTCCTTCCCTTCCTTGCCCTGTGATAGTAGGCATATTCTGAAAATTGAACAACTCTCTTCAACTTCAAGCTAAGGTCTATTCAGTTGGAGTTGTTGTTGTCATAATGCAGTAGGGAAGGCAGCTAGGACACAAGATCGATTTCAAGATTGTTTGGTTCAAATTCTTCTGCTGCCATCTTACATATCATAATCAACTTTCTCTTTGAGGATTATATTTAGTTAGTTACTCATTCCTTTCCTTTAGCCAATCTATGGAGAACATAGAGATCAACTTAATCAAGTATGGTTGGATGCCTGAAAAATTATTTCACAACTCCCAAAATAGACCTTCATATTCATCTCACACAATGCTAAGCTGATGAATATTTGAGTTAGCAACAACATCGATAGACTAGATGAATTTTAGTATATAAGGTTACATCAATCCTCAATGAGGCCACATCTTACAGTGCTCACATAAATTTTATATGAAATAGTTCTACCACTTTGATAAGCTACATACACTATCTTGTGAATATTTATGTTATACACATCACGCATTTTGATTTGGTCCTAAGATTACTCTTAGTGTCCTTAGGAAGAAAAATCCATGATTTCACTAGAGGTTTAACACTCAAGTTTTTTTTTATTGCGATGCTTTAGGTAGATTATGACCAAAAATATTCCGAGGCCATATTTTGATAGTAACCAGAGCTATCATCTTAGTATATATCCACTATTTCCTTGTATGCCATGTTGGGGCTTGAAATTTCCAAATAATTTAGAGCAACCTACTATTGAAAATGGTGGTCACTTTATGGAAATGGCACAAATGGATGATGAATGATTTGAGCACCTAGACCAAAGGAGGATAAGATAAGGACATGCATGAATTAATTACAATGGACCTTCATGAAAGGTTGTTAAGCTACCTTGTATTTCACATATACATCCATTCCCTTCAAGTCAAAAACAATCTATATATTATAAGCATATTGAACTCTCTATCCTACTTCATGCGTGAGTTAAGAAGTCCATATAATCCTTCATCACCCCATCCTCATAAACCTAGGCATCATATATATTTGTTCCAACAAGTGCTATCATGAGCCATTTTTCTTATGAGGATTGTAGACGTATAAAAATGACCGTATTCCTAAATGAATATTTAATGTTCATTTTATTCTCATTCCTCTATTTAGTTAAATCTAATTTAATTAAATCACCCACATTCTTCTATTTAATTAAATAAATTATTCAATTTATTTATTTAAATTCACTCAAGTCCTTTACATCATTTAATTGAATAAATCATTTAATTTAATTAAATCCCTTCTCTCTACTTTTTAATTAAATTAACATTTAATTAAATAGTTTACCCCAATTTAATAAATCTAATTTATTTAATTTCCCAACTTGCAACCAAATTGAAATAAATTAATTTTATTTTAATTAAATTCTATTTTCCCCACCCACTTGCATTTTCCTACATCTCCCACTTGCATCCTAACCCTCTTCCTAATCTCTTCTAGAATCCATCTAATCCTAATCAATTAGCCTAAACCCATCCATTATCCCCTTTCCCTAAATTTGAGGAGGTCACTTCTTAAATTTGGAGTAAAGTCTTCAAAAGGCATTAAAGCCTTTATGCCTTCAACAAGCTAACTTGTTGAATACCCCCAAATTTGGAAGGACTCTTACAAATTTGTTCCCAAAGTCTTAAAACCATTAATGGTTAACTAACCCTTAGCGGCATGGTTAGAAACTTTTTGCCTAACTTAACCCTCATCTAACCCAAGGGTCTCATCAAGCATTCATTGCTTTGACCATGGTTATCCCTTTAACCTTTGCACAAGAGTTTATCCTTTGGATAAAAGCTTTATCCAATGGATAACCTTAACCTAACCTTAACCCTTACCTCCTAAGGTAACCATGAGGTCTTCTCAAGCATTTAATGCTTCTTACCTCTCCTCTCAAGCAGTCTTATGTTGACAATTGTCACCATTTCATTGGTGAAAATTGTAAACATGGATTGATAACTTTCAATCCTAACCCTTGATTCTCTCCTCCAATCTTGACCATCCATTGCCCTATTTTCCCTATAAATAGAGCTCTCATTCCTCCATTTCAAGATCATCCAAGCTTTATTATCTCATTTATGCTCAATTTTATCAATACATCTAGCCTCTCTTTATAATAGGAATTAATCTAATAAGCATTTTAGAGTGTTTCTGTTATCATTAGCTTAAATCATTAACTAGTATATCATGTTAGGATAGTATTGCTACTAACCTTGTCATCTTATAATCTAGTTTAACTCATTTATAGAATCATGCATAAATAGGATGCATTCATGTTAAAATCAATCTAAAGCATCCCTCGTTCTTGCATTCGTCATCCCTAAGTCACTTTGCTCGGTGATCTAAGAGCAAAGGTATTGACTTGAGGGACCTTGTGAGATATAGAACCATGGAACCTACCTTGGGAAGTTGAGTCATTCTTCATGACTCCATAACTTGCACCAAGAAGTCCTGTGGGTGTGTGGACAAGCTCTTTGAACATCATTTTTCACATTTTGAGTTTCATAGCCCCACTTCTCCCGCATACATTTCTGGTACCCACCGTGGGACTCATCCCCATAAATCAAATCAATTTTTGAATCTAACCACTTTTGCAGGTACGCGGGAAACAAGAATTAGTGTGTGGGGAACATCCCTTAGTGCATCGGGTTAACATTATAGCGCATCTGATACACTATTCGGTGCATGAGACTCATTTCCTAGCGTGTAAAAACTATTCCTTAGCGCATATAATTTTTAACATTTTCCTGTACGTCTCGGCACGGGAACTTAACAGAGTAGTGCATTCGGAAAACATTATATTGCTTCCAATCTGTGTGATAGTGCATCCTGGTTATCCTGTAGCACTTACAATCTTTTCTTTAGCGCATCACAGATAGAAGAAAAAAATAATTTGTAACAGAGAACCCAAAAGTTAGACTTGTGGAAGTCCACAAAGCCATCATTTTTCTAACTGATTGAACTATTTGTTTTGTAGCTTACTAATGGTTTAATTGCAGGTTTGGAGCTTATTTTTATTTAAGCTAGATTTAAAGTATTTGGAAATTTTCTTACTAACTTAGCTAAGTTAGTTAAAAATTTGAATTTCTTTCATTTCTTGTTAAAGTTAAAAATGAACTCACACTTTATTTGGGAACTTAAAAAGAACCACAACAAAAAATTTTCTTGCCTTCCTAGGAGAAAAACTTTCATTTGGGCATCTAAAAAGGACAAAACAATCTTTCATTTTGCAAAAAAGCTTTAAAACGAACCTCACCATCCTTTGGTGCATAAAAGGATTAACTTTTAAACTTTGCAAAATAAAAGAACCACACTTGTTTAAAATTTTGTTTCAAGTTAAAGAGGGAAGATCTTCCCCTTTTACCGATTTTATTTTGTTGACGCCAAATCAGAGTTTTGCTTTGTTGACCAGGTTCCTTTACTAGATCAAAAAATCATTGCTTTGAAGAGATAAAATAAACACCATGTTTTTGTGGAGCAACATCTCCATATAGATTTTACCAAATCATTGCAATAAAAGTTAAAAAGAAAACTTGTTTGCTTTGCTACGAAAGTGGAAGGAATATGCTCTCCTCTTAACTGGGTGATCAAAAAACTAGACCACTCTTACGCTTTCAGTGTTTAGTGGATTAAATCCATAGCAGGCCTGCGTTCCCGAGGGGTTGAAAAACTCTTAAAGCCATTCTTTGACCAGTGTGAAGGGAATGACCTAAGTGGGAAATGACTTTGACGCCAAGTGTTCCAACCCACTATAATCAAAAGTGGAAAGTGATGAAAGTCCTTTTCAATGGTTGCGCGCAGCGATTAGCCTTCCCCCAGTATCCTTGAGATACGTAAAGCCTTTGTTCTAAAGGTTGGGAAGCCTCTTGAGGGAGTTTATCACTGACGACCGAACGGGAAGCCTAATTATGAACTTTAGCATAGAAAATTTGAACTGAGTCAGTATCCAAACATTTGTAATATAATAGTGCAAGGGCGGAGAAGAATCTGCCCCCAAGATCGCTCACCATATATCTCCCAAGATAACTACTCAATTGTGAAGCAATTCACTTTGGGTTAATTTCTAGAAAAAGGCAAAAAAACGAGTGCCCCTTAGGGGGTGACAAGGCTGTTTGAGCTGACGGAGTATCGAGACTAGTGGGCTATGGTATTACTTATGACCCTTGAATAAAGAGTCTGACTGAATTGTATGTTGTTGTATCTAAACCTGTTAAAACATCGGGGATTTGAACATATCCTCGTAGAACATACACTCATTATTTAGATTAGGCAAAATGGTTGCTTCTTTTGTGCTGTGCTTTCATTTATTACTTCAGAAAATCATCCATCATTATTGAAAACAAAATCCAAAAATTAAAGAAAAACAACCAAGTCAAACTATCAGTGCAGTTTAGCGCGTAAGAGAAACTTCTTAGCGCGTATAAACCATCCTTTAGCGCACTCGAGCTTCACTTTAGCGCATTCATTCTGAACTTTAGCGCTTCATCAAAATCCAACACTAGAAGTTTAAACTTGGTGCTTTTTGAAAACATTCTGGCACGTTGAAGCAACGGCTTAGCGCGTGGGGATCAAGAATTAGCGCATCGAGACCAACAGTTAGTGCATAACCTTTTAGACCAATGCAAATTCAAAACAAACTAGTTAGCACCTCACATAGGGTAGCTTAGCACGTGGAGTCTATTCTCTAGTGCGTTGAGGAAATTCAGTAGCGCATTGCGTCTCTGTCTTAGCGCATAGCAAAAACTGAGAAAAAAGGGGGCAAAATAGAGGCTATTTTTGAAAAATCTGAAATCAATTTAGGAAGCTTTCTTTCCTCAACTTGAACTTCATCAAACAGAGTATCAAAAACTATTCCCAAAGCAATTTCTCCGTAAAAAAAAGTTGTCAAAATCTGAAAACTAGTCCCAAGATAAAACACATATCTCCTATCAAAATCAGGAAGCATCATCACAAATATCAACAGGTCCTTCAATCAAACAGATTTCTATCCAAAAACACACTTGTTTTAAAACTCCAAGTTGTCAAATCGAGTTTCCATATCGAGAAAGCTCTTATTCCATATCATTTGACACACTTTGTCGTGAGGGGGCATCTAAACCTTCATTTGATAAAGTAAAACTTGACTTTCCAAACAAGATAACTAAATCCAAAACAAATCAAAGGAAACCATTGATCGCTTGTGCATGACTAATCCTCATATTCTAAGAAGAAAGAGTATTTATCATAACACTAAGCTGAGGAAACAACAAGCTAGTTCTCTGAAACTTGCCAAACAAAATAAATTTTTATACATCAATCGCCAACTCTTCAAATCTCATCGAACATTCCTTTGTCATATCCGCTTGTATCTTCAAGACAAAACCAATGAATTTGACAATGAACCATTGAGGAGTAGAGCATTCTGCCAAAAATCAGCATTCAGTCAATGCCTAAATCAAGGAGGAAAGATCAATCTGACCTTATTTCCTGAAGAGTGCATCACTTACAACATACCACGGTTTGAACCACCAACCCCTGAGCAACACATCAAAGAGGAGTTCATTCCCTTTGTCACATAAATTTTCTACTAGATGCCTGCTATTACTCGCTCTCAATGAAACAAACAAAACAAAATACAACCAGAGTCCAACATGGATCGAAGATTATCAAATCCTTTCGAGTGTCCCAATCTAGAAGACACCAAAATTTCTGAGGAACTCCTCTAAGAGTGTCAAGAAAGCGCTTCATTTCAAAAACTTGTGGAAAGACTCATGGAAAACGACAAAGAAAAATATCTACTCAAGCTCACAAGCAAAGGGGTTAAGCTCCCTGACGACTTTGACACTGACATATTTAGAAAAAGGTCTCAACATTATGACTATGAAGAACGACAAAGAGAGGAGGAAGCACGTGGCCCTGAACAAAACATACTGGAGCAAAATCTACCAGAACAGAACTTGCCCAAGCAAAACATCCGTGAACAAAACATACCCCACCACACACCATTTCAGCTTAGAAATAATGCAAGGGAAGAACTCTTCCCTCAGCAGGAAAATGCATCTTTGATTGCTCTCACTCAGCAAATGCAAATGTTGCAAAGGCAAATGCAAGACATGCAACAAGGGACAACAGTATGGTACTCCTTGACTGAAATTTGTCCTTATCCTTTTGACAGATGGTTAAACATGGTACCTTTTCCCCCAAACTTAGATATTCCCAAATTTGACAAATATGATGGGAAAAGCGACCCTCATGATCATGTTCAATAATTTTGCACCATGAGTCTTGAATTTGCCCATGATGACACCTATTTGATGAGGTTATTCCCAAGAAGCTTGGGAGAACAAACAATGGAATGGTTATCCAAAATCACACCTCCTGTCAGATCATTCGATGAATTAGTCAACAAATTCATAACTCAATATTCCTACAACATTAACATGCTATCACTATGCTAGATGTTTGTAATACCAAGCAGAAAAACAATGAAACATTCATGGTATTCCTTCAACATTGGCGACATATGGTTTCGAAATATCCTCGAGATGTGCCCGAAAAAGAAAAGATGGGAATTTTCATCAACAACTTGAATAGTGAGATGAGTTACATAATCAAACTTCAATGCATACCATCTTTTGCCAAATTGATTGAAAATGGCATCCAAATAGAAGAGGCATGTGTCAAGAAAGGAACATTGAAATTCTTCAAAGAAGGAACAAATTCATCCAACTACAACAACCCAAACAACAACCTAGACAAATCCAGATTCTGGACTAGAAACAAAAACACTAGAAATGAAGGAGGAAATGAATCAAATGATATAAAATCCAAACAACCAATGCTAGCATTATCAGGTAATCCTCAAGCTACAAAGAATCCAAAAGGTGCTAACCAAGGCACTAACACTTATGGACCAAATGCCAATCAAGATCATCTCAATGCAAACAACACCAACAATACCCAAAGAAATAACACTAATCGAGGACCTAATACAAACTTGCGAGATAACACCAACAACTTTCCAAAAAGCATTTACACACCACTAGGGAAATCCTTGGAGTCAGCATTCAGAGAACTCCTAGCAAAAAAAATTATCTCCTTACCAGAAATCAACAAATTTGAATCACAAATCAAACCACCTTGGTGGAATGACTCACACTTTTGTGATTTTCATCGCAACAAAGGTCATCAAAAAAATGATTGCATGAGATTGAAGAACATTGTTCAAGACATGATTAATAGAGGCGATTTAGCAGTCGATGGTCTCAAGACAAATGGTGACCATGGAGCCTTTAAGAATCATCTTCCAAACTACAACAAGGATGGAGCTTCAACCTCAAACGATTCAAGTGGAGCTCGTATCAATCATATATACAATAACACCATCAATCATATATCAGCCAAGGACAATCAAGTAAACGTCATCATAATCAAAGACAAGCATGAACATAATTCCGTCAATGTAACAACCAGAGCTCAAAAATATGTCTTGAAGGGGCATACGTCAACAACAAACACCATACCCAAAATTCAATATGATCTAGTCAGTCAACTGCACAAAAATCCTGCTCAAATATCTATACTTGAGTTGCTAAAAGTTTCCCCAAAACACAAAGACATCTTGGAACAAGCTCTATTAGAAACAAGTGTACCTCAAGATCTGGATGCTGGAAAATTCCAAGCCATGGTAGCTCACATGATAGGGCCTCATAACCTTACCTTTTCTGAGCATGATAATATCTCATTAAGCCATCCACACAATACTCCACTCCACATTGAAGTCTTGGTCTACAAGCATCGAGTCAAAAGAGTATTAATAGATGGAGGAGCTAGACTCAATATCTTTATCTTGAAACTTATCCGTGCATTAGGCTTCTCTGAGCAATCTATTGATCCACGCAAAAAGATCACTATCAAAGCATATGATGATGAAGAAAGATCATCCAAAGGAGCAGTAATGTTGCCAAGTCAAGTAGGACCAAAAGGACACTATGTGCCAAGTCTTAGACATAGACCTCACATATAATATCTTATTGGGTCGACCTTGGATACATGAAATGCAAGCAGTACCTTCTACTTATCATTAGTGTGTTAAGTTCCCCTACAATGGACAAGAGATTTCTATATCAGCAGATCATAACCCATTTCAACATTGTAATGCTATGGGGCAGCCCAAGACAACTTGGTTCTACATAATAGAGAAAAACAAAGTTCCTCAGCACCAACTATTCAGCAAGAAAAGTCTAAATCGCTATCTATGGATTTCAAGCAGAAAATGAAAATCAAAGAGCAAGGCATGGGAGAATACTCTTTGGAACCTTTGTGTTTAGCCAACTTACCAACATCGCCTAAATCTCATGGATTACCTACAACATCAACACATCAAGCAACACAGCCCATCACCAAGTTTGATGGCAAATTTATCCAACTAGGCACTCTAGCACATGAATTAGAGGAAAAAGACATCCTTAGTTGGCTATAGAAGGTGAGGAAGAAGACAAAGCAACTACTATGGAGGTAGCTATACCAACACACCTATATGGAAAAGGCTATTTAATCATGCAACAAATGGGAAACAATGGCAAAGGACCTATTGACAAACGTCAGGAAGGCATCATAGAACCATTAGATCCTCTTTCACAATTCAGTAAAGAGAAAATAGGATTGGGCTATGAACACACTATACCACCCAAGAAGACACCAAGAAAATACCAAAAACCTCAGTGGAAGGCAAAGAAGAAATACAAGGAGGACTCATGGTAGGAAGCACTATTTGAATCAATAGAGACAATACGTAAAGAATGAGAATATCAAGAAAGAAAGCAACATCAAGGGAAGCCCATCAATCAAAAGAAGGAAGCATCTACTATCGAAGTACATCATGTTCAAGAACCAGTGTCTGACAATGAGGAATCACCTCCTGTTAACATCATTCCTCCCCGAGAAGAGACAATATATGAACAAATGCAAAGAGTGGAAGCAGGATCTGACACAGAATCAGAGAAAACTACCAGACTCGTATCAATAATCAAAGACCTATTTTCACCCTACAACAAAACCATCCACAACACTGCCAGAATCGAGGATAATACCTCTGAGACTGATTCAAATGACTATGAATGGGGTAGCTGTTCTAATGTTACTGAAGATATTGCTGCAAATGATAGTCATACACCCATTTCTCAAGAAGAACACGACATAGAACCTAGACTCCTTCAATTTGGTCCACAAAATATCTATGACACCAAAGAAAACAAGCAGCAAAATTACGAGAAAGTCTACATAGAAGATGATACCATCGAAGACCTCGACGAAATCCTTAACATTTTTAATATCTCGGCCAACCCTCATGATACCTCCATCCTAACACTTATAGCAGCTGAACTTGATCCACCTAATGACTCTTTACCACTTACCTTTCCTGACCTCATAGACTGGGACGAACCTGAAAAATCATGACATACCAATTTTCCCACATGCCAAATCCATTATCCATTACTTGTATATCGTTAACCTAGAAACAGACTCTACCAGTGAACAAAGCAATGACTTCTGCAATCAGGGGAGTGCCAAGTCTCTCAGTCACAAAAATGAACAAAATAAAGGATCTATTGCTGAAAACGAGTCAATGGAAGCAATAGATCACAAAAAAGTAAAAAATAAAGGATGCATCTGAGGGTGAAAACCTTTTTAAGGCACCTAAAGATGGGAGACTTGACACTCTTCCCGAACATTATCAGGAGCGATCACCCATATTGATTGAACCCACTCAATCAATCAACATTGACACAACAGAAGCAGCCAAAAACATACACCTTGCAGAATCTTTGACATAGGAAGAAAAATCAGAGTTTATCCAATTTTTCAAAGAAAAGCAAATCAACTTTGCTTGGTCATATGCAGATATGCCCGGGATTGATCCATAATTAATCATGCATCACTTGTCCATTAATCCAAGAGCTAAACCAGTCAAGCAAAAATTAAGAAAGATGAATCCACATGTAGCACTCATGGTCAAAGCTGAGCTGAAGAAACTATTAGACGTCGAATTTATTTGACCTATCGACTATGCTGCATGGATTTCCAACATCGTACCAGTATCTAAACCTAATGGCAGCATCAGGATTTGCACCGATTTTAGAGATGTCAAAAAAGCCTGTCCAAAGGATGACTTTCCTTTTCCCGGTATCGACATAACTATAGACCTCACAACAGGCCATGCAATGCTATCCCTAATGGATGGTTTTTTAGGCTATAATCAAATCAAGATAGCCCCAGAGGATCAAGATAGAACAACGTTTACCTGTCCTTGGGGAACATACTATTGGAATGTCATGCCTTTTGGCTTAAAGAATGCTGGGGCAACTTATCAATGAGCAATGATAACAATCTTTCATGACATGATGCATACCTTCATGGAGGACTATGTGGATAATTTACTAGCTAAATCATTTACCCGAGCATAACATCTATGCTTCTTAGAAAATATTTTTGATAGATTGGAGAAATTCCAAGTCAGGCTCAACCCTAAGAAGTGTATCTTTGGGGTAACATCAGGCAAATTACTAGGCTACATAGTCTTAGGAAAGGGCATTGAAGTGGATCCAACAAAGTTACAAGCCATAATGGAGATGCCACCACCAAAGAACATCAGCCAACTCAAATCTCTACAAGGACGACTCCAGTCAATCAGGCAATTCATTGCTCAACTAGCAGATAAAAGTCTACCATTCAACCATTTGCTACATAAAAATGTACCATTCAGATGGGAAGCCAAATGTGTAGAATCATTCTATCAAATCAAGCAATATCTAATGAATCCACCAGTTCTAATATCACCAATAGTAGGGAAGCCACTCATTCTCTACATTTCAACAACAGATATATCATTGGGGGCATTATTAGCACAAGAAGATCAACAAGGCAAGGAACGAGCTATCTATTACATCAACAGGACATTAAACGGATATGAACTCAACTATACATTCATTGAGAAGGCTTGTCTAACAATGGTATTTGCTTCTCAAAAGTTCTGACATTACATGCTAGCTCACACAATTAAGCTAGTCGCAAAAATTGATCCTCTCAAATATTTGCTTAGCAAAGTAGCTCTTACAGGCAGATTGGCTAAATGGGTCATGATTCTCAGTGAATTTGATATCCACTACATAGAGCGACGAGCTATCAAGGGACAAGCAATTGTAGATCAACTAGCTAAAGCACCACTACCGAGAAAACAACCAATGGAGATCAAATTTCTAGATAGGGATGTTCTTACTATTTCCACCAAATAATGGACCCTATACTTTGATGGATCCTATACTCAACATGGCTCAGGTGTTGGCATTCTGTTCATCACTCCTGACGGGCACACCATACCAAGATATTATAGGCTCATGTTTCCATGCACAAATAACATTGCTGAATATGAGGCATTGGTTATAGGCATCAAAATGGCCGTAGAATGGAGAATCACAGAATTGAAAGTCTACGGGGATTCACAACTACTCATCAATCAAATCAACAATGACTATCAGACGAAGGACAACAAGCTGCTACCATACAAACGAATGGTGGATGATTTCAAACAATATTTTGTACACATCACCTTCGAGCAAATACCAAGGTTGGACAACAGACCAGCCGATGCAATGGCTACTATCGCTTCACTATTGTAAATTCCAGAGCAACAGAGTCGTTACGAGTTTTTGGTAGAGCAACTTTTCTCCCCAGCCTATGACCATTTTGATTCTCATGTTATCTATGCCTTAACCAGTTTTGACTCTCCGTTATGCAGACTGATATACGACTATCTTAAAAGAAATATCCTACCTATTGACCTATTTCGAAACCAAAAATGCAACTTTATCTGGCAAGCCACCCGTTATACTCTCACTGCTGATACTTTGTATTGTCGAGGTCTAGATGGTACTCTTCTTCGTTGCCTTGATCGTAATGAATTTGACTCCGCTTTAAAAGAGCTTCATGAAGGTACCTGTGGCACACATTCAAGTGGTCCTACTCTTGCTAAAAAACTTCTGAGAATGAGATATTACTGGCCAATGATGGAAAAAGATTCTTACCATTTTGCAAAGAAGTGTCCTAAATGCCAAATCCATGACAATCTTATACATGCACCAGCACAGGAACTGCAGCCATTCACAACATCCTGGCCCTTTTGTCAATGGGGACTGGACTTAGTCGGAAAAAATCATCCTTCATCTTCAAATGGACACAAGTTCATTATTACTACAACAAAATATTTTACCAAATGGATTGAAGCGATCCCCATGACCACAGTGACTGGGAAACAAATTGCCTCTTTTATCCTTAATTATCTAATCTGCAGATATGGTATTCCAAGTTCCATCATCACAGATAATGGACGACTTTTCAAGAACCAAGATGTGTGAGAACTAAGTGAAAAATTAAAAATCCAACATCGTTTCTCTACACCTTACTACCCACAGGGGAATGGTCAGGCCGAAGCATCCAACAAAACAATATTGAAAATCCTAAAGAAAATAGTGAATGATGTAGGCAAATATTGGCATGTACAACTCAATCCAGCACTTTGGGCATACAGAACTAGCATCCACACACCTACGGGAGCTACACCATATTCATTGGTATATGGATCAAAAGCAATTTTACCCTTGGAGGAAGAAATCTCTCAGAGTCTCTTTGAAAGGCCTAATTCCAGATGAAGAGTATTGAGTCAACCAACTGCAAGAGCTAGAACTTCTAGATGAAAGATGCCAACATGCCTACACTCACCTCAAAGCATATCAACAACGCATGTGCAGAAGCTACAACCACAAGGTCATTCCCAAAATTTTTAAAATTGGTGATCTAGTACTCAAGGAAAATCCTAGAAATCAACAGGATCGAGAAAAGAAAGGGAAATTTGAGCCTAACTGGTTAGGCCTCTATGTCATCATATCAGCCTATGGATCAGGCGCTTATCAGCTAACCACTTCAGAAGGAGATGTTCTCGATGAACCAACTAACAACATCCATCTGAAGAAATACTACACTTGAGCAGTCTAATGCACGGAAAAGTCAAAAATATCAAAAAATCAAAAAATATCCAAAATCAAGAAAAAGAAAATAAAAAGGTACAATAAAAGCAACTGGTGAAAACCTGGCAATAGGTGCTATTGTGAAAGGACAACTCCTCTATCTATCTATCTTTACAAGCCGCTATATCCACAGTCAAGCACTATCGACCATCACCTGACATTTTATCGCATTATCCAGGACATACTTAGCATAGTCACTATCTTGGTTTATCCAAATATCATTTCATCATATCCCACCATGGCTTGGTAATCACTGTACATATCCGCATTAAGAGGAAAACTCAGCTAGGGGCAGCTTTGATCAAAACTTGCAGTACATTCAGAACATCAAAACTTGCAGTACATTTCGAACATCAAAAACTTGCAGCAAACTCAGAGCATCATATCCAGCAAACAAATCAACAATCACAAAAACAAACATTGATCATTTAAAAGGATTCACAAAACATGATGGATGATTTTCTGAAGTATCAAATGTATGCATCCTGCATGAAGTTTTGACTATTTTTGCGCTTAAACTTTTTGAACTATTGGATCTTCTACATTTTCTCAATGATGCATCAAGCTAGATAAAGTCATAGGGACTCCAATACTTTTTTTAGTTTTCTGTCTGTGAGGCGATCACTTGTACTGTGCAAATACTTGTCTCGAGATGTGATTCACAGCATATCACTGAAGGCATGATTCCACTTTGCACATACAAATGGTTTAATCTTGTCTGTTTATATGCAAGCCGCACTCAGGTCATCCTGGTTCAATTATACCTTGACGTTGGTGCTATCTTGCAAAATAAAAAATCATGTAAATTTTTCTCAGGTCATTATGGTTCAATTATACCATTATGCTTGTATAAATTTTCAACATATCCCAAACAAATCAATGCTCAATGATGATACCTACAAAGAAAGCAAAAACATGTGACTATATACAGATGATAAACGGAAGAATGAGGATGCTCAATTAGTTGCATATCATTTTACAATTAGTTACATGTCATTTTACAACTAGTTGCATATCATTTTATAATTAGTTACATATCATATCATACATCTCATTTTTAAGATACATCTCACAACATATCATATCATACATCTCATTTTCAAGATACATCTCACAACATATCATATCATACATCTCATTTTCAAGATACATCTCATAACATCATGCACTAACACATCATATTCATCACATATCAAATCACATACATCTAAGCATTGCATCATCACCATAAAAACATCAAAATCATATAGAAAGCATCATCCATAACACATCACATGAGGATCAAGGAAAATGGTGTCATATATATATCTTAAAAATGATCAATGTACAAAATATATCATGTTTGTGCCAAAAACAACAAAATGATCAAAATAAAATAGAGACAATGTCTCTCAGGTATGACTATTTTCCCTAGAGGGTGACGGTCTTGCAGATGATGTCCCAACACCTGGATCTCTAGGTGGATCCTGTCTAGTAGGCCCTATCACGCCTCTGCTCTCGATCCTCAACCTAGTATCTCTGGAATGGCTGGATCTTGAAGCTGTAAAACTTGGCACTTGGTGCTCTCTAGGCACCGCATCCTCGTAATGCCTCCGGTAATACTCCGCCTCCTTGGCTCTCAAAGCCACCTCTCTCAGGGTATCTCTCATCGAGCCACCTGCCACCGCTCTCTCCAAAGCCTTTGCTCAAGCCTTAGATCGACCCAACCACTCCAGAACTGTATCCCGCTCAGTGGTCAGCTATGTAATCTGCCGCTAATGCGCCAGTAGCTGTGTCTGCAGGTGTTGCACTGATAACTGCAGTGACCTAATCTACGTGTCCTCCCAGTGCGTCAAAATCCGCATCTAGATGGGTACCTGTGAAGTGGTACCCCCTATCCCTCTCCCTGTCCTCGGTGCTGGTGGGGGTAACACATCAGACCTCCTCCTCTGAGCCGGCCATCTAAACTCATTAGTCCCTCCTATTGCTGCTATCACCTCTCCCACCTGCTCCTCATCCCGAACTCCAATAGCTAAACCTCCTCTCCCTCTATCCACCACAACTCATCGCACTGCTCTCTCCACTCGAATCCCTTTGTCACCTCCCCCATCACCACCCCTATCTCCTCTCCTCCCTCTATCCCCTCGCCAACTTCGGCCACCTCCTCTACCATCTCCACCATCATCACCTCCACCATCCCCACCTCCCTCATCCAGCTCCTCTCCATCCTCTCCCCATCTCCCTAGCCTCTCGGGCTGCTCATCGTTATCATCGTCAAAAGCGGGAATCATCTCTACAGGATCTGATATCCTAGCCACTGCATGTGCCGCAAACAATGTGGCGAACTCCTCTGTCATCCCTGCATCCACTACCCCATAGGCATAGTCCCATATCTGGCCGGCTAAGCGAAAGAACTCCTCAACTGTCATCGTGCTATCAATAGTGGTTCCCCACTCTGGTATATCCTGTCTCCGTCGAGCATACAAGCATGCTCCCTATGGAACTCCTTGCTGATGACCATACTGCCACACCACTTGGCTATGTAGGAATCTCTCAATAACAAAGGGCGTCCACCCTATCAAAAATTAGGACATGTAGACATAGGGCATCTCCATCCCATCCTCTGCCCATACCTCACACTCCATGTACGGTCTCCAGACAATCGTATCAATATCATCTAAAACTCTCCTCCAATGCTCTAGTTTTCCTAGCTTTTGCTGGACAACTATCCCTTAGTATCCGTATGCATAAGCACACCCAACAGGCCTATCTCTATCTGCAAGTGGCCTGGTTGCGGGAATATGCTCCCACGCCCATACCTATAGCAGTGTCACTCGAGCAGATAGATTGCTGTACCCCAAGTAAACCACCTGATGCAGATCCCTATATAAGTGGGCCAACATAGCCGACCCCAATGCGAATCGGCAACCCTGTGTCACCATGTCCTCCAGGACCAACCCCCATCCTACTGCTAGTCCCTTCGACCTACGGTCGGGACATAAGAAACCACCTATGAATCCTTCCAGCACTGATGGTAGAGGAGCGTAATCCAAATCTATGAAATCCTTCCACGGGATCTCATATCTGCAAACCGTATTATCCTGTAGAATCCGGTGAAGTGCCTTTGTCCCACCCTCCTTTGTTTGCTCATATAGTAATAATGCACCTACCACAAGAATCCACAGAATCTGATAGCAATCCTCAGGTGTCACTGTGATCTCACCTGTCGCCTAATGGAAGGTGTTGGTGTCACTATGCCACCTCTTGGTCAATGGTGTCAATAAACCCCGATTAATGATAAACCGGGGCATCTCTAACAAAGAGGATAGGCCACACCACTCAATGATATCCCTGTCAGCCTGTGTCAATCGTGGCATCAACGACCACAGTCTCGGAAATCGCTCTTGCAACTGAACAACCACAATGCACTCCTGTCACAAACAAAACAAGTCCAATATCAGTTTCCTCATCAAATCAATTCATATCCAGAATCAACTTCATATCAACTTGAAACATTGAAAACCAAATCAAGTCCCACATCATATCAAATCCATTTTCATATCAAATCATATCAACTTGTAAAACAACTCAAGTTCCATAATCATATCAACTTGTAAAACAACTCAAGTTCCACAATCATATCAACTTGTAAAACAACTCAAGTTTCACATTCATATCAACTTGTAACACAACTCAAGTTCCACAATCATATCAGCTTGTAAAACAACTCAAGTTCCACATATATATCAACTTGAAATAAAGCATATCAAATCAAGTTCATATCAAAACATCCATATAAAAACCACATCAACATCAGATCAACATCAACTTGACACATTGCAAATCAAATCAAGTTATCTATCCAAAAACCATATTGGAACTCATATTGGATAATTATCAAAACAATGACAATAGACACGCAGACTGAAAATCACACCCATCCCGACAAAACTAGCAAAAACCTACCTATTTTTCTTCATCCAAAAATCCTACTTTACCCAAATTTTTCCGCTCATGTGCTGAACAATCTTATCTACACGCTAGCCTACACCTATGCGCTACCCTATCCTATCAATGCGCTACACCATTAACCCTACGCGCTAGCCTGCACCTATGCGCTACCCTGTTCTATTGACACGCCACCTAAACTACTCTATGCGCTAACCTAGTTCTATGCACTATCCTACTTGGTCCCTGCGTTGCGAACCTAACCCTATGCTCTAGGTCATGCCTATGCACTATCCTACTCTACCCATGCGAGCCCCTGCTAACCCTATGCGCTAGGTCTTTCCTACGCGCTAACCGTTTTCCCCTATGCGCTACCCTATGCCCCCGATGCGCTAACCTAGTTCTATGCGCTACCCTAACCCACTCCTGCGCTATTCTAATCTACCCAGACGCTACCCTACTTCATTAAACTCTACACGCTACACAACTTATCGTATGCGCTATGGTTTTTACCCAACGCGCTAAACTGTTTAATCCACATGGAAAAATTCAAAAACATGCCTAAAAACGACAAAACAAAAATAAAAAAGGGGTAAAAAATGATGACTTACCGGTGGTCCATATGTGGCGGGCCTCTGATACCGGTTGCCGTCAAATTTTCCACTCGTCAAAAAAGAGCATATTGTAAGTAGCAAAAAACAAAGCCAGAATAACTTTACTTGTCCATGGCAGCGTCCTCCTGGGACTGAATTAAAGGGGCATCAAAGGCGGGCCATCCCATGGCTTCATCTTGCACTGATATGTTGAGGTCTGGCACCCTATCTGTAGCCCTTCCTCTTTACACAGGTTGCGAAATTGGCAAACATGGATCACTGTTTTCTATTTCTAGGATCACCATGAGAGCAACAACTTTAATTTTGACTCTGTGCACAATGTGGTCATCCAATTGTCTGCCGAATTGATGCAGGTCATTCTTCACATGGCAGGAGTTTTTCCGTTCAAGGGCATATTTTATTCGGTCATAAAGTACCATGTAAGCATGGATGGATTGAATAAAGTGACGAGGAAAGAGGCCCCCAAGGAGAGCCAACCCCTGCCGTAGATTATATTTTACCAAGGCTTCATGGAACGAGGCCGGTGGAAGCACATCTTGTGTTACCATCTTAAAGAACGCTAGTTCAAGAAGAGGAATAGATTGCAAAAGATCCAGAGCATTTGACAGAAAAGAACTGAGAAGTTGATAGGGATAAAGAATCCTTTTGGCTTTAGGGGATAAGATCTCCTCACTGATGAAGTCTTTGACAACTCTTCTCAATTGTAGATTGTGCAAAAGAAAAAGTTGGTTGAGGTCCCTGTCATTGATGTGTCCATGAAAAGCCACCGAGGGTTCTGAAATTTGCACTGAAACCCGGTTGTGCCATGGCATGTACTCCCAATGCATTTGCCTGCACCCTATGCAAGAGCCGTTCTCCATATTGCAGAGCATTGAGATACTTAAAAAATTTAAAAGATTTCAAAAATTTCTGCTGAGAACTATGTACATAAAAACAGGCTGGTTCTATTTATAAACAAAAATTACCATCTCAAAGTACAATAAAGGATATTATTGCATTTACAGTTGAATTCTTTGTTAATGGTTATTCGAAATTGTGGATATTATGACATTTTCTTATCATGATTAATTGACCTTGTAGACTTTATAACATTGTTTATGTAGATGATTATCTACATGAATATAGGTGTTACAATATATTTAAGGTAACAATTATTGATATTGTCGATGTTCATGCAACATATTATTGACATGTTCTATTAATGAAATGAGTGATTTTTATGAATTTAAATCCATTTGTAGTTAAGGATATGAGATTGTGATTGGTTGGATCCTTGTAACATGATTCTAAGATGTATTTTGTTTTAGATTTAGCATTTTTTTGAAAAAAAATAGAATAAAAAATGTATTCATTTACTAGATATCAAGTTGAAACATTACAAAGACCTTTACCTCATTTTATAGAGATTGGAGTGAAGATAAATAACCTAAAGATAACCTATTATTAAAAATAAACTAGTCGAGTTTAGAGTTACTAAAGTGACTTTATTACAAATGTAATTCTTAAATATCTCTAATATCTCCTATTTAATGCACTAAAATAAACCAAAGTAACACAAAGAATATCAAACTAAAAACACCTTGAACCATGTGTTCACCATTCTTCAAAAGTTTTTCTTTGAAAACAAACCATATTCCTATGTTCTTGGATTACCACCTCCTCAAACTCTTGAATCACTTATCTCCAAAACCATTGGACAAGAATCCATGTTGAACCACACTCACATAGCTTCATCAAGTTGTATCATAACCCTCATAAGGCTATGATTCCCAAGACCCATAGACTCCCAAGCTAGTTGAGCAACCATCCATTATGAGCTTTGTCTACACTATTTCCTACTTGTCTTGGCCATTTTCAACATTTGGAGGGTCTTTGACAATTACTACGTTAGATCGATTGAGATTTCTTTTGAGAACATCATTCGATTGAAGTCTACAATCCAAATTGTGTGCCCTATTGTTTTTTGCAACAATAGAATATTCTCTTTTATCCTAATCAGATGTTCCCCAATTTGAGTTTTTAGACTTTTAGAGGAAACTTGACTAAGAGTAAAGATGACATCATTGAATTTTGAAGATAAATTGTTTAATAATTTGGCCTTAGAAATCTCATCATTCATTGTAACATTAACTTCTGCTAGTTTTTGAAGAAGATATCTTACACTATTTATATGGCTTGACAAAGTGACTCCATCAATCACCTTGAATTGAAAAGTTGAGCTTTACAAAAAAAATTGCATTACTATTGTTGCTCCAAATAGTGTTCAAATTCTCCCAAATTTTCTTAAATGATTTTTCTAAATCTACATGATGTAGCTCAAAGTAGGAGACTTGCTCTACATATTCAGTACTTTACTAACATATTCAGGAAGTTTCACATTTCCATTTATTATTCTCCACATATTTTTGTGCATCATATGCATCTGGATTTTTACTTTTGAGGTGTGAAAGTTGAAGCTATTTTTTTTTCTTTTAGAATTACCATTTTTAGAAAATTCAAAATCCCAATTAATAAAACTATTTTTTTTTCATACCCCTCCTTGTTGAGAATTGAAGAATGACATGGTTTTAGAAATTTTTGACAAAACATCACACGATTTTGACTATAAGAAGCAACCACATGAGGATTCATAGTTGTAATTCGCAAAACGCAACTTCAAGTTATTTTTGCCTTGCTTTAAGACCATGTTTTGAAAGACCAATATAATGCAAAAGTGTATACTTCTATTAGACATTAGGATGACACACTACAAAGAATTTCATCTCCTTTTATAAAGTTAACTATAGTGGAGATAAATAACCTAAAAATAACAATATTAAAATCAACTAATCTAATTTAAAGTAGTTTTAGTTACTTTATCGCAAATGTAATTCTTAAACATCTCTAATAAGCATGGCCATTTGATTGTAAATTTTTACATATCCATTAGATCCAATGATGTGTTGTAGGCAACATGATCTTACATAAGGAGAACAAATATTCCCCAGAAAGGTTTCAATACACTATTTCCTTATCTTGTGATGTGATTCCTTAAAAGGGGGTGCTAGCCGCATAGGATTCTTATAGTGCTATAAGGTCACCTTGGTGGGGAATCTTATCCTTCATAATCTAAGAGATCATTGAAGTGCAAGATAGATGTATTTAATGTATAAAATAAATCGCACTCACAAGTCATGATGCTAGAGTCTATGAGTACATATGGTTGTTTAAATATATTTTAGTTTGTGGAAAAAGGTATTAAATGAAAACTTGATTGTCATGTTTCCTAAACAGGAAAGGTAGATGGTTCAAATCCTATGGGATTAGGCTGCTATTGTTTTGGTATAATCACCAAGTTTTATTGTTCTTGATAAAATATTTTATTTTAGTAGTTCCACATTATTATATTACAAGAGAGAGGATCCTTGCATGTTTGGGATAACTTTTGGAGAAGCTATGCTATTTAGTTTTGGGTTTTGGGGGGAATCTAATAGTCCTACAAGCCAACTAAGGCTTAGGGGAACTCAAGGGAATTTGGCAATCTAACCATAGGTTAGGGGAGAATTCAATTAATTCTTACAACCCATAATTTTTAATTTTTATATTTTTAATAAAATTATTTAATTTACATTATGAATCCTCAAAATGAAGGTAATCTTGGGGGGTGTTAACTTGTCTTTCGTTTGAGTTGCTTGTGTTTGATAATAGAATAAATCTATTGGCAATATGGTTTTATTTTATTTTATCTAGACTTATGTTGGGTGAAAATTTTGTAAACTAATGAAGGTTCACAAAATATGTTTCACGACAACACACATGATGATATCTCTTAGAAGGCAAGATATAACCCCTCCTAATTATAAGGTAAGGTGCCCCCTTTCTACTACAATTACTTTCTATTTTTCCTACCTGCTAACTTTACACTAATATAAGGTACAATGACAACTTAGTCCTCTTCTTTCAGAACTAGTTATATTCAATTCTCATTTCATAATAGATTTATTCTCTAGATGACTTAAAACTTGCAATAATATTAGCTAATTTACTTGGGAAGTAAAGTGTCCATGAAAGAACAAAGGCTTTCGTTACTTCCCTTTTTTCTGAAAATGACTTAGGGACGGGAGTTAGCACACTTTGGAACACAAAGATTCTTTCAATGTACCAAAATTACTATCAACCACTGTAACCCAAATCTATTGTCAGCTCAAAGACTCACGAATTTATCGAAAGATATTCTACTCTAACCAGATAGTTCGTATAGTTAAAAGAGTCTACTTTCTATCTTTTGAATACAATTTTTACAGATAATTTGTAAAAGCTCAAAGACTTAAAGCAATTATCCCCTTAACCAATTTCCAATTCTTGAAACTTCAAAGTAACTCAAAGATTACTT
The DNA here is from genome assembly GCF_030272615.1 of Cryptomeria japonica. Taxonomy (NCBI): domain Eukaryota; kingdom Viridiplantae; phylum Streptophyta; class Pinopsida; order Cupressales; family Cupressaceae; genus Cryptomeria; species Cryptomeria japonica. The sequence goes on from NC_081413.1 coordinate 352,752,419, forward strand.
GTAAAGACTCAAAATACATATCAATTTTTAACACCAAGATTATACCCAATGTTAATCATTCAAGAACATATGACACCAATGACATAAGAACATTCATACCATATAAAATATTGAACTCAAAACAAAGTTTGAATGCCAAGGTTCTCTCTTTCTTAATTAAATTGCAAATTTACAAAATGAACACCAAGTCTCAATTTTCTCTTCACTTTGGCAAAGTTTTGTTGCGTAAACAAAGATGGAAAAAGATTCTTATTACAATAATAACCCTCATATATATAGGAGAGGGGTGCAACATGAAAATATGAAATTATAACTAATACTATGACTAATTCAAAAGAAGAGTTTGATTTGACTTAGGACTTGTGCACTTAATAGGTGCACATGTACAGTTACAAAATGACCCCTGGGGTGTCAACAAACATAATAAAATGCCACTGGAAAAATCCAAAAATGACTAAGTATCTTTCCCTTGAGCTAAATCTCGCTTCTATAACTCCTTAATCTTCTGTGACGCATTCTTTATTTGAATTATATCAAGTCCCAAGGTGTTTCTGGTGATGACTTTGACCCTTGTGATAGAATCTTCTAACTCAATACACCACTTCTTAAGTTTCTTTAGAAGTGAATCAAGAAAATCCAGAATTAATTGAAGATCAAGTAATTTAACAATGGAGGACAAAGAGAATTATTCCCTATCAACCTAAACAGTTAAGAGTAAGCTAAACTCTTTGATGATTTTGTCTTCATTGAGAACCTTTTCATTTTTGTCAAGGAAGGCGCATGGGATTTTGGAGATTTTGGCAACGATCGTTGTTTTCTTATCAGCACATTATTTTTGTGCCTTCCTCATAACCTTATCTAGGTCCTCAAGAATATTCATCTGGTGCTCCAAAGCTTCTCATTGCTCAATGTACATGCGCCATGAAGGAATGACACCATTTTGGATGAGGTCATCGGGATCATAATCTTTAAACTTCAACCAAGCTTCAAAATCCTTTTATTGTGTTTCAAGTTCCTAGGAGAAAATTCGTATGGTATTGTCCACCTCTGTCCTTATAGTGTCAATGTTGTTGACAATGGTGCAAGTTGAACTCAGGAGACGTGTACCTTGGCTTAGCATTTAATCCATCCATTCTCCTACAACTCTACTCCTTGATGTGTCCTTCTCATCTCTCTTAACAACTTGGTCATCTAAAATAGGTGCCACTGGGTCAACAAATTCTGAAGAATTGGTCACTTTAATAAGAATTGAGGTGAGTTTCTCAATCGATGCCTTAAGCTGATCTTTCTTGACCTTATCTTCATCATACCTGGAAACTAAAGCCTCCAAGGTAGACTGAGCATCTTGTGCCACATAATCATGAGTTTTCTTACTTGGATCAATCCTTTTAATGGTATAATCTAATTCCTAAACTTGTCCAATGATAGCATCTCGAGGAGGAATAACAATCTCAACATACTTATTCTTATGCTTATCAACTTTTACCCTTAACAAAGTTTTGGCTTTCTTGACCATCTTGGATTTCACATGAACAAGTTGATTGAAATCAAAGTCTTTAGGAGAAACAACTTGTTTCTTTCTTTTAGGTGTATTTGACATTAACCAAGGAGGTAAAGTCGTATCATCATCCTCACTTGCTACCATCTCCTAAGAGGAATTGATAGAATCTTGAATGATGGTGATTACTATAGGAGAGGTCATGGTAATAACATGGGGATAATTCTCAAGGGATGATTCATTGGATCCAAGGATTGCTTCATTCATGAATTTATCAAAATCATCCATCATGGTTGTAGATACTTCAGACAATGAGGGAAATTCAGAAAATACATTGTCAATATTGTCACAGGGTGTATCCAGAGCGGAATCACTAGCACCAATGGAAGATACATGAATAACACTTGAAGGGGAAATATATGTGACCATTGGAGGCTCAGGCTCAGAAGTGGAAATAGGAACTTGCAACATAGATGAAGGAGAAGATACTTGAAGTAAGTATTTTTCTACTCATGGCATCTCTTCTACATCCAATTTATTTTGTTCTTCCTCATCCTCCTACCTGTGAATTAACTCTTCATCAGGATTATCACAATCCTCTTGTTCATTTGATACCTCTAACTTTGATATTTTCTGAACATTAGAACTCAAAGGCTCTACTTGAGTTTTACCTTTCTTAGATCCAACAATAAATTTCAATTTAGGAGCCTTTTCCAGAGTAGTAGGATCCTGTTTGTTCTTGGTTCTAATATTTGATCTCTTTCCCATTGGGCCAACAATGTCATCATCATAAGTAGAAGAGAAAGGTTTTAAGGGAACACCATGCAAAGATAACCAAACATTAGTATTCATAAGAATACTCTGAAAAATGTGCCCTAATGGAAGTGCATTCCATTTGTGACCATTGGATGAGAGGAAAAGGAGTAGAAGAAACCTTTTTCTTCTCATACATTGGATCCAAGATATCACCATCTTCCTCCAAATCTTCAGGAACATCGGCAAGACCAAAGTCCTCAATCTATTCAACTATTAGCCAACAATAATCAAGTTTTGTCACATCATGCTCAGACCTACAATCAACCCAAACATCTTCAATATGATGCACATGTACATATGCCTTCTTCAGTTTGTTTCTCATTCCTTTGTAATCAAAGTCCTTTCTGTCCTTAAAGAACCTCATGGTAACTCTTCTCATCTCCTCCCCCATTGTCCTGACCTTAAAGAAGGAATTGATAGAATACCTTCCAATTGAAAGAGAAAATATCAAACCTATCTTATGAGAAACTGATTGTGCCTTATGCACAACATTCATCTAATGAGCTAACTCCATCAGTACAATCTTGTCGGAAGGGTATCTAGGGAGCATGAAGGGCTCACCATTGAAACATCCAACCCTGACATATGTGAAGGTTGGAAGCTGAAGGAACATGCATCCATATTGATTTACCACTTCCCATGTTTGACCATACACTCTCTTGTTATACAAGTTCTTATTCAACATAACCATATAATAACCAAAGAAATCATCTTTCACTCATTGAAAATAATTACGACTTTCTTGAAGAACCAATTAGTAATAGTATTTAATAACCTCTAACACAAACCTCTAATAAAAAATGTCTCCCACCGCTATCCCGCCTGTTAGTCCCACCCGATCCCCTACCGTTCTCCCTATCGATTCCAAGTCACAGGATGCTACAGCGCTTGGCTCCTCCTAGGAGACAGTGGTGGCAGATACCCATCACAACAACTATGCTTGGGAGACGTCAAATTTTTGCAGAGGTGGGGGAAGGGGGTCTGTCCCCATCTCCTATGTGGCCACTATTAATGTGAGCAAGGATTCAGATAGGAAAATAAAGAATAATGTGAAGGTTTTTAGGGAGCATGGTGTTATCTACAGATTCAAGGGTTCTTGGCCCAGCCACCTAGAGTTGCATAAATGGATCTCTCTTCACTGAGAACCACTCATTTCTGGTATTGTTCATATATACCCTATGTATAAAGGTTTCTTTGTAGCTAAATTTGAATATGCTAAGGATATAAATAAAATTATGTGTGAAAGATTTTTCTACAAGAAAGATAAAATGTTGCTTTTGGCCAAACCCTGGCACTCTGATTTTAACCCCCTTTCTAAGAAGTTCAACAAATTCCCGATTTGGGTTCGACTTCCTTATCTTCCTATCCATTTGTGGGTTGATTCTCTCTTTGAGGAAATTGGTGATGCTATTGGGAGTTTCATCATGTTGGATAACTAATCCTTTGAGCTTTTCCACACTAATTTTGCTAGAATTTTGGTGGAGCTAGATGTGTTTAAGGGACTTCCAGCTGAGATTTCCATAAACTCCTCTTTTGGTAGCTGGATCCAATCTTTGGATTACAAAGGTATTTCATTCAGGTGTCGTAAATGCTTTAAAACCGGCCATGTGGCTGGAAATTGTGGGCTCGAGAAGAAAAATCTTGCACCTCTTGGTGGTCGGGGGCCTCTTACCAACATTATTTTATTAAGAAATCTTTAAACTCTTCCAATGTATCTGTGGATGCTAGGATTTCAAAGGCTAGTTCAGATTCTATTTTGGTGAAGAATGTTTCTTCGGATGCCACAAAGGATGGCTCGGTAAAAATTGCTGGAATTCAGGATGCTGTTGTCTCTTCTGCTGAAAATGGTTTATCCCAGATTGCTGCTGGATCTTTGTTTGATCCTTGTGATTCTGTCGTCCATGCCTCTCCTCCTAGTGGTGGGAGGTCTTTGGATGCCACAAAGGACGGCTCGGTGAAAAGTGCTAGAATTCAGGATCCTGCTGTCTCTTCTGATGAAAATGGTTTGTCCCAGATTGCTACTAGATTTTTGTCAGATCCTTTTTTTTCTCAGATTTCTGCTGTCCCTACCTCTCCTGATTCTGCCTTTGTTCTTCCTGGTGGTAGTAGGTCCTCTATTTTGGATCTATCTTCTCTACAAAGGACTGCTTCTAGGGTTGAGGAGGGATGGATTACTGTTAAAAGTAAGAAATCTAAATCATCCCAGGCCTCTTTTGATATGACTCTTTGATCTCACAAGGGTAGATCAAATACTTGATCAATCCTGGTTGGGTTGGGGCTGCTCACTGGTCTTTGTTTCAGCCAGTTGGCTCTTGTTGGGGGTCCTTCTTGTCTTGTCCCCCTTGTTTTGTCTAGTTTTGTCATGTCTCTCTTGTGTTCTATTTCATTGAGTGGATTTTAATGCTTATCTTAAGGTTTGGGTTTCAGGTCTTATATAGGGTTTCAGGTCCCTTCAAAACTTGTTTTCCCTTAAAAAAAATAGGAATAGTATTTGTGTACCTCAATCTTCTTCCTATCGCCAGTAGTAGACAATCTTGGAAAATGTCTCATTGAATCTACAACAGACACCAAATAAGAAGTCATATAAAAATTGAGTGTGGTAGGAACCTTAGTGAGCTTTTCATAGATGGCATCACTGATCCGTTTTTCCCAAAATATCTTCTCCTTGTTTTGTCTGATCACATGAATATACTGATACATACATTTATATAAATTATTAGAAGTAGGAAGTCCTTTAACTCTACTTAAAAGAGTTGTCAAATCATTGACCTCTTCAATGAAGTCACATCTGGGAAGAGTCTTCAACCATCTTGCAATAGTAGGTCTTATGGTTTTAAGCCAATTGTCATTCATATTACTCTTACACTTATTTGAATTTCTATCAAAATAGGCTATAGTTGACTGCATTGTAATATCAATATAATTCTCAATATTGGGACACTTGAAGACTGAATCAAATAATTCTTCATCAAGCCTAATCAATTTCTTCTTGGGTTCATCCTTCACACTTTTGCTATCTGAATCAAAATGATTTGTCACTGCCATTACAAATTCAGGATCCTGAGCCGACATGGGAAAATATGCTACTAAGTGGATGCCACTATTGATAATAGTTTCCATGTCATGATATAAAGGTGGTTTCTTGATTATTTTATGAAATTATTCTAGATCAACATGACCTATCTCCGCATCGCTAATGTGATCGATATTAGAAGTAACTAAAGAAGGTGGAAAAACCGGATGTGGGTCCTGCTTCTTGAATTTAATCCCTCTTTTTTCTGGAGAAACCTTTGTCATTGATATAATAATAATACTGAGAGAAAAGACATTCATCAGCGTTATAATAATATATTGGATCAATTCACTTTTGTTCATATGACTTGAAATTTTTTTGGAAATAATATTTTTTGAAATAATTAGGTTTTCCAAAAGCCCCTTTTTGACAAATTAATATCTCCATGCTATATTGGATGATAAATCACCATTTACGTGTGTGCAATAAATGAATTTAAAATAAATAAATTTTGAAAAACATTTACAATGTGTGGGCCAAAAGATGTAATTAGGGTTTTAAAATCCTAATTACATTTGGAAAAAACCAAAAATAGGTGTAATTCAGGTTTATAACCCCAAATTACACATAAAAATAACATGGAAAAGAGGTGTCTGTTGGGTTCATAGACCCATCGAACACCAAAAAGGGAGATCAAAATATATGGTGGAGGGCGGGTTTAGAACCTCGCCATATACCATAGCATATAAGAAACTATTGTCGGGCGGAGTTGTAAACCCACCATACACTGTTCATGGTGTAAGCTGGGCCTAAAGCCCTGCCAAACACCATAAATGAACATTGCAAAAAACAAGTACAAAACATGTGTTGTTTGGGGTCGCAGACCCGCCAACACCACATCATGGTGTATGGTGGGCCTACAGCCCTGCCAATACCACAATAAAATGCAAGGGAACAATGTGTAGTCGGGGTTGCAGATGTGCCACACACCAGTGGTATGTGGCGGGCTGACGACCCCGCCCACACCACAATGCATTTGATAGAATTTGGTATAACACAAAAAAGAAAGGAGGGGTCGTGGCAAAGTCGCAGAATTGCCATAGACCACTCAGTGGTGCATGTTGGGCCTACAACCCTACCATGATACCAAAGGGTAAAATCAAAAGAACCAATAAAAATTGCTTAGGATCATATGATTGAAGAGAAAAATATGGTAATAAAAACCAGTGAAATGCATATGAAAATAAAAATAAGGAAGAACAAAAAGGGTTTCTAAAACCCTAACAAGAGGGAAAAATAGATACATACCCAAAATGTATGACCAAAACCTTCTCCCTCCAGCCATGAAATCAACTTGGGAAAGATTAAAATGAGGATAAAGAGATAAATAAGTCTTAAAACCAAGGTAAAAATTCTCCTAAACCAATTCTTCAAATGAGCCACAAATAACTCAAAGTGCAATAAATGAGTGCAATTTGGGTTCATAAACCTGATTTGCACCTATGAGGTGTAAATCGGGTCTATGAAACCAAATTACACCTAAAAGGTGAAAATAGCCAAAAGAGATATAAATCGAGTCTATGAACCCGATTTACACCTAAAATGCCTAACCTAGTGTAAATCGGGTATAAACCCGACTTGCACCTAGAATTCATATAAAAGTGAAAAGGTGTAAAACATGGGAAGAACACGCTTATGATGATAAAAATGTCTTGTAAAGAGAACCATAGAGAGGAAAAAACCATAAATGAGCCAAAATTTGTGGGGTACCCTCATTTTTTTTCTTACGCTAAAAATGAGGATAACAACTTACTAGATTTATCCCATTGTGAGTGATTCAATTGTTCAATTGTAATCTTAGTGAAGTTGTGTGTAGGGACATGACAAGGGAGGTGAGAAGAAAGTGGGCTCTTTTGGCTAGGTGCAATTGACAAATATATAGAGTAAAATTTACATACTTCAAACTTTCCAATCTATATTTTGTACTTTTTTGGTGTTCATTATCTCTAGACATGATTAGACCCCATTTCTTGTATTCTCTTGTCTTAATTTCCTTAAGTTTTATCAACTACTCAATCTAGAACTTTGATGTCATTAAAATCTTGATCCTCTCCATTTTGTAGTATTCTATCCTTCTAGACACTGATCCTCTTGTTCTTTTGTACTTGGTCAGTAATCTATTCATGCTACTTTTCACCTTCATTTCAAATGTGATTCATGTCAATGATCAATGAAAATCCCTAATTCATCTTACTACATTTTCTCATTGGCTACCTTATTTGGAAAACTATATAACACACCCATTTCCTAAGAAGGAAAATATCTTGGCTCTCTTCTTTCTTCCAATCACTCTTAACCCTTACTTCTTTCATGTTGTAGTCTCCACTCCTCATATATTCCTCCATTACTAAACCCCTAAAAATATACCTACTCCATACCTAGGAACACAATCTTCCAACTCATTATATTCCCTCTTATTAACACACCTACTAACTCATATCATTATTATTCCGGTCTACATGATACATGCATTGTATGCATAATCTCGCCTAGCAACCCACTATGGTTTTATTTCTATACCAATTTGCACACACCATTCTTATTCCTACACTATCAATTTTCATACACACCAAATTTATTTCAATACTTTTAGGTTGAAACTCACTAGCTAGGGGGTTTGTTTGAAGTGAGCTTCTAACCATGAGAAATATTTTTTTATTTCTCATGATTTTTGGATAGTTTATTCTTTTGTGTTTAGCACATTTTAGGATTCTCTAAGCACCACTAGAAAGAATTTGTTTTGCACATAATTCAATTTGGTATGAATAAGTATTGTTTTGAAACTTCAAAAGAGGTCCAATCAAATTTAGCATAAGTTATTGCAAGGGAAGATGTGTATTGAAGAGAAAAGTCTCATGAACTTTGGTGGAAAGACTTGGGGATCTCATTGTAAATATTTTTCATGCCTCAAAAAAAGTTAGAAAGCAAATGAATACAATTTTTTCAATTAAATCCTCTTTGGGGAATTGTTGTCTCATCCTAATGAAATAAAAAAAAGCAATTTCCTTATTTTTTTCTCTTTTGTGTAGTCAAAATGTTGATATAGATTAGATCGAAAGACAGAGAAATCAATTTCTACAAAATATTCCAAACCTACTTTTAGAAGAATATAATTCATGCCTTTTATAGGAATTTTCTTTGGAAGACATCAAATTAGTGGTTAATTATTGTTTCTTGATAAAGCTGCAAGACTTGATGACTTTATTCCTCTGTTCTTCTAGAAATATTGGAACATTTTTTGGTAGATATGTGTGGTTATCCCTAGATGAAGCTAGAAGAAATAGACCAATTTTAAGGAAATGCACTCAATATATATAACATTGATTCCAAAAGATTGCTTCCCTTCATCTGAAGAAAAATTTAGGACTATTTTCATATGTAATAATTACACTTTATAAATTCTTTTCAAAAGAAATCACAACGAGAGTTGCCAAAATTTTGCCAAGAATGATTTTTGAAGAATTATTTCTTACGAGATTCTTCACTCGATTCAAGCATGAAATTAACTAGCAATAATTATGAAATTTGACATGATGAAGGCTTATGATAAAGTTTGTTGGGAATTAATTTTTCAGGTTTTAAGAAGGTTTGGTTTTTCTCAAAAATGGTGTAAATGGATTTACTCATATATTTTGGGAGAAAAATAATTAGCCCTCTTCAATGGTTCTCTAGTTGAGTTTTTTCAAACTTCTCAAAGTGTCAAACAAGGAGACCCTTTTATCTCCTTTTATTTTTATTTTAATGGCAAAGGTACTGAGTAGGTCAATCCCTTAACAAAGTAGACTTCAAAGATAGAAGATAATTTATATTCCAAGAACAATCCCATCATTCATGCAATTTTTGCAAATGATACATTATTGTGAGATTTTGCCAAGATCAAGGGCACAATGAAAAGTATAAAAGAGAGACAAAAGAATGACAAGAACAAACTGTATTCTCATCAATATGTAAATGATCAACTGGATTAACCGATACAATGAATAAAGGCCTTCTTATATAGGAAAGGCCATATGGATGTACGAGCACACACTCATGACATGTGGCTCAATGAGAAACAAGGGTAGGTAAGAAATACTAGGGGTAGGTAGGAGAAATAATATAATATTCCACAAGAGGTGTATGAACCACCGAATGTGGAGTGTAACACCAAAATAAGACCATAAAAGGTGGAATTTCTCCTACAAGCTATATCCCTATGTGCGCACTTCCCTAAGTGTCTCAAATCCAAACTATGAAGAGATGCATTATCATAAGTTAACTTAAGTAAAGTTTAATAATATCCATAATGAATATTTCTTTACACCAAAACCCTCCTTAAGTGCAACTTAGGGGAATGAAGACTCAAGTCAACAATGCAAGATGGGCCCCGGCTACGAGGCCATGATAGGTACCCATGTACAATATGCAAATGAAAGCAAAACTATGCAATGCAATCTCTCACAAACGGAGAAAGGGAGAAAACCCAGTGGGAAAAAAATTCCCCCCAAAAGAGAGATGAATGTACAAAAGAATCTCAAAGAAGAAGGACAAAACCTCAAAGAGAGAAAAGTCCCCCCCATAAGAGAGGAATGAGAAGTCAGCTAACCCCCCCTAATGAGACATCCTGCACCCCCAAGAGAGCTCGCAACTGCTGGAGCTTACTCTCGATGAAAGGTTTGGTGAATATGTCTGCAACCTGCTCTGCTGTAGGACAATACTACAAATCAATGACCTACTCCTGAATTAGCTCTCAGATATAGTGCATATGGATCTTGATGTGTTTGGTCCACTGGTGCTAGACTGGGTTCTTCGAGATTGCAACACTCTAATTGTCACAATGTAGAACTATCGGTCATGGAGTGGTGAACCCAAGCTTTATGAGAATCTGCTGAAGCCAAATGGTCTCAGTCGTTGCGTTAACAACTCCTTGATACTCAACCTCAATCAAAGAGAGAAAAATAGCATTCTACTTCTTGCTCTTCCAACAAATGGGGCCTGAACCAAGGTGAAAACTATAACTTGAAGTAGACTTATGATCATCAAGATCGCCAGCCCAATCGGAGTCTATGTAACCAACCAAGTGATGTCCTGTGCCTGTTGCATAGTGAATCCCATAGTGATGTGTACCTTGGATGTAATGAAGGATGCATTTGGAAGCTTTCCAATCAAGCTCATGTGGTTCTTGCATGAAGCGGGAAACCATGCCAACCACAAATGAAATATCAGGGCATGTATGAGTCAAGTAGATGAGACTACCCACAAGCTGATGATACAATGTGGCATCAACTGGTGGAGAAGAAGACTGAGCCTCAAGCTTCACTCCTGAAAGAAAGGGAGTCTGGGAAGGCTTACAATCAACCATATGAAAGCATGCAAGTAGATCAAGAGAATACTTGGGTTGTGATAGTGTAATCCCGGAAGGTGATTGTGAAATATCTATCCCGAGAAAGTAGTGCAAAAGACCCAAGTCAGTCATAGAAAATATTTCATGCAAAGCATATTTGACCCTGCTAATGATAGATGCGATGCTCCCTGTAATGATCAAATCATCAACAAAGGGCACAAGTATCAAGTGAGAGTCATCCTGTCACAAAATGTAGACATTCAGATCAGAATGACACCAGGTGAACCCTGTTGAGAGAAGAAAGGAAACCATCTTAGCGTACCAAGCCCTGGGGGCCTGCTTAAGGTCATAGAGAGATTTCCTTAGTTTTCAAACCAAGGAAGTATCCTGGATGAAACCCTGTGGCTGCTCCATATAAATTTCCTCATCAAGATCCCCATGAAGAAAAGCACTCTTCACATCCATCTGATGTACAACCCAACCATGAGCTGCAGCAATAACAAGTGTCAAGTGAATGGAGTTCATCTTGGCTATGGGCACAAAGGTCTCAGTATAGTCAACACCTGGAACCTATGAGAAACCTTTCGCAACAAGCCGAGCCTTATACTTATCCACACTACCATCCACTACAAACTTGGTTTGATAGATCCACTTACATCGAACCATCTTTCTCCCGTTAGGGAGATGGACTAAATCCTATGTGTTGTTCCTCATCAAGGAACTATACTCTTCCTCCATAGCTTGGTCCCACTTAGGAACCCTTGATGCTTCCTGAAATGTCTGTGGATCGGAAGCGGTAGCAATGAATGCATGTGGAAGATCCTGATGCTGTGATTGAGTCCTCCATGTATCTGAAGGATCTCCAACAAGAGAACTCGCAGACTCAAGTGTTTATCGAGCCCAACGAGGTCTAAGTGGAGAATGAGGCTCCTCAATTGCAAGTGGACCCTACAGAGGTGTAACCTTGTGAGTTGGAGTTGAAGGAGTCTCATCATCTAAATCACTAGCATCACTATCCACAATGGAGGAAGGTGGAGAAGGTAGAGAGGCTAAGCTAGGAGAGATTTCCTCAAAGTGAACACTCCTCTCAATAAACACCTCATGTGTCTCAGGATCCATCAATCTATATGCGTTAACACCCTCAGGATATCCAACAAAAATACAAGGCCTACTTTGAGGTTCCAATGCCTTGCGTTTCTACAGAGGTATGCGAGCCCATGCTGGACACCCAAAGACTCTAAAATGTCTCACAATCGGTTTCCTACCAACCCAAGCCTCAAAAGGAGTAATACCTTGCAAAGAATTGTGAGGAACCCAATTCTGGATGTGTGTGGCATAGCTGATAGCCTCTTCCCAAAAGGCGGGATCAAGAGAACATGCATGTATCATACAACTAGCCATTTCTTTGAGAGTTATATTCTTGCATTCTACAGCTTCGTTCTGCTATGGAGTGTATGCAACAGAATGTTGAAGATCAATCCCCTCAAATGTACAAAAATCCTCAAGTCTTTTGTTCACATATTCCCTTCCATTATCTGTAGGAAGAATCTTGACCAACTTCCTGGATTACTTCTCCACACGAGTCTTGAAGTCTTGAAATCTGTCAAATACTTCACTCTTATGAATGAGAAAGTAGACCCAATTGAATCGGGAGTAGTCATGAATGAAGGCGAGGACATAGCGGGCCTTACTAAATGAAGGTGTTGGAAATGGACCTGCTACATCGCTGTGAACAAGTTGAAGAACTTCCAAAGCTCTCCAAGCTTTCACCTTATCAAACTTCTCCTCAGGATGCTTGCCCATGGAACAACCTGAACATACACCCTCTAAAAAATTGATTTGAGGTAGACTTGTGACCATGTCTTTAGTGCTGAGCTACTAAAGATAGCGGTAGTTGTAGTGACCAAACTGCTCATGCCATAGCTTACTTTCTGAATTTGAATGAGTAAGCAAGGCCATAGAAGGAGAACTTGGCACAAAGTGGGAGAATGAATAAAGCATTGAGTTGTCATTGATGTGTCCCACTGCTACCAAGGCATCATCATCAAGTTCCTTTACCACAACTGAATCAGGTGTAAACTCAACCTTTTTCCCATTCCCATAGTGAGTGATTTGGTAGATAGAGAGAAGGTTGGTAGACAAGTTAGGAACATAAAGAACATTCTCAAATGTTCCATCATCCATGTCAAGTGAACCTTTCCCTTCAACCTTTACTTGTGTATCATCACCTATGTAAATGTGAGGTACCTTAGATGGCTCCAATGAAGAAAACTGCTCCTTTGTAGAACCCACGTGATAAGAGGCACCCGAGTCAAGTATCCACTGATGTGAAGAACCTGTTGTAGCCACAAATGCTTGCCCTTTTCCCTTAGGCTGTGAGGAAGAGGAAGGAGATGAATCCTTCTTTGTGTAGGCAGATGGCAAGTTGATGTTGTTTTTCTTAAGAAGATTTGTCAACTCATCAACTTGCTTGGTGTGGCATCGATGCTCATCATGACCATACTTCTTGCAATATGCACAAGTTGGTTTATCCTTCTTAGGTGAAGTCCCCTTCTTGGAAGAGGATGAAAAATCGCCTTGTGATGGAGAGGATGATTGTCCTTTTTCCCGATGTGGCTTTGACTTAGATTACTTCTTCTTCTTGTTGGAATCTTTACCCTAACTCCCTTGACTCCCTTGATTAGCCACCAAAGCCTTGGACTTTGAAGACTTAAGGAGCCCCATGTTCAACAACTTAGATTGTTCCAATGTCAACATTCCTATGAAAGCATCAAATGAAGGCATAATGTAGGAACTCCCCACTCTCAAACGATGAGTCTGGAAGCTAGATACAAATGCTGCATATTCTGGTGCAAGCTTGTCCAATAAGTTGAATATCAACTGAGCATCCTTTTTGTCAATTCCATAATCCTTAAGCTTTTCTCTTAGCTCATTTTCTTTGGTGACATAATCTTGGATTGTATCAAAACTCTTGGGATCCAAGTTGGTGAGCTCATTGTCAATCTTGTAACCTCTGATTTCATCAACTTGACCATACAATTTCTGAAACATATCCCAAGCCTCTTTGATTGTAGTACACTTCTCAATGTGAAAAATGAGGTCATTAGATACATACTTATGCAAAGTTCCAAGATCCATGCAATTATTAGTGAGCCATTCTAACTGGGCATTAGGATCAGGTGCTGCTGCTATTGTTCCATCTATGTAATGTGTGAGACCTTTTTCCATTAATTTTCTCCATACTTTAATTTTCCATGATGCATAATTATGTGGAGTTAAAGGTAGAAATTTATGAGGAATAATTGCAACAAAAATGAAAGAGAACAAGGAAAGAGAGGCACACTCACACAAGACACCTCCCCAAATTCACTCAATCAAAGAACCCCCCCCAAAATGATGATTTGGCACTTTATACTTAGTGCGTGTACAATGGGCCACTTGCAAAAAATGGCAAAGTGGACTTCTGATTTAAACTTTACAACTGCCTTAATAAGGCCAAAGAAGACTCAAACTAATAATGCAAGAGATCTAAACTAAGATCCAAACAAATTACAAGTACTAAGTAGGCCAAATAAGACCAATATCTGAAAGTACAATTTCCACTCAAAATATCTAAAATTGGATCATATATTATGAAAGCAGACAAAAAAATATGCACTTTAAAAAAAACGACACCTGAAAAGGAGGTCGTATGAGCTCAAAGAAGCGTTTAAAGTTGCAAAATTGAGGATTGGATAGGTATAACTGAGAGAATCCAAAAATTTTGAAAAACCTATGCACCAAAATCAGAAAATAACCACACCACTATGAAGAGCGCGAAAAATTAGCCCAAATAAAAAAAAAAATACACCCAAAAAGTAGTAAAATTGAGCAAGTTATGAGCCTCCAAAGTTGACCCAAAAATCCAAATTGCTCAACGGAGAGGGGCTAATTTTTTTTTAAAAAATGCTGACTGGGGACTGACTGTGTGCTGCTGACTAGGTAGAAGGTACGAACCTGCAAATTTTATTTATTTATTTTCAAAAAAATCTTTTTCAAAACTGGAAAAAAAATTTCAGAATTTTTTTTTTTGACATCCAAAAATTCCGTACCATACTGCTCGAATTAGGCAAAAAATTCTTCCAACACCCAAAATTCGATATTCACCAAAATAGGTCGAGTTTATACTCGATTTTTATGGAAATGGCCTCCCGGATGCAATGGTGAGGTCAAAAATGCTCTAAGATGCCTCCAAAAAATGTTGTCCCTCAGATCCGAAAATAGAAGCCTTCCAAGATGTCTCCAAAAACCAATCAATTGAATCCCCAATGGCTCTAATACCATGTGATATTTTTCCAAGATCAAGGGCACAATGTAAAGTATAAAAGAGAGACAAAAGAATGACAAGAACAAACTGTATTCTCATCTATATGAAAATGATCAACTGGATTAACCAATACAATTAATATAGGCCTCCTTATATAGGCAAGGCCATATGGATGTACGAGCACACAATCATGACATGTGGTTCAATGAGAAACAAGGGTAGGTAATAAATACTAGGGGTAGGTAGGAGAAATAATATAATATTCCACAAGAGGTGGATGATCCACCGAATGTGGAGTGTAACAGCAAAATAAGACCACAAAAGGTGGAATTTCTCCTACAAGCTATATCCCTATGTGCACACTTCCCTAAGTGTCTCAAATCTAAACTACGAAGATATGCATTATCCTAAGTTAACTTAAGTAAAGTGTAATAATATCTGTAATGAAAATTTATTTACACCAACAATTATTATTTCGGTATCCAAGTCAATAGTTAAGGATAAAGTGATTCATAAAATATTAAAAATGTTCCATATAGCTTTTGGGCAAATTATTAAAAATAAATTGTTTCCAAATGTCCCAACTTTTATATGAATTGTTCATATTTTGCGATTTAAAATAGAAGTTCTTCCTTGTAAGTATTTAGGAGTTTCTTTACTCACGAGTGTAAATTAATTGGAAGTCTAGAAGAGTATTTCTTTAGCATTATAAAATATGATCTCCTCATGGAAATGTAGATGGCTATCACTAGCTGGAAGAATTATAATGACAAAAGTTGTTTTATACACAATTCCTATGTACATGATATCTATTTTTGAAATGCCAAAAGGAGTGATATATGAGATTGAGAAAAAAATGAGAAGCTTCTTATAGAAAGGAAACTCAAAATCATGAAATAAAATATATTTGGAGAAACTTTGCACTCTTAAAAAAAGGGAGGTTTTGGTATTCAAACATTCAAGCTCACAATATAGCTTTGGGTGTGAAAATTTATAGGAATATCCAAATCTTAGGTGAAATGGTGTAAAACTTTGAGAGAAAATACCTTGATTCAAAGGCTCTAGATGGAATATTCACATTAGAAAATGATTCTAAAATTTGGAATTTTATCTTAAGGTGTAAAGAAGTAATTTTATCTCACTTAAATTGGATGGTTTATATTGATGAATTAGTCTCATTTTGAGATGACTCATGGAATGGTCAACAAGCAAAGGAAAATTTATCTCAACAATGGGAAACAAACTTCAAAGATTATTTCACTATTTCCTTTGATAATTTTTTACAAAAAACTAAGTGAGGTTATTTTTAGGCTTGTAAGTTCCCTCAAGATGAGAATAATTTTTTGAAAGATATTTTGTCTAAAATAAATATTTTTTTATCTTTTCTCAACCAAACAAACTCATTTGGGATCCTTCAAAATTTGGTAATTATACTATTCACCAAGGTTATAAGCCTAATTTATTGAAGTGCTCCAATTGTATGGCCTTATAAATTCTTCTAGAACAATTGTCTTCTAAAGCTTGGAGATTTTTCTTGATTGGAATTAAACAATAAAATTATTACAAGAGATAAATTTGTAAAATTGAGAATTTATCGACCATTTAAGTAAATTCTATATGGATAAATTGAAATCATCTTCTCCTAAAATGTCCATTTTCTCATGAATGTTGGATATGGCTATGTTCTAAACTAAATTGGTCCACAAATTTTCCAAATCATCTATGGGAATTTATTTTACAATTGACCTACTTTCTTTAAGAATTCAACTTTTTCTTCTTTGTGGCTTATTTCTCCTTCAATTATAATTTGGAATGTTTGGCTAGAAAGGAATTGAAGGATCTTTTAAAAATAATATTTATCATTAGAGGAAGCAATTTTCAAGTTTTAACTCTCTATTTATGAGTTGGTACTAGCACATTTGAGTAAGAAAGGACCTGCAAGTTTATGTTTTTCTTTTTGGGATTCATATATTGTAGGTGTAAGAATTGAATAGCAACCCAAGATCTAAAGGCCAATTGAATAGCATAAACAAGAGAGAACAATGTAGATAAGAACAAATTATATTCTCATCAAGATGTAAAAAGCTCAATCAACAACCAATGTACACAAGCTTGCTTATATAGGCAACACAAAAGGGAATGCGAGCACACAATAATGACATGTGGCACAATGATATGCAAGGGTAGGTAGGAGTTAGTTATAACTCAACCACCCAACATAAGTAACTATGAATCCTAGGAAATGACAAGTCCACCTAAAGTGGAAATGCTCCAACTAATCCTTGATGAATACTAAGAGAGGGGGGGTGAATTAGTATACCCAAAAACCTTACCAAACACTTAAGCAATTTTACTGCAAACCGGTATAGCCCTTTAAACAATTAACCCGTTAATAAACAAACAAGCCAAATAGAAAATAAAGCATTTACCCACAATAACACAATCACCATAACACAAGATATTTTGATGTGGAAACCCAAATGGGAAAAACCACGGTGAGTAAAACTCACAAGTCAACTATCTGTAGAATAGAAACCAAACCGGTTAAGGCCTTACAATGTTCTTCACCAGAACAGATCTTGTTAGGAATCCCGATCTCTATTAGGAGATAAGTCCTGTTAAAGATTACCCTATTAAAGGATTTTAGATCCACAACTATGAACCACCTTGTTAGAGTATTTTGAACAGGCTTAATTGAGCCTACCCGGTTAAGGGTTTCTGACTTGTTGAAGAGATTAGTAATCGACAAGTAAGTGATCTATAAAGTAGCACAAAATGCTTAGTTAGATCCTTGATTGCTCTCTGTTAATGCATTGCAACATTACTTCAGTCTTCTGTCCATTGCATGTTCAATCTCTATCGCAAGATACTTTTTTTTGCAAAGACCTAATTTTTCACACCCAAAACCCTAGACATGATGTCCTCATATAGGAATCTGATTTCATGTTGGTCCAATGAGATTAGATTACAATTTCTTAGGTATAATGCATCTAGACACAATTGTAACATGACACATAATCACCACATCGGTATCAGTGGATGATAACTCATCACACTTTACAAGTTTGCTGGTTAACAAAACAAAGTATAATGATTATCGGTTAAACAAAGACTGGTAAACTGGAACATAGTATTTCGATCTTAAAAAGATTGCCTTCCGCTTCGGGTCCTCATACTGCTTGAGGTCCTTGGTCATGATTTGATCGATAAGCTCCTTCTGCAAACATCAATAGTCTTCTACAAACAAAGACTATGCATACATTGGCATATAATACCAGTTTTGAATAATACATCACATACTACCAGTTGAGAATAACTCATACAACAAATAAGTGTGTGTCCATCAATGACAATCACAACTAAGTACAAACATCATCAAAATGCCAACAATCTCCCCCTTTGGCATTGATGGCAACACTTAGGAAAATTTGACATCTAAGTGCTTACAAAACAAAAAATCCTCCTAAGCATATACACTACTACCTTTGCCAAAATTACAAGCATGTATTACTTCCATTTGCATAAAATTTTCATTCAATACCACTCCTCCTTTGCCAATAATGAAAAAGTAATGCAAACATGCCGCACAAATCTACCAAAATCATATTGCATAACATGAAAACAGAGTATATGTTTATGACAATAATGAGTAAAACTTATCAAAAATGGATTTAAAGTTTTTCAGAAATTCCTACATGTCTGTAGACCAAATATCTATAAGTGAGGCAGCAATTTCACTCTGAGTCTTCATCTAGAATGCTAACTCCTCCACGAAATCCATAGTACTCAATTCCTGAGTGAAAATAATGGCTTCCATGTTCAGATATCACTTTTGAAGAATCTGCAACTTAGGTAAGAAAAGTCTCTGAAACTCCTGCAAATTTTGAGTCCACTTGCAGATTTTTGCATCAATCATGGTAATCTGTTGCCTGTGAGTCTGTCAGTTTGCCCATACACTGTGAAGGAATCATATGGAACTTTTAAGGTCTCCATATACTACTTTAATTCTAATTGGAGTTGACCTTTCTACTTCATAGCAACATCACAAAATAGATCAGGCTGGCAGATTTTACTCAAAAGTTTATGTCCTTTAGCAATTGCCAGACTGATATCATCTCTCTAATGGATCATCATGTCTCTGTCTTTGTTAAATTTCTTCATAAATGCAACTTTTAGTGCCTTTTCATGCTTTTTCTCTACAGTAGCATGGGCAACATCTTCCAATGATTGCACTTGATCACCCACTATTGTGCATAGAAGCTTCAACTGGGCCAATGAGGAATCGGTACTAGAAAGATCAGTATTGGGGACTAAGTTTGAAAGAGTATCAACGACAAATTGAATAACATCTTTTTCTTTCTTCTTTCTTAGTTCCTCCAATATTTCTTTAGCAAGTTGAATACTTCTAAGTAGCTCATTTTCATCTACAGATTTGGTAAGACAGGCAAGAGTCAATTCACTATGATTGGTGGGATCAACCTGTTTAGGTTGATCTTGATCTTTGGTTGCCTTGGGAATCTCGAGAGTCTGTCCACCTTTGTTTTCTTTGATCTCCTTTTGTCTCTTCTTCTCCTGCTCTTCTTTCTCCTTGGCCTCATTATCGGCCTTCTCTTTCTCCTCTTTTTCCGCTTTCTCCTTCTTTTCTTTCTCCTTCTATTTCTCCTTCTCTGCTTTCTCACTAGGTGATTCTTGAATATCTAATGCAGTATCCTCTGGTTTAGTGCCTTCAGCATCTAATGCATCCACATTGATAGGATCATTTTTCTTAGCTTCTCTTTCTCCCTGATTATTGAAGGCTTCATCTAGTTTTGATTTTGATAGGTCAATCACTTGCTCAACTTGTAGATTTTCTTTGGATACCTTTTTCATCTTGACAACTTCTTGAGCCCGTAGATGAGTGTCCTTTTCTACTTCAGAGATTTTACCTCCAAGTAACTAAAGTCTTCTCCTTCTCATGAAAAAGGTGTCTTTGTATCGATCAAGAATCTCAAATAATTCAGAATAAGAAGCATCTAGAAAATATTCAGCAAAAATTTGCTCCCTAATTGCTTGCTCCTTTTCAATGGCAATGTGCCATTTATTGTCCAAAGAATCATACAAAGAATAGAAACTATAAGTTTAATATTGGTTGGAGACCAATCATTATCACATTAATACTTAATGAGTTCTTGCTCTACCTCCTTCTTTTTAGTATCATTAAAATAATCAAAATAATCTTTTAGATCATCAAGAACTTTCCTTCTAATATTCTTGATAGCCCTTTGACAATGTGTCATAGGCTTGTAAGAAGCAATGTCTATATTTACCAGTGTAGAGGTTATAGGTACATTACCGGTTAGGTTGGTCTTCTTACCCGATTGCCTCATCTTCTTCATTTCATCTTCTGATTCAGTGTCTTTTGAATCCTGTGCTCCGTTCTTGGTTTTCCTCTTCCTGTCAAATACCTTTGGCAGAATAGCCTCCAGTTTCTTCTTGGCTGGTGACCTCTTGGTCACTTTTGGATTGGCACAGATGTAACCGGTGTCAATGCTGATGGCACAACTTTCTTCTTCTTCTACTTTGGTACTTTAGTAGGATTAACCCTCTCAGAGTAGGTACCAATCCTCTTCTTCTTTGGATCAAGCGGTGAAGCAAGTAGGGTAGAGGCATACCCAATGAGTATATCATTCACCACTTCACAGTCCATTGGCTCAACTTTCTCTTTTCTTGGTTTGACCTCTTCCATTATGCAATGATCCACTTTGATCGTGAAACAAATATCATCTTCATACTTCTTAGCGAGGTCACCTGATAGCCTTGTTCTCTAGTTCATCTTCAATCTAAACTCATCAAAATACCTGTTCAGAGTCTCCAAATAAATAGATCCCACTGCTTGTAGACTCTCCTTGATTTGTCTTGTAACTGGTAGGTCACTTAACCATTGAACATCACCAACTCCCATAAAATACCCTTGAAAGTAGAAAAACAACCCGTCAAGTAGTTGACCGAACTTGAACCTTAGTGCCTTGTCCTCTTTGATGGATTTCAAATTCTCCATGAGTTGTTTTTGCATGCAGGTACACAAGTCGTACTCTACATCTTCCTTGATCATTCAATAAGCGGCATGCATCACAATGGCTATAGGAACATAATTTATCCTGCTAGCATAGAATACTCTATACCTGATCACCATGCACACATACTTTACCAAGTCATCTCTTATGGTGTTGACAGTCATTTCCTGTTTGTCGCTCATAGAACCAGTGAGTTCTTCCACTTTGGCTTTTGTGATCTTACAAAGAACATGGACTTCTCCAATATTGCTGGAACCGGTCACGAGATGGATTGCCTCTGGTGTGATATCATGGGTTTGCTCAAGATACATCTTGTCACCATGAACCCTACTAAGAATAATTATTATATGATTTTTTGTGAATTCCTTGAGAAAATATGCTGCATTGGGGAAATTATTCTTCTCGATCACATTGTACTCTGGTTTAATCTTCTTATCTTCTCCATAGAACAAACTCAACATGGAGTGAATCACTAGAGACCCTAGGTCTTCTAGTCTGCAATCAATGTAACCAGAAACATCCCCTTCAACAATGACTCTGACGGGAATTTGAGATAGGGCACTGTAATTCAACTTCTTCCTAAGAGATTTGGATGACTCATTAGGTGTGGAAGAACTAGAAGAGACTTTGGATGGAGAAGCCATGTCTAAATAATTCGAATGATAAGAGTGATTCAATGAAAAATACCTTTTCACTTCGAACTAGGGTTTGCCGATGTCGAGCACATTACACTTCTCCAAAATCTTGCTTTACCACTCTGACCTCCACTTTGAATAGCTTGAAATGACTGATGGGTCTTGCACAAGATTTCTTTATTAATTTCTTCGAATGCAAGATTGATCACTTTTGTTGTGCTGCTCAAGTTAGAAAAATGCTTCTTCAAAAATAGGTAAGTAAAAATGACTACAAGAGTCACCTTTATACATGCTCCTACCTACCATAATAAATGCATCACTGATAGGGTACGAACCCTAATTTTACCTTTTACCACTTCATTTCTTCTATCGGTCGACAAGTAACCAATACCAATAAAAGCACTTTACCGATATACTCCGAGGGTCCAAAACATTGTTACCGATATGTTCCCCCTTAAGATTTTTGAAGCTCAATTTGCCGATTCAGGGGTCTCCACACTAGGTGCGGAAAATGGTACATCTTGTGGCTTCTCTTCAGATTTATTTTTCCAAGTTTTATTCATATCTGCCTGAGTGATTTCAACATCGACCTTTCCTTTACCTTTTGGGTCGACCGGTCTGGCTTTTGATGGATTCTGTCTTAGTCTGCATGATCAGGCAAGATGTCCCAGTTTGTGAAAATGATAGCATACCGTACCAGGTGCTCTCCATGGTCCGGTGTTCACATTTCCATTCTTTCTCCTACATGTTGTAGAAGTGTGCCCGCTACCACGATGGATCACACAGGTTGCACTCCAACTATTTTTCACTCCATAACCATTTGACCATTGGTCATAGGTTCTATACTAGTTTGGGTTCCGGTTGATAAGAGGTTCTTGGACAACTCCTTTTGATCTCGTTGCATAACCTCCAGGGTTGTTCATAACCGATCTGCACTCAAAAGATCTATGCCCAAACTTGTTGTATGCATAACAATGACCATTAAATCTACCAGTTCTATCCTTGTGGTCATACACATTGTTTTGCATGCAAGGGAAATTATTATAAGTCTTGCTCCTACATACATTGGCAGTATGTCCTTTTATGATAGTTAAAGCATACAGGTTTGAACTTTGACTTACCTTTGCTTTTGTTGTTGTTCTCAGGTACCGGTTTCTCTTTTGGTGCATCAATCTTGGTTCCAGAGGATTCACCTTCCTCATATGCAGAGAAATCAAGTCCAGTGGTATCCCTTGATGGCTTCATTGATTCTAGCTATTGGTCCAATTTTGTAGAGCTGCGGTTGAACTTTGCAAGTATCTCCTTCATCTCAGCAAGTTCTTTGGAAAGAGCTTCATTGGTCTTCATTAGGATTTCATTATGAGAAATGGGTGCATTGAGATCTGCTTGCATTTCTTCTTTCTCTTCCTTACCCTCTTGTAGATAAGTGGTAATGGTACCATTTTCTTGATTCAACTTAAAGATCTCGTGCTCCTTATCCTTCAATAGGTCCTCAACTTTTCTTTGGTTTTCCAGTTCGTGACTCATCCTAATGGTCAGTGCTTCCAACTCTCTCCTTAGGTTAGTTTTGGACTCATTCAGTTTATCCACTTCTTTGACTAAGGCATCCATGTCTGCTTCATCAGAAGAGTTGTATTCAGTAATTTCCAGCATTTGCTCAGTAAGTTCTCTTCTTTTGGCTAAAGAGGCTTTATACTTGACCTTAAGTTCATCATAGGCTCTTTCAGATTCAACTAGATGGTGAGTGAGTTACCTCATGCTGTATTCCCCCATATCTCCTTTCAAGCAGTTATTCTTAAAGAAAGGTTGGCTCTGGTACTAATTGATGAATACTAAGAGGGGGGGGGGTTGAATTAGTATACCCCAAAACCTTACCAAACACTTAAGCAATTTTACTGTAGACCGGTATAGCCCTTTAAACAACAAACCAATTAATACACAAACAATCCAAATAGCAAATAAATAATTCACACACAATAACACAATCACCATAACACAAGATATTTTGACATGGAAACCCAAATGGGAAAAACCATGGTGAGTAAAACTCACAAGTCAACTATTTGTAGAATAGCAACTAGACCAGTTAAAGCCTTACAATGTTCTTCACCAGAACATATCCTATTAGGAATCCTGATCTCTGTTAGGAGATAAGTCCTATTAAAGACTACCCTATTAATGGATTTTAGATCCACAATTGTGAACCACCTTGTTAGAGGATTTTGAACAGGCTTAACTGAGCCTACCTGGTTAAGGGTTTCTGACTTGTCGAAGAGATTAGTAATCAATATGTAAGTGATCTACAAAGTAGCACAAAATGCTTAGTTAGATCCTTGTTTGCTCTCTATTAATGCATTGCAGCATTACTTCAGTCTTTTGTGCTTCACACATTCAATCTCTGTCACAAGATACATTTTTTTGCAAACACCTAATTTTTCACACCCAAAACCCTAGACATGATGTCTTCATATAGGAGTTTGATTTCATGTTGGTCTAATGAGATTAGATTACAATTTCCTAGGTACAATGCATCTAGACACAAATGTAACATGACACAGAATCACCGCATCGGTGTTGGTGGATGATAACTCATCACACTTTACAAGTTTGTCAGTTAACAAAACAAAGATCAGTAAACTGGAACATAGTGTTCCAATCTTAAAAAGATTGTCTGCTGCTTGGGGTCCTCATACCGCTTGAGGTCCTCGATCATGATTTGACCAGTAAGAGCCTTCTGCAAACACCGATAGTCTTCTACAAACAAAGACTATGCATACATTGGCATATAATACTAGTTTGAACAATACATCACATAGTACCGGTTGAGAATAACTCATATAGAAAAGACGTGTGTGTCCATCAATGACAATCACAACTAAGTACAAACATCATCAAAATTGAAACAATCCTATTTGATTCCCTAAGTAAGCTTAAGTAAAGTGTAATTATATCTTAGAGGATAAATATAATAAATTAATTACACCAACACCCCCCCTAAAGTGTAACTATAGGGGAATATAGATTCAAGCTAACAATGCAAGATGGGTCTTGACTACTAGCCATGATAGGTACCCATGTACAGATGCAATGCAATCTCTCACAAATGGAGAAATGGAGAAAACCCAATGGGAAAAAACTCCCCCCCCCAAAAGAGAAATGAATACATAAAAGAATTCTCAAAGAAGAATGAGAAGGAAAAAATCTTTAGTGAGGAAAAATTCCGCCCCCGCCATAAGAGAGAATGGAGAAGTCACTTGACCCCCCTAATGAAATACTACACCCCCAAGAGAGCTTACAACTGATGAAACTTACTCTCAGTGGAGGGTTTGGTGAAGAATTTTGCAACTCACTCTACTATAGGAGAATATTGCAAATCAATGACCTGATCTTGTATCAACTCCCTGATGTAGTGCATAGGGATCTCAATGTGTTTGGCCCTCTGATGGTGAACTAGGTTCTTCGAGATCTAAATGGCACTTTGATTGTCACACTAAATGATTGTAGGTGATGGTGTGGTGAAGCCAAAATTTGATAGAATATTCAAAAGAAAAATAACCTTAGTAGCTAAACTAACAACCCCTTGATACTTAGCCTTAGTCAGAGAAAGAGAAATAGCATGCTACTTTTTACTCTACCAACAAAAGGGGCCAAAACCAAGATAAAATTTCTAGCCAAAAGTGTTCTTATGATCATCAAGATCACCAACCCAATTGGAGTCTATGTTACCAACCTTGGTAAGTCCTATACCTGTTACATAGTGAATCCTAAAGTAATGTGTACCTTGTATGTAATGAAAGATGCATTTGGCATCTTTCTAATGAAGCTCATGTGGTTCCTAAATAAAGTTTGAAACCATGCCAACCATAAAAAAAATATCAGGGCATGTGTAAGTCAAGTAGATGAGACTCCCAACAAGCTAATGATACAATGTGGCATAAACAAATGGAGTGGAACACTTTGCCTCAATCTTGAATCCTGAAAGAAAAGGAGTTGGTGCAGTCTTACAATTAGCCATGTGGAAGTGAGCTAGAAGATCAAGAGCATACTTGGGCTGAGAAAGAGTAATCTCAGAAGAAGATTGTGATATCTCAATCCCATGAAAGTAGTGCAAAAGGCCCAAGTCTATCATAGAAAATCTCTCATGTAAGGTAGATTTGACACTACCAATGATGGATGAGGTACCCACTATAATGATCAAGTCATCAACATAGAGCACAAGTAGAAAATGAGAGCCAACCTACAACAAAAAGTAAACATTCAACTCTTAATGACACCTGGTGTATCCTGTTGGGAGAAGAAAGGAACCCATCTTAGCATCCCAAGCCCTAGGGGCTTACTTGAGTCCATAGATAGATTTCCTCAATTTACAAATCAAAGAAGAATCCTTAATGAATCCATGTGACTGATCCATGTAAATATCCTCTTGAAGATCCTTGTGAAGAAATGCACTCTTCACATCCATCTAGTGTACAACCCAACCATGAGTTGCATCAATAGCAAGTGTCAAGAGAATGTATTTCATCTTAGCTATGAGGGAAAATGTTTCTATATAATCAACACCAAGAACTTGAGAGAAACCTTTTTTCTCAAGCCTATCTTTGTACTTATCCACACTTCCATCCACTGCAAACTTAGTTCGATGGATCCACTTACATCAAACCATCTTTCTCACCTTAGGGAGAAGAACCAAATCCTACGTGTTGTTCCTCATTAAGGAACTATACTCTTCCTCCATTGTCGAGTCCCACTTAGGAACTCCTGATGCTTCTTGAAAGGATTATGGATTAGAAGCACTAGCAATGTAATCATGTGGAAGATGCTAATATTGTGACCTAGTCCTTCGAGTGTCAAAAGGATCCCCAATAAGAGTACTCGCTAACTCAAGAGTCTATTGAGCCCAAGAAGGCCTTGTAGGAGATGAAGGATGAGTTTCCTCAACTTCAAATGGACCTTATGGAGGTATGAGCCTACAAATTAGAGTAGAGGTGGAATCATCATCAAAGTCACAATCATCACTTTCCACTATGGAGGAAGAATGAGGAAGATTAGAGGTCAAGCTAGGAGAGCTTTCCTCAATTTGAACACTCCTCTCAATGAATAGTTCATGTGTCTTTGGATCCAAAATTATATAAGCCTTGACATCATCAAGATATCCAACAAAGATGCAAGGCCTACTTTGAGATTCCAATGCCTTGTGCTTATGTGGAGGAATGTGAACCCATGTTGGACAACCATAAACTCTAAAGTGTCTCACAATTGGTTTTATTCCACACCAAGCCTCAAAAGGAGTCATGTCTTTCAATGCCTTGTGGAGAACCCGATTTTGGATGTGTGCGACACAACTAATAGATTTTACCCAAAAATTTGGTTCAAGAGTATGAGTATGAATCATGCAACTAGCAATCTCCTTCAGGGTTTTATTCTTCCTTTTTGCAACACTATTTTGTTGTGAAGTGTAGGCAAATGAGTGATAAAGATCAATCCCCTCAAGATTGTGAAATTTCTCAAGTCTATTGTTCACATATTCCCTTCCATTTTTTGTGTGGAGAATCTTGCCTTTCCTCCCTGATTGCCTCTCAACATGCTCCTTGAAGGCTAGAAACCGGTCAAACACTTCACTCTTGTGACTAGGAAAGTAGACCCAAGTGAAGCGGGAGTAGTAATCAATGAAAGTGAGGACATAGTGAGCCTTACTAAATTATGGTACTAGAAATGGACCTACTACATCACTATGAACCAATTGAAGAACTTCCAAATCTCTCCAAGACTTCCCTTGGTCAAAATTATTTTCAATATGCTTTCCCATAGAACAACCTAAACATACACCATCTAAAAAGATGATTTAAGGGAGTCCCATGACCATATCCTTAGAGATAAGCTACTAAAGATAGTGGTAATCGAGATGACCAAATTGCTCATGCCATAAATTTTATTCTAAATTTGAATGAGTGAGTAAGGCGTTGAAGGAGATCAAGGCACAAAGTGGGAGAATGAATAAATCTGGATATTGTGATTGGATTTTCCCTTTGCTACCAAGGCATCATTCTCAAGTTCTTTGACCATAACTGAATTGAGTAGAAACTCAACTTTCTTTCCATTTCCAAAGTAAAAGATTTGGTAGATTGAAATAAGGTTGGTGCTCAAGTTAGGAACATAGAGAACATTCTCAAATGTTCCATCATCCATGTTAGCTGAACCTTTCCCTTCAACTTAAACTTTTATATCATCACCTATGAAAATGTGAGGTACCTTTGATGTCTCCAATGAAGAAATTTTTTCTCTTTTAGAACCCATGTGATGAGAAGAACTTGAGACAAGTATCCATTACTATGAAGAACCTGTAGTTGCCACAAATGATTGCCCTTTTTGTTTTGACTGTGAGGAAGTGGAAGGAGATGATCCTTCTTCTTGTAGGTAGTTGGAAAATTGATGTTGTTCTTCTTGATGATGTTTGTCAACTCATCAATTTTCTTAGAGGGGAAATGATGCTCATCATGACCAACCTTATTGTAATATGAACAAGTTGGTTTCTCCTTCTTGGTTCAATTGTCCTTCTTTGAAGAAGCTGGAGAGTTGTCTTGTTGTGGATAGGAGAATTGTGATATATCCTAGTGTGGATTTGGCTCAGATTGCTTTTGGTTCTTACTTTTGCCTTTATTCCCTTGATTAGCCACCAAAGGTTTTGACTTGGAAGTCTTGAGAATCCCCATGGTGATCAACTTTACTTTCTCAAGCATGAACATTTCTATGAATGCATCAAATGATGGTAAACTAAAAGAACTACATGAAGTCAACCGATGGGTTTCAAAACTAGAAACAAAGGCTTCATACTCTAATGGAATCTTGTCCAACAAATTGTAGACCAGTTGTGCATCCTTCTTGTCAATGCTACAATCCTTGATTTTTATTCTTAGCTCAATTATTTTAGTTAAAGAGTCTTGGATTGTATCAAAATCCTTGGGATCCAACATTGTGAGTTCATTATCAAGCTTGTATCCCCTAATCCCATCAACTCAGCCATACAAATTACCAAACTTTTTCCAAGCATCTTTGATTGACTTACACTTATCAATGTGAAAGATAATATCATCTAATACATACTTTCTCAATGTTCCAAGAGCTACAATATTATTAACGAGCCATTCCATTTGAGCATTTGGATCAACTTTAGGATCTGATGGTGCTTCAACATTTCCATCAATGTAATGAGTTAGTCATTTTTCCATTAATTTACTCCATGCTTTAATTTTCCAGGATGCATAATTATGTGGAGTTAGAAATGAAAATTTAGAACCCATAGCTAAAAATGAAGAACACAAGAGATAGAGAGAGGTACAATCACACAAGACACCCCCCTAAATTTACTCAATCAAAGAAACCCCTAATAAGATTATTTGGCACTTTATACTTTGTGCATGTACAATGGGCCACTTGCAAATCAAGGAAAGATGGTCTTCTAATTTCAATAATCTCAACTACCTCAATTAGGCTATAGTAGACTCAAATCAATGATGCAAAAGACCTTAATTGAGATCTAAGCATTATAAATGCCAAAATAGGCCAAAAACTACCAAGTTATGGAAGTGATATTTTAACTCTCAAAGATGGAAAAACTAATGGCACCGTAGAAAAGTAGACAAAAAATTACCTTTCAAAAAAAAATGGCACCTGAAAAGGGGGTTTTATGAGCCTAAATAGAGCCTCTAATATTGCAAAAACAAGGATTAGACAAGTACAATTGTGAAGAATTGAATTTTTTGAAAAATATATCCACCAAAATAAAAAAGAAACCACACCACAATGAAGAACACAAAAAAATAGCCCAAATAAAAAAATTGCACTGAAAAAAGCCTCAAAATGACCAAGATATGAGCCTTCAAAGTTGGACTACAAAACTAAAAAGATCAATGGACAGGGGTTTACGAAATTTCAAAAAGTGCTGACATAGTGCTGACGTCATAGAAACACTAGTTTAAATTTGACAATTGTTTGACCGTAGTAGAAGAAACCCCTTGCCTGCATGGGTGTCCATACAAAATGGATGGTTGACTGGATGTATGGACTACTGACGTGGAAATATAGAATAGTACATGAATGTGTGATGTGGCTATATGAATGGCTAACTAGGTGCTGATGTGGCATGGAATGGGCACTAATGTGTCTGTGCGGACACTAGCATGGCCATATTGACTATGTAGGTTGGCATGGCATACAAAGCTTGCATGGTAGTGTGACTGTGCAGGTGAGGTGGTGTTGGTTGCGTTGACTTGGCACTCAATGTGGCAATACAGTTTTGGTCATCGTAGACAAGTGGCCACCTATCACGTGTGGGGAAAGGAGCTAGAGCCAATGGGATTCAAAGTAGGATTTCAAGGGAGTTGATGTCGATGGATCACCAGAAGAGATAATTGGAAAGGGTTTTGTCGCTTGAGGCTTTGCTAGTATCCAGATCATGGGCGAGTAGCCACTACTAGAGACGAGTCACTAGGATTATGGATAATCAAGGAAGTACGGATGTCAAGAGGTTCTACAAGGGAGCCACCTAGTGTCAGAAAGTGATCGATGGTGGGAAGTTGTAGGGGAAGGCTATAGCCCTACGATCTACATAGGGTATGACCCTGTAGAAATTCTTTGATGCCAATTTTTTTTTCCTTTTGTTTGTTTTTAATTTTTTTTTCAAACAATACCCCTTTTTATTAAACAAAAATTATGATAAAATTGAAATATGCAAATTTAAAAAATATATTTAAAAAAAATAAAATCGTAATGTACTATAGATCAAGTCATATGACTCGATTTGCCAATGTTTTTTTGCCTCGAAAATAATTTTCAACCAACATAAGTGGATTTATAGTCAAATTTCTTGGAAATGGCCTTCTAAGTGCAATGGTGAACTTGAATTTGGTGTAGGATGCTCTAGAAATTCACTGCATCTCAAATCTCCCAATATGCCAACCTTCAAATGCACCAAGATGCCATGTAAGAATTGACTAGAAACCCAAGATCTAGCCAAAAATGACTATAAATGGTACCCTGTTGGCTCTGATACAATGTAGGAATTGACTAGCAACCCAAGATCTAAAGGCCAATTCAGTAGCACAAACGAGAGAGAACAGTAGAGATAAGAACAAACTATATTCTCATCAAGATGCAAAAAGCTCAATCAACAACCAATATACATAAGCTTTCTTATATAGGCAAGGAAAAAGAGAATGAGAGCACACAATATTGACATGTTGGATATGCAAGGGTAGGTACGAGTTAGTTAGAACTCAACCACCCTACACAAGTAATTATGCATCCTAGGAAAGGACAAGTTCACCTAAAATGGAAATGCTCCAACTAATCCTATGCAATTCCCTAAATAAGCTTAAGTAAAGTGTAATTATATATCCTAGGAGACCAATAAAATAAATTAATTACACCAACAGTAGGAAAATTGAAAATTTTAAAAGTCCACCCTTCAAGAAGTTTCAAGCCTCAAAATTTCTCAATTAGAAGTGAGGTTTCTTGATCTGGTCCACCATCTCTAATGGTGAAATTAATTTTTTATGGTGCCTCAAGTGGTAACCCAGGTACTTTGGGTGCAGATTGTGTAATAAGAGACAATTTGTGGAACACAATTTTAGTTTCAAGACAATTAAGCTATCAATTAGTACAAATAATAAAGCAAAGCCTCTTGCATTATTGTCAGGTTTCAATTGGCTCAAATGGAAAATATTAAGAGTCAATATTGAAGAAGACTCCCTTAATATCATAAACTTCTTCAAATCAAATTCCCTTAATGTCAAGGTTCTTGTTTCGTACTAGTAAGGGTTTGTAATGATCACTCTACTAACCCTTTGAGATGTGCATTGGGTGATTTATTGAGTCAATCACTTCAAAAAGTTTATACTCCCACTCAGGAATAGATGGGAGGAGATTGTTTATTGACTTTGAACACAAATAGAAGAGTTAAACCTATAACATAAAAACAATTCAATGTTGGCATATTTCAAGAATTTGTGAGTAATGATAAATCCCTCTCATATAAAGAGTGTGTGATCTTAGTGCCACATTTGATTAAAAAATGGTGGTAGAAAGTGATATTGCCAAGACCTATCTCTTTTCAAATATGAATGCCAATAAAGGATTATATCAGCAACTCAATTGATTTGGTCAATACACATTCAAGGATAAAAGATATGGTTCTAATTCCCTTCAAACACTACCATTCATAGAGGAAGCATGTTCATACAGGGGTATGTTCAAATTCAGATGAAATAGTACAAAAATTGTTATTTTATAAGAAACCTATAGACCTATTCATTACACGAAAAAATGAGAATTAAGAATCTATTTTTTTGCTCAATAACATACGATGGTGTATAAATTCAAAGTTACGAAAGTCCTCAAATGACCTAGAACAAATGGTTGATGCTTTGATGAAATCAGTTACTTCTCAAATGTTTGATGAAATTACGGAAGAAGTTTTAAATTAAGAATGAGAAATTTTATCTACTCAACCTTATACTCAGCTATATTTTCAAAAGGAAAAGAAACAAGAAGCTTTCTTCCCAAATTTTCCAGAGGATCAAAGTAATTGTCATAAATATTTTGAGATTCAGCAAGATACAAATTTTGATTTCTCACAAACTCTGTCAATCTCCCAGCCCCCTACCTCCCCTTTGCAAGTGCACAAATCATCAAAAATTAGAGGAAGGAAATCAAAAGGCACAAAAGTTGAGGAAATAGAGGTAGGTATCCAAACTACATTACATGGAAAATTTTCTTATAACAAGAGACTGAGGAGGGCTTGTTTCTCTCCTCAAGTACAATGAAGATTATCTCATGGGATGTCAGAGGATTTAATGCCTCTAACAAGATAAAACGGGTTAAGCATCAACATGAATCATCAAGAGCAGATAGTATCATGTTACAGGAAACAAAAACATCCTTAGACACTTTCCAAGCAACAATTAAAAAATGGCCAAATTGGAAATCTGAACATGTACTAGCTTAGGGTGCCTCTAGAGGGTTGATAACATTATGGAATCCAAAGAAGTTGATAGCAGAATTAGTAAATGAAGGTAACAATTGGAAGATGTTTAGTATTCAGTGCTTTGATATTTCATTTAAAATGATCAATGTTTATGGGCCCACACCAACACATGAGAAAAAGGAACTTTGGGATACCTTATCTATAATCATTCAATAATCTGCAAATCATAGTTTTATCCTTGGTGGAGATTTTAATGCAATTATCCCTCCTCAAGACGAAAAAAGTGGAATATGCCCACCTGAAAAGACCATTGAGGATTTTGTTTTCTTCATATCTGATAATGCACTTAAAGATATAATTCCAAAAAAATGGTCATTACACATGGACAAATAGAAGGGCGAAATTTCTATAGATAGTAGAAAGATTAGACAGGTTTCTCATCTCACGGAATTGGTTGCTTCAAAATTACAATTTTCAATCAGGGATCCTGCCTTTTACATTTTTAGATTGTTATGTTGTCTCCCTAAGTTTATCAACAAATTCTACTTCTCTTCAACATCAACCCTCTTTTAAATTTAAGAGGATGTGGTTCAGGCACCCATATTTCCTTCCTCTCTTGCATCAAATTAAAGTGTGGAATGTGCAATCTTTTAAAAATATATTCACTGAAAAAGAAAAAGTTGCAAAAGAGCTATCAAAGATACATGATCATATTATTCAACATGGACGAGACTCAACAACTTTTGAAAAGAAAATAAAATTACAATCATCTTGGAAAGAACTGAGTAAAAGGGAAGAAGTTTATTGGCACCAAAAGTCTAGAGAGTTGTGGCTAAAAGAAGGGGATATAAATTCTAAGTACTTTCATGCTTCTGCATACAACATCATTAATTTTTTCTATTAAAAATGTTGTTACAGGTGAAGAACTTACAAATGCTAAGGAAATTGAGGATGAAGGGGTTACGTTGTACAAAAAATTCTTAGCGCCACCCCCTTCATCTACATCAAATATGAATGAACAAGATTTACTAAATGTTATTCTATCAATCATCACTCTGCAAGAAAATAAGGACCTTATGAAGGATTTCACTATAGAAGAAGTTAAGAATGTAGTATTCTCATTGGCCCTAGATAAAGCACCAAGCCTTGATGGGTTTATTGCCCTTTTCTTTCAAAAATGTTGGGATGTGATAAGTACAGATTTGTTAGTAGCACTTCAAGAGTCAAGAAGGAGTGCCTCAGTCTTAAAAAAATTCAATGTTACAAATATTGCAATTTTGCCAAAAGTCAAAGAGTCAAGGACATTTGATGAGTTTAGGCCTATCTCTTTGTGTAATACAATTTACAAGATCATCACAAAGGCTATATATTTAAGATTACAACATTTGACTCCTAAAACTATATCTCTAGGACAAGGGGGTTTTGTGCTTGGTAGAGAAATTGTTGAGGGAGCACTAGTTGCACATGAAGCTCTTCATTTGGTCCATTCATCTCAAATGTCATCATGTTTTGTCAAACTAGATATGATGGAAGCTTATGACATAGTAGATTGGAGTTTTTTGTTAAAGGTCCTTCATAAGTTTGGATTCTCTGCTAAATGGTGTAAATAGATTAACGCATGTATTTCAGGATCACATTTATCGATCATCATAAATGGGGTTCCAACAAGGTTCTTTGTACCTACTCAAGGAATAAGACAAGGAGATCCATTATCTCCTTTCTTATTCATTATCATGGCAAAAGAATTTAGTAGATTAGTCAAATCTAAGAATGAATTAGGTACATGGAAGGGCATTCCTATTCTAGTTACTTCTATTTCAATTACACATACTTTGTTTGTAGATGATACTCTCTTGTATGGTAAATCTTCTATATTGGAAGCTACTCAATTGAAGAAATCTTTGGACTTATATGCATTTGTATCTGGTCAAAAGGTAAATGCATATAAATCAAAGATATACATCTTCAATACAAGACTTTCCATTAAGAGAAAGATCATTAAAATTTTGGGAATTAAGTTACATGAATTGTCATGTACATATTTAGGTATTCCCTTATTTATGGGCTCAAATAAGACATCATACTAGAAGAATATTATACAAAAACTAAAAGATAGAGTGTCAACATGGAAAGTAAGATGGCTTTCTCTATTAGGGCACATACTTCTCTTTAAAATTTCCCTTTCCACCATTCCTAATGATTTTATTTTTGTGCTTAAAGCTCCCCAGTCTATGATTTTCCAACTTGAGAAAATAATCAGAAACTTTCTATGGAAAGTAAATTTGTCAAAGGAAAAGAAGATCCCATTAATCTCCCTAAACAACATGTCTTTTAGAAAGAAAACATGAGGGATAGGGATATATGATTTGTCAAAGAGTAATAAATCTTTTGGTGGGAAGTTAATATGGAAAATGTATACAAAACCAGATGAAAAATGGTGCCAAATTATGAAAGAAAAATATTTGGATTCACCTAATCCACTTAGAATCTTAACCATTTCTAATCCTCTGAATGGATCAGCTATGTGGAATTTCATGATCTCTTCGAGGGAGGTGGTAACATCATACATTCCTTGGCAAGTGCATAATGGAGAAACAATTCATTTTTGAAATAATTCATGGAATGGTCACCTCGCTTTAGCTCACATCCAACAATTGTAGCCAACTATCCCTATCTTTATTCATAACTGGGGGTCCAAACTAATTGACTATGTGAATGTTGTAGAATTACACTCAAGAAGAGTCATTTGGAAAGATATCTCAGATATCCCTTTGAGAACAACCACAAGAATTTTTTATAGAGTGTCTTATCTCAAAGGATTGTATTCTTATCAAACAAGGCAGATATAGTCATATGGGCTCCTTCTAAGGATGATAATTTCTTAGTCAAAAATGGTTATGCATAAATTCATCATTTGGAAAATTAGCACCAAACACAAAGAGCATACTTCTTCTACTAGAATAATACTATCATGCCAAAAACAAGATGTTTTTCTTTGTTAGCTCTCCAAAAAAAGATCTTGACAAGTGACAAATTAACTAAATTACAAATTTCTCAACCTTTCAATTGTGTTTTGTTTGATAAGGAACAAGAGACAGTTGACCACATGTTTCTTTAGTGTCCATTTGCTCAACAATGTTGGCAAAACCTCATGGATAGATTAGATATTTCTATGCCACTTCCAAATACAATATGGGAATTATTTCAATCATGGCCTATTCTCTTTAAATCTTCCCTTTTATCTTGTATTTGGAAGATCATTCCTGCTACAATTTTGTGGTCCATTTGGTGGTAGCGTGACAAAAGAATATTTAAAAAATTTATCTCTCCTATTGACAAAGTGATTGAAATTTTATAAAATTTTGTCTCGGAATTAGTAAATGTTTATGTACAGAAACACAATAATTGCAACTCGCCCTTTACTGCTTGGGATGGCTCTATAGTCAAAAAATGGAAGAAGGTTTGTGTGCCACCCAGTGGTAACTTGTCACTACAATTCACTCCAAAAATTGATAGGTCTCTCATTAAGTGGCAACCTCCTTAGCAAAATTTTGTTAAATTAAATTTTGATGGCTCATCAAGGGGTAATCCAGGGGATTTAGGGACTGGCGTTTGTATTCGAGATCACTTGGGTGAATTCAAAGGTTTCAAATCATCTTATTTTCCTTGAGGAACATGTTGGGACCTCCAAGATTTGGCAAAATTTTTGAGGGCCCCTGTAAAATTTTGCCTTATGCACTCAGAAAGACCCCTGCTGAATAAGCCCAAGTTGCTTTGTTTGAGAGCTTATGATTTTGAACCCATTGAGCATCATTAAAAATCCCTTTGGGGAATTTTTAAGCACCTTGTATAGATCTTATGATTCCATTTACAACCTCCCATGATCAGTTATGATGTGTTTATGAAATCTCCTTTGGAGGTCTAGAGGTTGGGTTAGTTGATTGTAGTTGTTTCCTCTTTATGGACAAGCCCTTTTTGAGTAGTTGTATCTTTGTATCAGTTGATTCTCAAGCCAAATTGAATATTTTCCATGATTATCTACATTTTTTTGAAGCCACATGCCAAATGGCATTTCCCTATGAATCCATTTGACAAGTTTTCAAAGTTGATTCCATTTGCAAAAGGTTTAGTTTTGCACACTGGACCGTGTCAAGCAACAGTCAATAGTCCACTTTGTGAATTTTTATCTCACACCCAATTGACCTGTATTTTAAAGTGGTTATACCCCATTATTTTCTATAAATAAATCTACCACATTCCCAGTTTGTAGCCCCTCAGCTCCTCGTATGATCAGGTGTCAAAGCCCATTCCATATGAACTTTTTCAGGGTTTCTCAAGTAGCATTTTCCATATTTTCTAAGTAGGAAAATTTATGGATTTATATCATTTTCCTTGAAATTAATAATGAAGATCTGTCAAATGTCTTGGGCTCTCTATTTTACGTTCTATTAGTGTGTCAAATCTCAAGCCCTAATGAGGTGTTTTAATCAGTTTTTTGAGTTGATTTCGGGGGCTACTCAGGGGTTTTGGGCCAAAATTCAAAGTTGCAAAAAACATCATATTGAATGATTGCTCTATCAATTTTCCACACCCAGAACACATCCAGTCAGCATTCTAGAGCATCTTCAGAAGGCTAGTTGCTTGGAAACGAAAAAGTTTTAAGTTGGGCCCACCAGGGGCTTTACCAAAGTTATAGCCTAATGGGACCAATTAAGGATTATTTAATTAAATATATGTTATTTATAATCATCCTCATTTGAATAATCTTATATTTAATTTAATTTGGATAGTCAAAAGGATAAATAAGGTTTTTCACATTATCAAGCTGGTCTAAATATGAGGCTATGTAAAAGGAGAAGAAAAAATTTAATGACTTTACCAGGGGTGAAAATAATTAAATCTTTTAAAAGGTTTAATTCTTGTACTTAAATGCTGTGGTACAAAATAAATAAATTGGCCCTACAAGGATAAATTTGAATGTAGGTGGAAAAGGCAACATTTTAAAATCATCAAATCTGGCTTACCTCGCATGATATATGGGACTACAAATGGATACTGGTAGGATGGCAGGGATGTAGGGGGCTTTGACAGTTCTCTTACCCCGAACCCCAAGCTAGGGTTATCAGGTGAGGTCGTGGGCTGGCAAGAGAAGAGGTTGGGTCTCCACCCCACCACCCCACACGATGATACAATGCAACCTAGGAGATGGTGTGGTGTAGGAAGAGGCCTGAGGAAATGGAATCCCCACCACTCCACATGGTCAAAAAAGAGACCAAAGTTTGTAGCATGATAGAGGAGGTCATTGGGTAGAAGATGTAGGAGGGAAGTAAAGGTGCCTCACCATCCCATGATAGGCATGGACGTTACAAAGGTGCAATCTCCTACAAAACTAGGGAAAATGAATATGGGGAAAACATAAAGACTTAGGATTTCTTCTCTATCTGAGTACTGCAATTTAGATCTTGCATCGAGTCTTAGCAACAATTCAATGTGGGTTGCATTTCTAATAGGTTTTCATCATTCAAATAAAGTATTTGGCACATAATCCATATAATGGGATTTCAAATGACTGCGATGGATGTCATCAAATCCTATGAATGCAGATGTGTTGAAGAGGGAACGACATGACAAGATTAGGATATGTAATGAAAAATTTTGGACTGCTAAAAGGAACATGCGATACTCATGAATTTTAGCTATGAAGAGGACTATTGGGCACCGATTATTTGTATAGAACAACTCTTGGTCTAGCTGCAGTGAACGGGGAAAATGGTTTCATCCTAACTTTGTAACATCGAGGATAACTTTGCAATGTAGGATCGATCTAGTGAGCATTGTCGGGGGTGTTGTTCTGTGTATCTCCTTTCAATGGGTTTGGAGTGCGTTGTAGCTTGTAGATGAAATCATTGTTTCTACTGTCGAAGGTGTAGATAACCAGGAAGCAGTGTTATGAGGAAGTTCCTTGGCTTTTGAATAAACAATGTACTTTAGAGATGAAACAATAGATTATAGCATATTTAATGGTGAGAACGACATGCCCATATCGAATTCAAACAAAATGTTGAATTTGAGCTTAGCCATAGGAGAGGTTGTTGTGGGTATAAGGGGCAGCATTTCCTCAAACGAGAGAAATGAAAACTTAAGTTCAGTGCTGATCAAAATTTAAAAATCTTTGATGGGAATATTAATTTGATATGATTGCAAACAAAATGGATAACCTATCTCAGAAATGAAAGCGCAATGGGCAAAAGAGAGTTAAAACACCTTCTCTGGGTAAAGAAAAAGAGATGTATAAAGGAAGAGGGCTTAGATGTTCCATCGCATGCATGGGTGAGTATTTGAGGAGGATGTAAATTGTACCCCATTGCAAAGTGCGAGTTCTAGTATGTTTTGGTTTCATTAAAGGAAATGAACATTTCTAAGAATAGTAGATCGTAGTGCAGTATAAAATATTAATTAGATCAAAGATGATAAATAATAGGTTCCTTGAAATATCTGGAAAGCTAATTGTTTTCACACGTATGAGCAAACAAGGGAGATATTTTCCAGATGAATGTTGTTTGTCCCATGGGTAATAGTGAAGCAAAATAAGATGTGAATTTTTTCCACAATATAAAGTAATGGGTTAAAGGAGACTCTTTCCAAGAGGGATGTTGAGATACGAAAGGGAATCACCTGCAAACAGATACACTTGGGATTGCTTTTCATAGGAAAAATAAAGTGTGCATGAAATGACAATGCACTTTCAGCCAAAGTGAGAAATTTTCTATTTCAAGTTTGAGGAGAAAGGGGTCTACAGTTAGAAATGGATAGTGAACCAAAAGAGGAAAACTTTGGTCAACAAGGGGCAAAGCTAGATATGACATGTGAATGCAGAGATTTTTTAAATCTCTCCAGATTTCTTTGGCAAGTTGGAAGTGAAAATCAGAGGACAGAGATTGGTCAGTCCCAAATGAGGAAATTTTTTAGTTAATGGGCAGAGAGAAGATTTTGACAAGAGATTGCAAGGGTCTTCTTTTGAGATTTTTAGATTTCTCATATGTCACATTCAGAATCAAAGTGCAATTTGAAGACCAATTTTGGAGGAGAGAAATGAATATTTAAAATTGAAGACAACAGTGGTGAGGACACGTGTCATCTTTTGATGCATTCTAGGGTTTTCCTAGGTTCTCTCTTTTGTCTATTTATTTATTTTTCTCCTCATTTTGAAGGGTTCCAATTCTAATTTCTGCTAGGGCAGATAGAATCATTGTAAAAAGTTTGTAAGGTGTTCTTAATTAGGTTCAGGTATATGAAAGCTAGTCTATGTTGTGAAGTTTTTTGTGTTTTTAAATATGCTTAATGGATTTATTTTATCAAATAATTTGTCTCTAGCTGGAAATGTAAAATTCTTTGAATGAAATAATCAAGTATTATCATCATTCTGCTGGCACATTTATTGCTTTGAGTTTTGTTTTTTTATTTCTTTCTATCTAGCGGATAGAGTAAATGCTTTCATGGGTGAAATGGGATTTTGTGTTTTCAGATGGAACATTAAGTATGACTGTTTAATAATGTTTCAATAGTCTTTCTATTACAAGTTAATAACATCTAAAATACTTTCAAGACATGTTTGAATGTAACAACACAAGTGGCTTTTCATGTGACCTTGTTGCCCTCTCTTTGGCACTGGTCAATGCTTTGCATGTTCTGATTCAATTGATCCCATATATTCTCAAAACCTTTTCATTAATTTTTTTCCTTTATGTTTTAGGAGTAGGGCTAGTTTAGTTTTTGTTCTTGGCACTTTGAAGAGAAAATGGGATTATTCTCAAGTTTTGGTGAAATATAAAGTACCCATTATCATGCATCTAAGAACTATCCACCTTACTTAAATAGGTCTATTGTTTACTTTGTATAATCTTATCATTTTCAGACCTACAATAGGATCACCCTCCTGAGTCTAGTGGAGCTCGAAGAGTAGAAGGATTGCATAGCCTTGTTCAATTATGTTTTCTTGTCTTCAGTCTATAGATAGTGTTGATTTCATATCCTAGATTACCAATCCCATAGTTTGGTGCTGTAAATGTCCTTATGTTGGCAATTGAAACTCTATTGGTTGGTTTCACTATGTTGTCATTGATGACAACATGATTTTAGGTTCTGACTTCATATGGTGTACCGGCAGGCAGTTCACGGACTCTACACCGACACCGACACTGGCACCGACATGATAGAAGATTTCTTTCATCATTGGCAATGCAAGCTGACATGGTATAGTAAAGGTCATTGCTATTGGAGGCCAACACATCTTGGATCCAACATCAGTAACTTGTTTTAATGCTTATTCATTTATGTTATATGGCTGACATGTAATTTGATATTGTATATATCCTTGTATGCCGACATAAGGAATAAATTTGTATAGGGTATATATGCTAGATTGATTAAGATCATTTGGATATATAGGAATGTAATGTAATGGACATGGAAATGTAATATGATGTGAAATCATTCTGAGAGACTATGTATGTGAGGAATTCATTGTAAGGGTTATTCTAGTACATAGGTTTAGGGTTTTAACCGGAACAGACAGAGCTTAAACCAAAATTGTATTCTGGCATGGAAGATGCTATCTTAACAGTTCACACTTGTGTGGATTGTTGTCTAGAATTTTATGTAGTCAGTGAGGCTCCTATTGTGATTGAGTAGTGTGCTCTAGGTTGTAAGCCTTCCTGCAAGTGCAGGCCCATCATATATTGTAATATCTCTTCTTATGGCCAATGGATTGATATTGTGGGTCACAAAAACCACCGTGGTTTTTCCTCTTTGAGGTTTTCCACTTATAAATCTGTGTGTTATGATTCTTATTTATATGTTTGGCTTATTGGTTTCTTTACTTCTTTCAATTCTATTTATACCGGTATACCGGTTGGTGTATGAATGTTTTGTTAAGGCTAAAATCTACTATTCTAGTATAGCACTGATTCACTCCCCCTCGTCTCAGTGTTATTGGTTTCCAAAAAATGGTATCAGAGCCTTGTTTCTCGAAGGAAGTTTAACAGCTTGAGGAAGATCCTGAAATAAGAATCATTGAATATGGCACTTGAAGATTATGATGTTGAAAGATTGAAGAAATTAAAGCTACAAGATGACTTGAATTTTGCTAAGGAATTCATTCTTTTCCTACAAGAGAGGCTATCATCTATTCAAGCTAGGAGGAAGGAACTTTTGCAAAATCAGGATGATGAATGGAAAAATGCACTTAAGGAACAATCTAAGAAATTTAGTCAAGAAAATATGGTTATGAAGAATGAAATGAAAGCTATAACTGCGAAGATGTATAAGGAGATTGAGGACAAAATGAAAAAGGAAGAAAATCTTGTTGTATCCCCGAAGAACAAATTTGAAGAATGTGGTAGGTTGGTTCATGAAAATGATATGTTGAGAACTAATTTGATACAATCACAGAAAAATGAGCAAGAGCTTGAAAGACAAGTGATAATACTAAGAGATGATTTGACTGCTGCAAGTGAGTACAAAGAAAAATTCAAGATCAACTTAGCACAACTTGATGATTTACTGAAGAGATAGAGGTAGATTTGAGATTCCAGTGGACTTCGATTTGAGCAAGGACAAAGTTCTGGTACTACTAATGAAGATAAAAACCATAAGGCATCAGTAAGGCAATTCAATGCTTATAAATTCAATGGCAGATGTTTTGATTGCAATATATTTGGTCACATGGCTAGGCAATGTAGAAATAGAGCAAATCAGAACCCTGATTCTGCTCCCGGTAAATGTTCTAAATACAATAAAATTGGTCATAAGACAAAAGAATACAAAATGAATGTAAAATGCTATTCTTGTGGAAAATTTGGACATATGGCTAATCATAGCAGGTCAAGCAATTTAACCAGTTTTAGCAAGGCAATTGCTAAGTTCTGCAGAAGCAGATATCCACCGATTGGAAATGGAAGATCAAATGAAAAAGGAAAAGAGAAGGTTAATGAAATCCAGAAAGATCATACACAAAGATGGGTGAGGAAGACTAAAGAGAAATCATCAGATGGGAATGTCCTGGTTACCTATCCGGCAGAAGAGGTTGCTCCTGCATCGATAGTAAGCTCATCCGGTAACTAAGGCATATGTCTTAGGGGTAGGAAAAATTGCATGGAAGATGATGCATACGCCCTTGGAGGATATTCTAGAAGATGTTCCAGATATTGGAAAGGATTATCCGGTATTGATATGTTCAGAGTGAGATCCAGTATCTTTCATCGGCAATCATTTATGTCAATGGAAGATTAGGGTTTTCTCTTGATGGATAAAAGGTCAAATACACTTCACTATTATTCACCCAGCATTCAGAGTGACTTAGTGCAATCAGAGGCTATTTAGAGGCAATCGGATTTCTTCTTGAGTGATCACACCGGCATCTGGAAGGATTTGTTGAAAGTTTTCACCGACAACAATCTAAAGGTATTTTTCTTGAATCATGGAAACGGGATCATCTTTTGTTCCTATTTCATTGTAAATCCAACTATGGTAGAGGTTAAGGACCACCCCAGGACAATTTTCAAGCGGTATCCACATGTGGGTACCAAGGAAGATTCGATTGGAGCATTTTCTCGCATTCCGGAGGGAGTGGTATATGTAGAGGATGTTAGGGCATACATCCATTGTCATATATAGGACTTAGGCACTTCAGAGATCAAAGGGACGTATATGAATGAACTCATGGGA
This sequence comes from Cryptomeria japonica, assembly GCF_030272615.1. NCBI lineage: Eukaryota > Viridiplantae > Streptophyta > Pinopsida > Cupressales > Cupressaceae > Cryptomeria > Cryptomeria japonica. Next base: position 352,795,829 of record NC_081413.1, read on the forward strand.
GAATTTGGTAAGATCAAACTGACATATCAACACATCAAAGATCTAGGGTTCAAATATATTTTGGATATTCTAGAGTTCGAGGATGAAATAGTCAGACATGTACTAAGCAAAGTACATGGGGAATTCATATGGTTCGACAGATCCTATAAAATTACTAAGGACACCATCCGGGTAATTACTAGTTTGTCATCAAAAGGGCAACATCCGGATAAGAAAGTATCTAACGACTTCCTAAAGAAGATCACCGATACCACATTAGACAAGAGATCGATGAAGGTGAGAACTATCACCGATATCGACATCAAGTTTGGCAGCATGGTTATAGGCTACAAGGTAACTCAATCTAACTGACTGCATTCAATTTCTAGTTCATGTATTTTGGATACATATAAGATGATGAGGGATAATATCAGGTTAGATCTTTGTGGCTGGATGCTTGAAAAATTATTGATCAACTTAGGGAAAATTAAAGGTGAGAAGAAGGGCACCTTCTAGTATGGAAACCTGTTAGTCTACTTAATGTTATACTTTTTGAATGACACTCTTGATTCTAGTAGGAAGCAATGGGCTTTTGATATCTTGGTAGGAAGACAACTAAAGCAATCAATTGTTGCATTGGGAAGTCTGAGAGATGATAAGGTATGGGGTTACTTTAAAGCTTTTCAAAAATCTATGACGTCTAGAATAAGAGTACCTAAGCATATAGTAGAGAAATACTCTACTGACATATGCTTCATGGTTAAGAAAGATGAGACCCTCATGGAGGTAGTCAAGCCCTAGAATATTTGGATAGAAGAAATGGGCTATGAGGTAGATGCATTAATTCTTGATGCATATGCAAAAATTCTACTAGATGCAGAAATAGATGAGGCAGAGAAGCCCTGTGGAACTGCTCAATAGAAGACTCTTGAGGTTGAAACTGAGTTCAACCAAAAGAAAAGGGAAAAACAAGAAGGAAAGGCATGTGAGTTTGTACTGGAGGTTTCAAAGGACATTAAGGCACTCATTGATGTTGTCTTGGAGACAAGAAGAAAGAGGAAGGATATGGTAGTTCACATTGAACCTATGACTATAGATTCTGAGTCTGAAGATGACACACCATTAGCTTTCAAAAGGGTTGTGAGGAAGAAACTGGAAGAACCTAAAGTGGAAGCAAAGAAACAACCAGTTAGGAAGGTCACCATTAAGTTACCGACACAAAAGCAAGCACCTAAGGCCACATCAATAGCTACATCTGGTACTGCTAGAAGGAGGAAGAAGAGTGACATTGATTTGGCATTAGAGACTTGTAATGTGACTATTATACCATCTATGACTTGTGCTGAAATTTTTGATGAAATTACTAAGGATGGGATGCTAAAAAATGTTAAGTATTATTATGATACATTAGAAGTTGATGAACAGAGAGAGGTAGAGGAAGCAATTCTATTGTATTTGGATATCTATAAGAAAGCATTAATAGAGATAGAAAATTAAATACGGGCAGAGTTATATAACATGTTAGATGCTAGAAGGTTATCTACAATATAAGAGGATAATCACATTAAAATGCAAGAACTTTTAGCTATATGTGTTGCCATAACTCCAAATGAAATGGATAAGACAATTGAGGCTGTAGATAGGAAGGTATTAAATAACAGACATAGAATAACTAGCCTAATGTTAGGAAGGATGAATGAGGTAATAAAATAAATACAGAATGGTTGGATCAAATTTTTGGGAGAACACAGAGGATTCTTTACTTCACCAGAGACCAAAACTGAGACTGTAGATACACCGGTTGAAGGGAAAGGTAAAGGGATCATGGGTACTCCACCCTTAGTTTTGAATAATATCAAGATAGTGTAAATTGAGCCACCGGTAAATATACAGACAAATACAGAGACACCGTTTAATGCTGAGAACATTGTACATGATACTAACATTGAGGAAAATTGTCCTTTAGATACTAATGTACAGGTTGAGGATACTATTCCTAGAGAGGAACTGATAGTTGCATAGATTGAACCAAGTGGCAAAGCCATCGGTGCAAGTGATGAGGTATTAAAGGATAAATCATTAGAGAAAATAAGGGAATCTGGTAGGAAACCAATTGCTAGCACATCATTATTGACAATTGACACTTCTCTAGTTGAAAAGAAAACCATCACAGAGATGAGTCCCATAGAACAATTGATTATGGTTGCTCAAAAACTGATGAAGGAGGGAACCACAGATAAAGGGATTATAGATCAATCCATAATTGTTTTACGCATATTGGTCCTAGAGTGTAAGATTGAAAATGAAGCGAGCCCTTTCGGCAAGCTTAAGGTAATGATTGAGCACATATCAAAATATTTTCAATCCTTACATCAGATCTCTATATGACAAGCACTTGAAAAATTCACTTTGGCTAAGAGAGCCACTTTTGATCAGATCATTGAGAGAGAGAAGAAAAAGATTGAGGAAAACCTAATTTTGATAGAAAATTCTTTGAAACAATGTACTAATATTGCTAATATTGCTAACTCTTTTGATGGACAAATTTTGACTTTGGAGAACCAACTTTCTTCTCTTGAAAAGGAAAGAGATAAGATCATTCAGAGAGCTAGAAGTCTCAGAGGTTTGGTGAGTCCAAGATTGGATTCACTTTGTGTACATAAGAAGGAATGCATGGATATATTGGGAAAGCCCACACCGGAAGAAGTTAATGAGAAAGAATCACTTACATATTTACTAAGTGGACTTGCATCTATCTCCGACACATTCAAAACTGGCCGGGATACTTATGTGGAATTACTTGAGAAAGCTTATCTGGAAATCTTGATACTGGTCAAGCTCTAGTAAGACATTTTTGGAGGTATTCAGTGCACAATACTTATTCTTTGACATTCTTTTTACAAATTTCTTTTGGGCATTGATGTCAAAGGGGGAGTAGTATACATGTGAAAAAGAATGAAATAATTGCATATATTAGGTGGAGTTACAGATTTTTTTGGAGTTTTTGGAGATATGGAGAGTTTTGCATATTTAGCTCAGGGGGAGCAACGCAGGATGAAACCGACAATTGAAACCATGACCATTTTTCACATGAGTGTTTCCATCAATGCCAAAGGGGGAGATTGTTGGCAACTGACACTCTATTGGTTGATTTCACTATGTTGTCATTGATGGAAACATGATTTTGGGTTCCAACTTCATATGGTGTACCAGCAAGCACTTCAAAGACTCTACATCGGCACAGACACCAGCAAGATAGAAGATTTGTTTGGTCACCAGCAACGCACGCCAACATGGTATAGTAAAGGTCATTGGTATTGGAGGCCAACACATCTTGGATCTGGCATCGACAACTTGTTTTAATGCTTATTCATTTATGTTATATGGCCGACATGTAATTTGATATTGTATATAACCTTGTAAGCTGACATAAGGCATAAATTTATATAGGGTATATAGGGAAGATTGATTAAGATCATTTGGGTATATAGGAATGTAATGGACATGGACATGGACATGGAAATGTAATATGATGCAAAATAATTCTGAGAGACTATGTATGTGAGGATTTCATTGTAAGGGTTATTCTGGTACAGACGTTTAGGGTTTTAACCGGAATAGACAGAGCTTAAACCAAAACTGTATTCTGGCATAGAAGATGTTATCTTAATAGTTCACACTTCTCTAGATTCTTGTCTAGAATTTTATGTAGTCAGTGAGGCTCCTATTGGGATTGATTTGTGTGCTCTAGCTTGTAAGCCTTCCTGCAAGTGCAGGCCCATCATATATTATAATATCTCTTCATATGGCCAGTGGATTGATATTGTGGGTCACAAATCCCACTGTTGTTTTTCCTCTTTGAGGTTTTCCATGTATAAATATGTGTGTTATGATTCTCATTTATATGTTTGGCTTATTGGTTGCTTTACTTATGTCAATTTTGTTTATATCAGTATACCGGTTGGTGTGTGAATGTTTTGTTAAGGCTAAAATCTACTATTCCGGTATAACACTAATTCACCCCCCCCTCTTAGTGTTATTGGTTTCCAACACCTTAGGACTGAAGGTAGCAAGAAAAATTGCTACCAGATTGGCGACTCTGTTGGGGATAAGTGTCATTAGTCCATTTGGAAAGAGTCAGCAAAGAGAAGAATCTAATCTTTTATTTTAGATATTGAATGGTTTTCAGCCTGGATGGTCTTTTTTAGCAGCTTGTATTCAAACGAGTTTGAAGTGGCTCTACTGTTGAAGAAATCAGAATACTAAGTTTTTGAATTGCTTTTTGTTGTTTAAAGATTGTTCCTCTATAAGTAGGTGGCGAGTCTGTCAAAGATCCCCATGAAGAGATGATGCAAGCTTCAGACCTTTGAAGTTTGATCAAAAAACAAAAGTGAGTAGCAACAACATACTTCCAGGTATTCTCAAAATAAAACTGAGAATAAAAGTTTTTTTAAAAAATTGTGTATTGAAAATTTTAGCACTTGAAAGTTCCCCATTGAATGATAGTAGCATTAAGAAAGGGAAGTTGTAATAAGAATTTTTTTACACGCTTATGGGTTAATTTCTGAGTTTTTCTTTTTAGAAAATAAGCATGTTGTAGTGATTTGTGCTCTTGAAAAGAGATTTTAGTCACAAGTGTTTTCAACTTTATTTTCAAAAGCTTGTGTGAGCACATTTGAAATGTATCAAAATGTGTATCCCTACTTGGCTCCTAATGTGAATATGATGAGAAGCCAGCCCCAATAGAGTAGTCAAAGACATTTCATTGTTCAAAGGTATAAGGCCTTGAAGTTTGATGATATCCTTGGTTTCCCAAATCCCATACCACCTAAAATTAGAGACAAGATTCCTAAGTTCAGTGGGTCAAAAGATGAATCAACAAAGAAGCACTTGCACCAGTTCAGTGAGTTAATGGAGGACTATGAGGTTGTTTGTTCATTCCTTGAGAGAGGATGCAAGAGAGTGGTTCTATAATTGGTTACCATGCTCAATCAACTCATGGGAGGAATTCCAATCAGCATTTAGAGAGTAGTTTAGTGAAAAAAATCTAAGTCTTCAATTATCTAGTTTTTTATGGAGATTAACATTCAAGAGGATGAGTTGGTCTCATCTTTCAATCTCATATGTACAAAGAAATTGAAAATAATCCCTTAGAATATCAGACCATCTGATGACATGGCTTTAGTGGTTTACCTTGGCGCCTTTGATGCAAAGATGAGTTATAGGGTGAGAAATAAAAGTCTCAAAATTTTGCATGAAGCCTATGAAATAGCTAAGAACATTGAGAAAATTTCAAAGTTTGGGATGAGAATGAAACTAAAGCCTGAAAGGGGAGCTTGGTGTGCAAGAAAGAAAGGCAATTCCGAAGTTAGAAATAATTCCTAGCTTGTTGTCCCCTCATGTATGTCTTTCCAAAATGTCAATCAACAAGTTTCACATGAGGTTGTTTATGAGCCCAAAACTAATGCAATGTGTGTGAATGAAGCAAGTGTACCTCAAAAAATGTTTATGCCTCAAGAGCCTATTCAAAATAATACTTATGAACAACTGGGTTATGTGTATGCACCCAAAAGTGATAGTTTAAATCAATATGAACCTGTTGTCCCAAACCCAATCATGTGTAATGATGAATATCAGGTTGAGCCTTATGTTTCTTACTAGAAATATGAAGGTTCTATTGATCCAATGGTGTATTGTCAAAATTTGATCAGCAATAACACAATGATGTTTGAAAGAAGTGAAGACATGGTAGTGACAAAGAATCAGTGGCAACCCTATGGTAGTCTGGATTTAAGAGCAATTTTTAATGCTATGGGTGTCAATAACATGATGTCTTAGTTAGCAAGTGAACAAGGGAGACCTAGTGTTGATTACATGCATGCAAATGTTGAAACCCATGCCGGTTATGATTCCCATGCTTATGGTTATGATAAAGCAACTAACTCTCATGATTGGAATCGTATAGTTTGTTGTCCTAGTGCTTAGAATGATGAATATAAATTAAATTTGGAGTCTCTTGCAAAATATGAGAATGGGGAAGACCTAAGCAATGTTGGTGACTATGAATATGAGCACAATGAAGAGGATGAAACGTCACATCCTAGATACACCTATGAAGATGATAATGTTGATGATGATTTTATTGTTCAAAGTCGTGACATGGTGCAAGAGTATGAGGTTGGTGCAATCCAAGAGCCAAATACACCTGAAATGGATGAGGTGATGTATAATGATCAACAAATGAGAATGGTATGTACAATTAAGAATCCGTTGGATGATGATACCATAGACATGATGATAGGGAGGCTACCTAGCTTACCATCAATTAGGCTTCTTTAATGGTTTGTTTCTATCCCTTCCTGGGTTCACGTCTACCTGACTAGACTTATCAGGGCTTCCCTACCATTTGTTTGTTTATGTCACTTTTCTCAAGCTCACCAGGTAAGATTTCTCACTAAAACCTTACAAGGATGAAGGACACACACACATATTCCCTCATTGCAACACCACTCATCTCGTTTGGTTTAGCATACTTTTCTCTATTGGATTCACAATGTCACGGTTTCAGGCTTGTAGCCTTTTGGAACTTCTTCCAGTTCTCAGCAGATTCATTTCCTGCAAGTTATCTTCATTACATTACTGAAACCTAGATGGACTACTTCCAAGCTCACCTAGGCTCAATAAGTAGAAACATTGATTACCATTTCTTGGTTTCCTCGTACTGCTATTTTACTCATACTGTACATTTTTGGCTCTTTCCGAAGCACTCCAATGGTCATGTGGATCCCATGATGGATTTTGAAGACAGAGCCATATTTACAATGTGGATTCAAACAAAGAACGAACAACAAAAAGGAAACTCTAGCAACATAGCTGTAATGAAAAATTTAGCAAAACAAAACAGAATAGTATTTAGCGATCGGGACTAGAAAACATACTTGTATGTATTTATTTCATTTTTTAAAAATGATCCAACAACCAACCCTTTACAAATGCCCATTGGGTCTTTTAAACATTCCCTCCGTCATGAAACACAATCGGTTTCAAAACTGAAAAACAGTTACAAAACGGTCCATCGACGTAGCCACAGAACATAGTTTCCAACTACCAATGTCGACTTTCTATGCTCCGCATTTTCTATTAGGCTTTGGTGTAACATCAATTCTTATTTGCTGATGTTCGATGACTACGTCCTCCACTTTGCCCTTTTCTATCGGGCGTCAGGATAACAAGAAATCCCTTTGTCCAATGGCCGATGCTCTTCCTCCGCTCGCACTTTCCTATTGGGCGTCGGGATAACAAGAAACCCCTTCATCTGATGGTCGATGCTCTTCTTTGTGATGTCCCATCGGGCGTTGGAATAACAATAATTCCCTTCGTCCGATGCTCCTCTATTTGTGCTTTGTCTTTGGGCTGTCGGCATAACACGAAATCATTCTTCCCGATGGTCGATGAACCTCCCTCGATCCATCCACTTTCCTATCAGGGGTTAGCATAGGTAAGAAACTTGCGTGCTGATAACTGATACAACTCGGTCTACACCTATTCTTTCCCATCAGGTCATTAGGGTAGCAAAAACTACTCCTTCCGATACCTGATGGCTATCTCCAAGGTGCTCCGCTCTACATGCTAACTCGTCGGGTCATCGGGGTAGCATAACCCACTCCTTCCAATACCCGATAAATCCACTGCAAACTCTAGCGACCGCATCAGAAGAAGACCTACTGATCGGGGTAGGTCTTGCCGATAGGCAAAATTTCAAAAAAACTGCAATAAAAAAGGTCTTAGAGCCAGTCCATAGTATGTACATGCCAAAATTGGTTAAGGGCATTTCAACCTTTAGGTGCTCCTACACCATACTCCCCCAAAAATAAAGAAGTCAAGTGACTATGCGCGACAACAGGGAGAGATCAATTCCTGACTTGACAAAGTCGGATTTAGGGACCCAAGTCGCTTCAGAATCAGGTTTATTCATCCATTTGACCAAATGTTCCATGTAGACCTGGTGTCTAGTCTTCTTGAAAACGTGGGAATCCAACACTTTCTCAGCCTATGGTATGGTAGAACAAGGTAAGGGCAGATCGGTTAGTGCCTACTGAACATCTGAAACTCGCGCACCCTACTTGGGAAGTTGCTCCTTGTAAGCAACCAAATCTACAACATTAAAAATTGAAGAAAAAGCAATATCAGATGGAAAATCGATCTTATAGGCATTAGAGCCATACTTGGCTAAAATTTTACACGGGCCTAGTCTCCTCATTTGCAGTTTGCTGGGAATCCCTTTCTGAAGTTGATTCTTGTTTAAATGTACCATCACTAAATCTCCAATAGAAAATTGCACCTCTCTCCATGTGGCATCAACGCTGGCTTTAAATTTTTGTGAAGAATCTTGGAGAGCTCGTCTGACTTGGTCATGAACCTCCTTCATAGATTGAGAAAAATCATCAGCTTGACCACTTCTGTATGTCAGATCACAAAAACCCTATAATTCCATAACACCTCATGGGTGCATACCATACACTATCTCAAAAGGACTCTTCCTAGTGGACCTATTGACATTGTCATTGTAGGCAAACTCTTCCCGGTGAAGAACCTAATCCCAACTCTATCCATATTCCTTTGTCAAACACCTTAAAAGGTTTCCAAGTGTCCTATTTACCACCTTTGTTTGACCATCTGTTTGGGGATGATAGGCTGATCCAAAAGACAAATTAGTTCCCAATCTTTTCCAAAGAGTTTTCCAAAAATGTCCAAGGAATTTGACATCTCTATATGAAATAATACTAACCGAAAATCCATGGATTCTTATAACCTCTTTGAAAAACAAGTGTGCAATGTGAGTAGCATCATGAGTAGTTTTGCAAGGAAGAAAATGTGCCATCTTACTGAATCTATCAACAACAACAAAAATGCTATCACAACCAAGCTTCATTTTAGGTAATCCAGCCACAAAATCCATACTGACATATTCCCATGGTCTGGTAGGAATAGGTAATGGCTGATAAAGTCCAACATTAGTAGCTATACCTTTAGCTTTCTGACAAACCATACATTTCTCAACATACCTTCTGATATCCCTCTGCATTCTGGGCTAATAGTAAAACTGTTGAACAAGTTCCAATGTCTTATTAAGGCCAAAATGACCACTCAAATATCCATTGTGCTTTTATTGGATTAGATTTTCCCTCATCGATCCTTTGGGAACACATAACTGTCCACCTTTAAACAACACACCATTCTACAAAGTAAAGTCAGCACATTCACTATGAAAGTGATTCTGAAATTCTTGATAAACCTTGTAAATGGCTGCAAAATCTTCATCATGTTGGGGTATAAATATTTGAAGTAATCAACTCCAATACTCTAAATCTTCACTTCTTGCACTATTAGTAGCCTTCTAATCAAAGCATCTGCTACTTTATTACACTGTCCTTTCTTATGCTTAATAGAAAAAGTATATGACTGCAAATACTCAACCCATTTAACATGCCTATGACTCAACTTATCTTGTGAATTCAGAAAACTCAAAGTCTGATTATCTATATAAACAACAAACTCTTTAGGTAACAAGTAGTGCCTCCACTTCCTAAGAGCTTGGACAAGAGCAAACAACTTGAGATCATAGGATGACTACTTCTTCTTGGCATCATTGAGCTTCTCAATAAAGAAAGCTATGGGTCTGTTCTCTTGAATTAAAACAACACCAACTGCTATATTACTTGCATCACATTTAATTGTGAACAACTTATCAAAACTAGGAAGAATGAGTACTGGTTGTGTAGCTACCTTTTGTTTAAAAAGTTCAAACCCTTTGTTAGCTGCATTGGTCCACTAAAACTTAGTCTTAACTCCTCCTTTGATGGTATCCAGCATGGGTGCACAAATCTCACTGAACCCTCTGATAAACTTCCTGTAGAACTATGCCGAACCATGAAAAATTCTTACTACACTCACTGTCTTTGGTGTTGGCCAATTTGTGATGGCTTCCACCTTTGATGTGTCCATCTTCAAATCTCCTCCTGAAACTACAAATCTGAGATAGACAAGTTCCTTCTTCATAAACTCACACTTCTCCAAGTTTATTGTTAGTTGCTCATCATACAATTTTTGCAATACAATACTAAGATGCTCTTGATGTTCCTCTTTAATTCTACTGAAAATCAAGATGTCATCTAAGTATACAACAACAAATTTACCAATAAAATCTTTAAGCACTTCATTCATGAGTCTCATGAATGTACTGGGAGCATTGCTAAGACCGAATGGCATAACAAGCCACTCATAAAGTCCTTCATTGGTTTTGAAGGTTGTTTTCCATTTATCACCTTCTTTTATTCTGATCTAGTGGTATCGACTCTTGAGATCAATCTTAGTGAAGTACTTTGCACCTTCCAAGCAATCCATCAAGTCTTCAATTCTTGGGATAGGAAATTTGTACCTGATAGTGATTCTATTTATGGCTCTTGAATCTGTGCATAGCCTCCACGTTCCTCCTTTCTTGGGTGTTAACACTGAAGGTACGACACAAGGACTTATACTCTTCTTTATCAATCCTTGGTCCAATAATTCTTGGACTTGTCTATCCACTTCCTTGTTCTATTTGGGAGTCATCTTATAGGCTACTTTGTTGGGTAATGATGCTCCAAGAATAAAATCAATCTGATCGCTGATGGCTCTAATAAGAGGTAGGGTTGCTGGTGCTCCATCACTTATAATTTCTTTGAACTGGTTTAGTACCTGCTGCACTTCATGAGGTATTGGAACCTTCTTTTCTTTCTTTGCTTCCTTTGGTTTCACTATAAGAGAAAATCCCACTCCTTCTCCTTCCTTGAGAGTGTTAATGAACTCTTTTTCACTCACCAATGACACATTTGGGCCTTTAGTTTTTCTGCTCTCTCCTTCTTCAATTAGGGATTAAATGTGGTATGTAACTCCATCCTTTTGAAAAGAATAAGATTTCTCCTCTCTGTTGTGAATGGCCTTTCTGTCAAACTACCATGGTCTACCCAGAAGTAGATGGCAAGCATCCATAGGCAGTATGTCACACAAGACTTTATCCTTATAACTACCTATATTGAACTCAACCCATGTTTGTTCATTCACTACCACATGCTGCTCCTTGTTGAGCCAAGTGACCCTATATGGATTACTATGTGGAATTCTTTTCAACTTCAGTTTACTTACTGCTTCCTTTGACATAATGTTGTCAGTAGACCCTAAGTCTATCACCACTCTACAAACCTTACCAAGGACCTTGCATTTGATTCTAAACAAATCTCTTCTTTGAGTTGGTTCTTCTTTGATTGGATCCTTAATCAAGGCTCTTCTCATCATTAAATTTTCTCCATCTTCAGGAGATAAGCTCACATCTTGTGTCTTGTTTTTCTCTGCATCCTCTTGTGCATATGTTACTCTTCTTTCACTCCCTTGAGATGAAGAGGGTTTCTCTGGACATCTATAGGTAGGGTGACCCAACTTTTAGCAATTGTAACACTTCATGGTGGAGAAGTAGGACCCTCTTCCCGGTCCACTAGATCTACCTCTTCTTGGGTTGCTAGATGATCCCCTTCCTCTATAACTACTCTTGCTATGTGAATCCTCACTTTTCTCTATAAGTTTGGACTCTCCTTGGGACCTTTGATCTATTCCTCTTCCACCAAAACTGCCTCTTTGGCCTCTACCATCTTTTCCTTTGCCTCTTCCTTTGTTGCTTTGTTCTTGCTTCTTTTTTCTCTTTTCCTCCACCTTTAGTGCCAACTGATAGCACTTATGCATGGTGTTAGGGCTTAACAAACTCAAATCCTCTTGGATATTCCATCTCAACCCATTCAAGTATCTGGCTACCTTGATGCTCTCATCCTCTACTACCTTGGATCTTAAACACAACTTCTGAAATTCCTCTATGTAGCTGCTCACATCCAAGTCTCTTTATCTCAGATTTTGTCTCTTTTTGTGTAATTGGATCTCATAATCTTCAGGAATATAGGCTTCCCTCACCTTGGCTACCATTCCTACCTAACTGGCTATTTTGTTCTTACCCTCTTTTTGTCTTTCTTCTTGGATAAATTTCCACCAAGTCCAGGCTGCTCCTCTCAATCTAGACTTAGCTTCCTTCACCTTTTGGGCTTCACTAACTCCAACACACTCAAAGTGATTCTCCAATCCTTCAATCCATTCCATGACTATTTCAGGCTCCATTTTCCCATAGAAAAGTGGCACTCCTTCCAAGGATTCTCCTCCTAAGGATTTAATGGCTTTTAGGAAAGGTTCTTCAAGTAGAACAGGGTCTGGGGAAGGTATTCTATCCTCTTCTACTGATTCTTTTCCCTTCCCTTCATTTACCTGGATTGCTACTTTCTTAGTTTTATCCTCAACGGTGTCTAGTTTTCTCTCCAGTTGCATTAATATTTCTCTTAGGAGTCTATTCTATTCCTCCTGGTCTTCTACCTTCTTAGCTAACTCTGCATTGGTCACCATTCTGGAACTATTTTCTCCCATTGACTCAGTGTCTGACATCAACTACTTTCTTCCCAAGTCTAAACCTACTCTAATACCGATATGATAGGGAGACTACCTAGCTTACCATCAATTAGGCATCATTAATGGTTTGTTTCTATCCCTTCCCGGGTTCACATCTACCTGACTAGACTTATCAGGGCTTCCCTACCATTTGTTTTCTTATCTCACTTTTCTCAAGCTCACCAGGTAAGCTTGCTCACTAAAACCTTGCAAGGTTGCAGGACACACACACATATTCCCTCATTGCAACACCACCCATCTTGTTTGGTTTAGAAAACTTTTCTCTATTGGATTCATAATGTCACGGTTTTAGGCTTGTAGCCTTCTGGAACTTCTTCCAGTTCTCAGTAGATTCCTTTCCTAGAATTTATCTTCATTACATTACTGAAACCTAGGTGGACTACTTCCAAGCTCGCCTAGGATCAGTATGGAGAAATGACAATTTCCATTTCCTGGTTTCCTCCTACTTCTATTTTACTCATACTGTACATTTTTGGCTCTTCTTGAAGCACTCCAATGGCCGTGTGGATCCCATGATGGAGTTTCAAGACAAAGCCATATTTACAATGTGGATTCAAACAAAGAACAAACAACAAAAAGGAAACTCTAGCTACAATACTATAATGAAAAATTTAGCAAAACAAAATAGAACAGTATTTAGCAATCGGGACCAGAAAATAGACTTGTATGTATTTATTTTATTTTTCCAAAATGATCCAACAACCAACCCTTTACAAATGCCCATTGGGTCTTTTAAACATTCCCTCCGTCATAAAACACAGACGGTTTCAAAACTGAAAAAACAGTTACAAAATGGTCCATCGGCGTAGCCACGAAACCTGGTTTCCAACTGCCAATGTCGACTTTCTGCGCTTCACATTTCCTATCGGGCTTCGGCATAACATCAATTCTTATTTGCCTATGTTCGATGACTACGTCCTCTACTTTTCATTTTTCTATCGGGCATTAGGATAACAAGAAATCTCTTCATCCGATGGTCGATGCTCTTCCTCAGATCGCACTTTCCTATCGGGTGTCAGGATAACAATAAACCCCTTCGTTTGATGGACAATCCTCTTCCTCCACTCGCACTTTCCTATCAGGTGTCGGGATAACAAGAAACCCCTTCATCTAATGGCCAATGCTCTTCTTTGTGATGTCCCATCGGGCGTTGAGATAACAAGAATTCCCTTCATCTGATGCTCCTCTGTTTGTGCTTTGTCTTTGGGCTATCGGCATAACATGAAAGAATTCCTTCTGATGGTCGATGAACCTCCTCTGGTCCATCCACTTTCCTATCGGGTGTCGGCATAGGTGAGAAACTTGCCTGTTGATACCTGATACAACCTGGTCCGTGCCTATGCTTTCCCATCGGGTCATCGGGGTAGCAAAAAACTATTCCTTCTGATACCTGATGACTATCTCTAAGGCGCTCTGCTCTGCATGCTAACTCATCGGGTCATCGGAGTAGCATAAACCCGCTCCTTCCGATACTTGATAACTCCACTCCAAACTCTGGTGACCGCAATTGGGAGAAGTCCTGCCGATTGGGGTAGGTCTTGCCAATAGGCAAAATTTCAAAAACTGCAATAAAAAAGGACTTAGAGCTAGTCCATAGTATGTACATGCCAAAATTGGTTAAGGGCATTTCAACCCTTAGGTGCCCCTGCACTACATGAGCCATCCTGTGTTTTGCAATGATATGCATGAGATCGCTTCCCATGTGATCCCAAATCCACTATATGAAGAAATGGACCCAGTTTCAGATGAGGAGGATGTTTTGTCAATTTGTGAGTATACCTCCATGAAGTAGAAGAGATAGATTCATATGTTCCAAGTGAATATAATTTTAGTGAACAAGATGTTGGTGTTTCATGTTCCTCATGGGGTGAGCTACCTATGTACCATGATCAAGTGGGTGAACAAGAAACACAATGCATACAAGATCACTTTGCCTTAGTGTCGGCTGATATAATAAGAATTTCAAACTCTTGTGTAGATTTGGATGATGGGATCAATAGTTGCCTTGATTGACAATATTCTTTGGTTGACATGACTCATGCTCATGACGTGAAAGAAATCAGTGATGCCTATGAAGGCATAGGAATGTTTGAACTTCATGATGAAAGCTATGGTAAATCTGAAAGTATGGTGATTGATAGCAATTTAGAGGTTTATTATCACACAACTGAGAATCAAGATGTCTATGAGGTCCACAATGTTGAGCATTATCAAAAGAACTCTCGTGTTGATTTTTATGAGGAGACCTTGTCGAGTATGAATGAGGTTTTTGATGAGAGCCCCCACATGTTGTGGTGTGAAAAGTGGAATAAGTATCTGCAAGCTGTAAGACACAACTCTTCAATTAAGTCATTACATGTACAGTTAGACATATATAAGCATGAATAATAAAACCATAACAAATCAACCCATTTCCTTCTAAAAGATGCGAGTATAGACTTGCTCTCAGATTTGTATAAGAAATACCAGTGACTAGACTACACCAAGACAAAGTATTTAATCTATATGAGCATGATATTAAGCTAAATGGATGCAAGATTTAAGATAGATGGATGAATAGTAAGCTAAATGAATTCAAGAAATCATAATTGAAATAATAATGCAAAAAGCTAAACTAAAATGCAATAATCTCAAAAACAATATCTTGAATGACTCCATAGCAAAAACTGTATAATAACAATAACTCTCTAGGGTGTTTTGAATGAGAGATGAAGGCTGAATTTATAGAGAATCAAAAGAGAGACCAATGGTCAAGATCAATTAGCAACGAGTGGTTGAGATTATTCAATAAAAAGAACAATTTAGGATAATTGAAATAATTGAGGGATCGTATTCAGTTAACCTTGAGATAGATTCCAATTATAGCTTGATTAAAATGCATTCAGATTATAAGTTCAAGTTTGCATTCGAGATAAAATTCAATTAATTCCATGCACTTGAGATAAAAATAGGTGATTACATGCGATTTATTTGATTTATTCAAGAAAAAAGTCTTTTCAATGCAACTCAACTTCTTTTCTCAAAAGCTTTGAGTTCCAATTTTGGAGAATGATTAATAATTCAATTTAATTGCTTTTCTGATTTCAAGTTATCTCAATTTAGAAGAAGAAATAATATCTCAAGTCTAATTTCTCTCCCAATTCAATTCTTTTATTTTGTATTCAATTTAACTCTTTCTTTGTAATTTATTCCTCTTTTGTAATAAATTAATTCCCTTTTTACGATTAAATGGCAAATTTATTAATTAATTAAATATGCTAGGATATTTAATAAATTAAATAGGATAATTGATCAAAATGATTTACTTGGAATGATTTAATTAATTAAATAAATATTTAATTAATATTGAATAATTAATTAATTGTGTGCTCAAAGTTGATTTAATTATCTTTGGTTAGGACCTTGGTGATGTTGTCGAGATTAGGGGCCTATGGTTTAGATGACCAATTTTAGGGTATTACATTTTCCCATCTTTGAATTAATGTGCGAGCAATGCGTTGGTTCAAAGAATAGTTGATGTCTAGGAGATACCAGTTCTGAACTTGATTGATCACAAACCAGATGAAGAACGAGGTGTTTAGCTTATTTTGAAGCGATGAAACTGAATAGAGTTGATTAAAGCGATACTGATCCCGAACTTCATTGAACTAGGACTGATGAAGAGCAAAGATACCAAACTTAAACTTGATTGATCAAGAAGCAGATCTTACTGATTTAGGACTTGATTAAAGTAGACACAGTGAGCGAAGATAAAAGCGATCTTGAACTCGATGGATCAAGACATGATGAGCAAAGATAAACTGTCTAGCTTGATTTGATGCGATAAAAATGAACACTTGCTTAGATTGAGCGAGTGATCAAAGATACTCTTTAAAATTTTGATTGAGTTTAAATGAATAATCAGCTTGATGAAAAGCGATGAAACTGATTATGTTAAGAGACTGATTCAAATGAAGACAATATCAGCTTGATTTAAAGCAATGAAATTGATATGCCCCTAGTGATTGATTTGATTCAGATGATCGAGAGATCTCAACTTGATATGAAGTGATGAAGTTGAGATTCCCTTAGCGATAAGGATTTGTTTGATTTTCCTTAGTACCAAAGATTTTTGCTCGACTTTTGATGAAGATTTGAAATTTTTCTTGACATTGAAGATGTGAGATCATGAGGTCATGAGTATGCTCCCTCGGGAGTGTTAGGATTAATGATAGTCCCAAAGATACTGAGAGGGGGGGTGAATCAGTATCTAACCGGTTAGCAGAATATTTAAACTTATTAAGAACTTTGCATTCCAAAATAGTGTACTGGTAAATAAGAATTATTGCAATAAACAAGAACAATAAAGACAACATAGAAAACACACCATAACACAAGATGTTTAATGAGGAAACCCGGTGTGGGAAAAACCTCAGTGGGATTTGTGACCCACAATATTCACTCATTGGCCAATGAATAAATATTACTTACAATGAGGGGCCTGCACATGCAGGAAGGTCAACTGCCTAGAGCTCACTACTCAATAAGAGTCACACTGACTACAAAAGTGGATTATGAAATCCAATACAATGTACTACTTCAAATCAGCATCAACTATGCCAGGTTCAGTACCGGTTTAAGCTCATCCTATAACCAAAAACCTTCGTTGTCAGCTATATCTCCTTATACAAAAATATCATCCATATATTCTCTCCATACATACTACCTTCATACTACAAAATGACCTATAAGATCTCATACATATATATGAGTCTTTTATAATATTCCATGTCAGATTTACAAAAGATAATTACATTTAAATACAATGAACAAAAGTTTATTCCCTGTTGGCTGGGGTGTCGATATGCATTGTTGCCGCTGCCGGTGAAGTGTCTGCTAGTGTATGTAGATGCCTATGTCGGTGTTGGTGCCTTCCGGTGGCTTTTCCAGATGAATGCCAGTAGGTTTCCAGATGGTTGCCATCAATAAAAACACCAACTATTCTCATAAGAGTGTAGAATGCCAACAATCTCCCCCTTTTGGCATTGATGGCAACACTAATGAGAAAAATCCAAAAACTGTTTCCAAAAAGTGAAGTCCAAAAAGTTACCAAAAAATATGTGCTCCCCCTGAGCAAATGATCTCCTCTAATTAATCATTTTTCTCTGTCCACTACTCCCCCTTTGACATCAATGACAAAGATTGTCAAAAATTGTCAAACGAGTGGAAAAATTTTACCTCAAAGTTTGTAACCAGTTGGTTATAATCTGAAATATGTCTGCCAAAACCAAACGTAAACTCTGCATGAATTTGTTGGTGTCATTTAGGGTTGCCTCAATCTGTTGGATCGTGCTAGTGAGATGATGCATGTGCTCTTCCGGTGATCTTTCTCCTTGAAGTAATGCCTTAGAGATTTCATTTCTCAGAGAGATAAGATTGTCCAACTTGGGACCAAGTTTATACTTGTTCTCTAGCATTAGCCTTAATCCTTGCCTTTTCTTTCTCAAATTTCTCCTCAAAACCTGTTATTTCCTTCTCAATAACTGATATAGGTTCGGATGAACCAATTATGTTATCAGCTATGTCATCTATTTCCTTCTATACTCTGCATATTTGCTTTTCTATGTCCTTTGTCAAAAGATGTGGTTTGCATGTTTCTCTGTACAACTCTTTATATTCCAAAATTGTAGTATTTAGTGCCTGTTAAAGTGTATTTATGTGTGTTCTATGCACTTCTTTATTGTATCCTCAAAGAATTTATCCTTCTCCTTTTCAACTTTCTCTTTGAATGTGTCCTCATTCACCTTATCAACCGTTATTACATTGATTTGGACAATGTGTCCAATTTACCTAAAGAGTCCTTTACATGATCTATATTACATTTCGGTGCAATCAACTTAAGTATTGGTATTGTGTCATCAATTGCTTTGTAAGCCAATGCATTACAGTCAGTTATTTTCTTGATAGAGTCCAAGAGTACCTCTGTCACATTAGTAGGCCTGAATTCACTTAATGAAGTACCAAATGTCTGACCAACTACCTTAATTACCTCTATGCTTCCAACATTTGTAATCATTTTTCTTGTATTATCCTTTGGTGGATCAGTTTGAGTTTGCATTTCAACCAGTAAAGGTTTGGGTTTCTCAGTGATTACCGGTTTCTCTGCCTCAATGTGTACCTCTGCCTCTGTAGGTTTCTCTGTCAGTTTCTCTGTGTGCTCAACTTTCGGTATCTCAGTCTTAGTAGGTTTCTCAGTGTGAGCATCTATACCTTCAGTATTCATTCTAGTATCAATTGGTTGTTCAATTTGTAATGTTTGCTCTATTTTCTCTATTTGGATCTCAACCTCAACAGTCTCTAGTGGTTTCTCAGCAATGTTGCCACTGCCAGCAATATCATCCTTAACCTCTGTACTATCCTTATCCACAACAATGTTCACTTCCTGAGTGTCTACATTCATGGTGAATGGTATTTCATATTTAGGACTAGTGTCATCATGTGTGACACCTTCACTTTCAGTAACCGGTGGATAATCAGAATGTACCGGTGTAGTATCCAAGGGTGGTGGCAAATTGTCAGTTATCTTGATGTTTGGTATTCCACCAACTTTACCTTTCCCTTTGTCTTTATCCTTCTGATAAACTTTGAATTATTTCTTTAGTTGGTTCAATTCTTCTTGTTTTTCTTTTTCCACAAAAAAGATATTCCATTTATCAGCAGTTTCCTCTGCAATCTCATTTACTCTACCTTCCATCAAACTTACTTGTCGGTGACCACTAGCAAAAACGGATCTGTTAGCCTCACAAATCAAATCATCAATCTCCTCATTTGAGTTAACCGAATGTACAACTAGAAGTTTTTCAACTTTTAGTTTCTTGTCCAATTCCATTATTGCAATCCTCTTTGCATCTAACCTTCTATATAGTTCATTAAGCAAGTCATCCACAACTTCAATTAAAACTTTCTTATATATATTCAGATGTAAGATTATACTGTTTTCAATGCTTTCCTTTTCTGAATCCTTGAATGTTTTATACAATTTTCTCACATTAGCCAAATTACCATCATCAGTTATTTCATTCAACAAATTATCCAATGGAGGTATAACCGGTTTTTGTTTCTTCTTGGGAGTTAGTTTCTTAGCCGATTGCCTTACTGCCTGTTGTTTCTTCCTTAAACTCCTTGTT
The DNA here is from genome assembly GCF_030272615.1 of Cryptomeria japonica. Classification (NCBI taxonomy): domain Eukaryota; kingdom Viridiplantae; phylum Streptophyta; class Pinopsida; order Cupressales; family Cupressaceae; genus Cryptomeria; species Cryptomeria japonica. Next base: position 352,815,514 of record NC_081413.1, read on the forward strand.
CTTTTGGGTGGAGGAGAGGATGCTGGTGAAGGTTTTCTCTTCCTATCAACTCTTTTGAATTCAGCTGGTATCTCACCGTCAGAAGATGTGCCAACCGGTGAAATGTGTGCCTCCGGTTGCAGTCCTTCCATCTCACTAGCTGTTATACCAGTAATGTTCATAACATTTTCTTTGATTTCCTTTACCTTCTTTGATGCATCTCTTATATATTTTTCTCTTCTCTTCGTTTGCTTCATTGTTTGCACATTACTTTCAATTGTTTCTGCACTACCAAATACTTCTTCTATTGGTTCTCTTGGTGCATCTAACAAAGCTTTTGCATAAGTCTCAATAATGTTGAGATCTACCTCATAACCCATTTCAGTTACCCATACAATTCTAGGAAGTACTGCTTCCATCCATGTCTCATCCTTTTTTATGACAAAACATATTTCTTTGTCATATTTATCCACTATACTCTATGGTAGTCTTTCTCTAGTTTTCATTTTAGCTTGAAAAACTTTAAAGTATTCAGTGATGTTGTTTTCCTTATCAGTACCCATGCCGGTGAAAGCTTCTTGTAATTGTTTTCTGTAAAGCGGAAAAATCAAACCCTAGTCATTCTCCCCTCCCCAACTCCAAGGAGAGAGAAGGGAGAGTCACTAGGGTTCGATTTTTCCGCTTTACATTTTGGTGAACCTGACGTGAACATCCTTTCTGATTATTCATAGTTAGATCTGAAAATTGGATTCCTTGATTACATTTCCATGTTTGATCTTTTGCAACATTTTAGAGGTTAATTGCACAAAAACCCTAAATTTTCTTTTTAAGTAATTAAACTTGTGAAATGTTTAATTGTTAATGCTTGTTTCAGATCTGCCCTTCTATTACAAATTATCAATTCATATTTGTGCGTTAATTTTGAAAATTAAGTGGTTAAGTGTCAAAACCCTAATTTTTGAAACCCTCTTGATTCAACCTTTGTCTGACAATTTCACTGATCAAAACATCTCCAAATCAGTTGTAACTTTGGATTCCGCAATAAAATGTAAAGTGGAAAAATCGAACCCTAGTCGTTCTCCCCTCCCCAACTCCGAGGAGAGAGAAGGGAGAATCACTAGGGTTGATGGTTTTCACTTAGGAGGGACTTTACATTCAAAAGAGGGGTTGAAACCCACAAGATCCAATCCCACGCAATGCAAGATTGGATTCTATATGAGTTTCAAGGGTTGTGATAGCAAGGATACCCTCTTTTGTAAAGAATGTAGATAGAAAGATTGAACTAGGAATGCATGTAGAAGCAAGAAAGATTCACTTATAAATAGAGATAGGGATATGATATGAAGCTGCGGACCTAGAATTAGCAGTAAAATGTCGAGACAGCGCTGTCCTGCAAATTTGAGCAAAAGTTGACGGGACGATGGCGCTCGGCGTGCACACGGTCCTCTGAAAAATCCGTGAAACGAAGGGGGATCTGTTCGTCTCTGCACAAGGATTCCAGATCTTCAATTTCAGCTGCGTACCTGCAACCTACACATAGAAAAGCGAAGACAATTGGGGGGTTAGGGATTAGGGGTTTGCCCTTAGGTCAAACCCTGGTTTTGGAATTAACCAAGAAATGAGAAATGCTGTAAACGTAAATGACTGTAATGTAAAACAAGTACTAGTACCTTGTTGTAAGGATGTTTGTATCCTTATATGCGAAGGTATAGATGTTGTTGTTTGTTGTATGTTTTATGTTGTAGTATGTGATCTCCTCTTCAATGGTTGAATCCTTGTCTTGAATGCAACACCTAGCCTTGAATGGAGACTTAGAATGATCAATTGCTTGAAGGAATGCTTGAATGCTTGAATGCTTGAATGCTTGAATGCTTGAATGTTTGAATATTGTTTCCAACCTTTTCCCTCCTCTCCCAAAATGAGAGAGGAAAAGTAGTTTATATACTTGCCAATTAGGGTTAAAAGACTGATTTTCCCGACCTTAGGCCGACCAGGAAATGTTATTTTCCAAATTGCAAACAAAAAGACCCGAAGTCCCATAGGAGACCGGGCCCAAAAATAGGGCCAGGGACCAGGGCGCTGGGCACCATGGTCCTGGGGGACTAGGGCACTAGGCGCCCTAGTCCTGAAGGACCAGGGCACTGGGCGCTCTGGTCCCACCTCCTGGGACAACGGGGTGCAAGGAGGGATCAAGCAGGGTGCTAGAAAAATGCAGTTTTTGGTGTCGTGAGCAAGTTTCGGGGTCTCCATTCAGGTTCAGTGTTGCATCGCCATCGTGAAGACCCAAATGCGATCGAAATTGCAAGTGTCGCAATTTTAGGACGCTACATTTTCCTACCAGTATGTCATATCCAAAGTCTTTATGTCCTATACTAGGGATTTCCTTTGTGAAATACAACATTAAGAATACTAAAAGAATACCAAAATGAAATGTCCCTTTCTTGTCACCTTTTATCTTTTTCAAATTATCTATAGTTCATCCTTTAGCCATTCACACACATCTAACATTGCATTATTGTTGACCATTTCATAAGCACTATTAATGCAAAGACTAGAAACTAAATTAAGTCTGTTTGCATGTGTAGTCTTGTAACCAAGTATCATACTTATGAATCTCACATTGATGTCCTTGATGTAATTCACTCTTAGTGATCTACTATCAGATGTTGATCCAATTAGGGTCATGACTTTGTTGTTAGGAACCTTCTTTGTTTTGTTTGGTCTGCTACAGGTTGAGGGTAAACCTGTTACTGCCCTAATTGCTTGTCGGGTGAATTTGTAGATAGAGTCTAACCAAAGAAATTCTCCATGTGCCCTACTTAGGACAATTCTCACTACTTCTTCATGAAATTCAGGGATGTTCAATATTTCAACAAAACCTAAAGTCTCCACAATCTTGTGCTCAGGTTTAAAAGTGCCATTTTTATCACAAATTACAGTTCTAAACATTTTTAACAACTCCTTAGAACCTAATTCTTCAATGTTGCAATGAATATATATCCTAGGGTCTTCAACATAAGCTACACCTTTAGGAATCTTTGAAAATGCACCTATGGAATCATCTTGCTTAGCTACTTTGGGAATAATTTTGAATGCGGGCCTAGGGCGTTTTACATTTTCCATGATAGTAGGGTTTGCAATAAATTTGGGAGCAGAAGAAGAAGCCATTTGAAAAATACCTTTAGCTGCCTGATAATGTCTGAATGCTTGAAAGAAATTGCTTCACACCTTTGCCTTGAATGTCTTTGCTTAGATTTCGCGCTCTCTGCTAATTTGAATGCTCAATGAATAAAAAATGAGGGAAAACCGGTGATTTATAATGAAATTCTCTCAACAACCACATTAAATGCTCACTGTTTAAATGAAAACTTAACACATCTGTCAATAAAGAAGAAAATCTATCTTCTCACCATCAACCGAGGGCAATCTACATGATATTCAACTTGTTGCAATACCCCCAAAGGGTTACTTCTCAGTTGGATGAAGAATCTCTTGCCGGTGGAGTAATACTCTATTCTATCGGTGAAGAAATAGTCTCATCAACATTCTGATCTGTATTTCTAATCCATTATTTTGAAAATTCGTTCTTTACCTCATCTACCTTTTCTTTGCCTTTCAAACTGGGTCCTTTATTATTTGTCGGTGATGTCTTGCTTCTACAAAATTTTGCAATATGTCCAATTTTGTTACAAGCATAACAAGTCACATTATTCTTTTGAATAGCCTTTCCATATCCTATGTCAGTTTGTGTTCTGCATTGATTAGATAAGTTCCCAAATCTTCCACAAACATAACATCTCACATTCATTCTAAAGTTTTTTGAATTATGACCAACTTTGTTGCATTTGGAACATTGACTGGTGGGTGTATCAATGTTCTGATTGTTTCTAGATCTACACGGATTTACTCTATGGCCATACTTGTTACAGTTAAAGCATTTCCCATTAAATTTGTAAGCAGTAGATTGTCTTACCGGTTTACTATGATCATGATTGTTTGCAGTACCAGAACTTTCTCCAACTTCAAATCTAAGTCCATTAGTATCTCCATTAGGTTTCTGACTTTTCAGCATATTATCAAATTCCTTTGAACTTTTCTTGAATTTCTCTTTGTGTTGATTTGCAGTAGCGAACTCATTTTCCAGAATTCCTTTTTGTCTCATAAGTTCAATTTTATCATGTTGCATATGAATCAAATCTATCTTCAACATATCATTTTCATGACTGAGTCTTAGATTTTCATTTCTAGCATCATTAAGTTTCCTGGTCAAGTCATCTTCATTCTTCTTCCTATCTTCAATGTCTTTACAAAATCTCATAGTCATATCTTACATTTCATTCTTCATATTACTATTTTCTTGTCTCAACTTTTTCACAAGTTCATTAAGAGTTTCCTTTTCATCATTATCATTCTGCATCTTCTCATGAAATTCTTTTCTTTTATTTCGAGCTATAGTAAGATTCTCCTAAAGTCCTTGAATGAATTCCTGTGCAGTCCTTAGATCATCTTCAAGTTTGATATTCTTCAACTTCTCTGAATCATAATCTACAAGAGCTCCTTCCAATTGTTTTCTTAAGTTCTCCATCTGTACCAGTGTCAGAATCTTCCTCAAGCTGTTAGGCTTTTGAAAATAGAGGACCAAGCTCTAATACCAATTGTTAGGATTAATGATAGTCCCAAAGATAATGAGAGGGGGGGGGGGGTGAATCAATATCTAACTGGTTAGAAAAATATTTAAACTTATTAAGATTTTTCCATTCCAAAATAGTGTACCGGTAAATAAGAATTAATGCAGTAAATAGGAACAATAAAGACAACATAGAAAACACACCATAACACAAGATGTTTAATGAGGAAACCCCGTGTGGGAAAAACCTTGGTGGGATTTGTGACCCACAATATTCACTCACTGGCCAATGAATAAATATTACTTACAATGAGGGGCCTGCACATGCAGGAAGGCCAACTACCTAGTGCTCACTGCTCAATAAGAGTCACACTGACTACAAAAGTGGATTATAAAATCCAATACAATGTACTGCTTCAATTCAGCATCAACTATGCTAGATTCAGTACCAGTTTAAGCTCATTCTATAACAAAAAATCTTCGTTGTCAACTATATCTCCTTATGCAAAAATATCATCCATATATTCTCTCCATACATACTACCTTCATACTACAAAATGAAATATAAGATCTCATACATATATATGAGTCTTTTACAATATGCCATGTCGGCTTTACAAAAGATAACTACATTTAAATACAATAAACAAAAGTTTATTCCCTGTTGGCTGGGGTGTCGGTATGCATTGTTGTCACTACCAATGAAGTGTCTGCCAGTGTATGTAGATGTCTATGTCGGTACCGGTGGCTTTATCAGATAGCGAGGGTAAATGATAACACCAACTATTCTCATAAGAGTGTAGAATATCAATAGGGAGCAAAATTGAAAGATAGCGAGGGTACATGATAATGTTAGGCAATTTTTGGTGATGATAATTATTTGAGCAGGAAGAATGATTCAAAGGAATATTTGAATATTTAGCGATGATTGATGAGAAAATGAGCACAAATTGAAGAAAGAATGAGCATATGATGAAAGCGCTAAGTGGTTCAAGTTGTGCAAAATTGACTAGGAGAATGATCTTGGATTTTGATTTCGATCCAGAAAATGGAATCAGGACGGGTGAATTAGCTTAGGGTATAGTTTATCAGAGAAAGTTGAAAAATTAGGGTTTTGGCTATATAAGGGGTTCAAGTGTCATTTTAAATTCATTTAACCTCTCCAAGTTTGAAATTTGAAAAGCCTTCTACGAAAAAAATGGCCATTTTGATCCAGGAGCATCGATTCGAGCGCTAGAGATGACATAACCGACCATAGAATTACGAGCCAGCGGTAAGTGATCAATCTTAAGCCTTTGCATTTCATAAATTTTGAATTTTGTTGAATTTTTTGCTTTTTAAAGTCATTAAAAATCATTCAATATCGTTTTGTCATGCGATAAGACACTATCTATCGTACGACAAACTGTCTGTCTTGTGGTTTGTCATTTTAGCCTATATGTTTTGTCGTGTGGAGTCATCCCATGTCTTGCATGAGAGTTTTCTTCATAGCCCATATTATCATGCGATAGTATACCATATGTCGTATGAGAATCTTTAATTGTTCGACATATATTCTTGACTTGTACGAGTTTCTGCTTACACTGTGAAAACTCGTATGGAAAACAGTGAGCATTTGTAAGGGTTAAAACATGAAATTTTGATTTGGCATTTCGTGAATTTGGATTTGCATGATGTTTAACATGTTTCGTAGCTCAATTTGGATGACTTGTTGATGCTCTGTTGTTGGATTTTTGTCGGTTTGACTGCCAGATATCTTGTTTCGGTGTGTCTATCCTTCGACGATGAGGCTAGTCCACGAGCTATCAGATATAGATATTGATTTGTGCACCTTTACACACCTTTTAGAGATGCCAGCTATCCATGTGAATCATGGGATTCTTAGTGTGCTAGTTGAGCATTTGCATTTAGAGCATAACACCTTCCATCTACCAGTTGGAGAGATGACCATTACACCAGAGGATGTGTATAGGATTTTGAGGATATTGTTTGCTGGGGATAAGGTTGACTATGATTCTGCTCAACAACCTGGTATCTTAGCCTTGATATGCATATTTCATGATGAGGGCATTCTTGAGCAGGCTATCACTTAGGATGATATGATGGATAGGTACAATGAGCAATTTCCACTGGAATGTGTATTAGAAAGTTTCATTGGTTGTTTCATTATATCGGACAGGGGACAATAGGCTTTCTATGTGGCTGAGTTAGGATGCTCGAGAGACTACTAACTGAGCCTGAGAGATTAGGGTGGGGATCTTGCTTGTTAGACCACATGTTTCATGAGATGCATGCGGTTGCATACAAGGATGGGAAGAGCATGGCGGTAGGAGTGTTGGTTCTTCAGATATGGGCATGAGAGCATATCCCAGTTTGTAGACCAATTATTGATGATGCTAGAGATCCACACTAGCCAATTGTATATAGATATTCTAGATATGTTACTCAGCCCCATCTAGGAAAGAGGGAGTATTGGAGACGACATCTAGATGATCTGATCATTGTAGTATGGAGCCCATATAGGGGTCTGGAGCTATGGGATGACTGGAGAGCTCAGCGGAGAGACATGTTCATGGTGCATCCTCTTATTGGCAGATCAGTGACCATTATTGAGTGATTCATTGTACCAAGGGTTATGAGGAAGTATGGAAGACCTTAGGGGATATCACAAGAGTTCACCGCCTACACCCGATATGGTGAGGAGGAGAGATGAGGATGGGCCCCTAGGTTGTCCTACGCGTTGAGCATTTAGGAGCTAGTCGGATTGCAGCGACAACAATGGGACTATCTAGAGGATATTACAGATGTGGGGGTATTGCCCCAGTACATGGATTGGTTCCAGATACATCCCTTCCCTATATTTATAGATCTTTTGGAGCATGCACCTCTCATAGAGGAGGCTAAGGATGAGGCCCCTGCACAGGCATAGGTACAGGGATAGGGACGGAGAGTGGCAGTTACTAGGTGGGTAGGAGGTGATCCTGGTGCTAGTAGTAGTAGGGTACCAGTTGGGGGGAGACAACAACAGAGAGGGGAGGGTGGATCCCTTGGAGCTATTGTCGTGGGGACTAGTGGTGCCAGGGTAGAGGAGGGTGGAGGCGAGGAGGAGCGAGAAGCTCCTAGATAGGTGTGACAGTGGAGGGATGAGAAGGGTGGAGATAGAGGCAAAGAGGGAGGTGAGGAGCCTATGAGAGAGAAAGGGGCAGTGGATCCACTACGGTGAGAGTCAGATTAGTAGGTTTGCATTTAAAGTTGACAATGCCTCAAACACAGCTTGCAGAGTGAGACCAACAGATGGCGGAGGTTAGAGATGAGCGCAATCGTCAACTCACTGAGATGAGATGAGGGCAGAGTGAGACGCTCTTCAGCAAAAGGTGTTGCATCAAACTAGCCGAGCAACTTATTATGTTGCAGCATATAGCGTAGCAGTTCCAATAGCGCATCAAGTTGTCCCATATTCTTAGTATATGGCTCGATTTGAGGGAGCTCGGGCACCTAGGCAGGACACTGGTCAGCAAGCACCACCTCCTTCACCACCTGGCGATAAGAAAGAGGCAGAGAGCTATATTTTTTATAGCTCCTAGATTTTGTTATATACCCCATTTTTTGTAGCCTATACGATTCTTTCTCCGATGAGACATTGTATATGATTGTTGATATCATTTGTACTTTGAGACTTTTATGATATATATACAAGATCTTGATTTGATTTCATTGTACTTATGTTGATTGATTTATGAGATGTTTTTCTATATTCTTTATTCTATATGTATGCATATTTCTTTAGTATGGATGTATGTAATGTAGATGAATATGAATGTTTATTTTTGTTCCTTTGCATATGCAAAGAAACGATGAAAATGAGTAATTAGTAATACAAATTTTTATTTTCTATGCAATAATATGAATGCAAACAAGTATATAATTAAATGTATGGATCTATATAAGATTCTAATGTATGTGGCTAACATCTCAATACACAAGTACTCAATCGAAGAAATGATGAAAAAGAGACCACTTAGCTGAGAAATGATGATGCTTCAAACTCTCATTCAAAAGATAAAGAGAACATTGTTATCATGCCAAAATCACTGGAAATGCATAAAATATAGAATGAATGCAACCTAAACCTAGTCACTAGATTTGGGATGCTTAATTTTCATCACTAAGTGTTTACAAACATAGAAGGAAGAATAGAGTTCCTTTCTTTTCATGTACAATATTAATTATCTTGTCCGCAATGACCCTTTTTTCGTTCATATCCTTGGACAGATTACGCATGCATCCGGATTACACATTAAAGAAATTCTCTCAAAATAGACAAAGAAATGATGTCAACCTCCCTATAGCATACAAATAAACGGAGTTGAGGTATGTGTTGATATTAACATTGATGTGAAGGCATTTATCACTGACACCCAGCTGATTAGATGTTTCCAGATCATCGAAATCATTCCTACAAGTAGAAAACAAAGAAAATGTTATGCCCCCAATCCTTTCTCCTCTTAGTCAAGATAGACTTCCTTGAGTTACTTAGAGGGATAATAATCGAAAACCAATATAAAAGACAACACACAAAGAAAATTTCATGCATATCTCAAACTATTTAGTGATTGTTTTTAGTAATGTTGTTTTGCTTGTTTACTTAGTGATAAAATTCTTCAGTAGTTAGGAGACAGGTGACTGACTCATATTGGATGACTGAGTATCACTAGTAGAAAGATGACTTGGTTGATACTGCTTAGGACACGTAAAATGCTTAATTGATTACCCTAAGACTAGGACATTGATCAGTTTCAAGCCATGAGGGATCCAAAAGAACCAGAATGTCACAAAAGTGACTAAAAGATATGTACAAGTGAAATCAAAGATGCAGGAAAGTGGGAAATGCCAACATTTCATTGATAGATGGAGCACTTGAGAACAAGAGGTGCCTGTTTGCCAAGTTTTCACCTGCTTGGCAAAGATTTTTTATTTATTTATTTTTTTCAACCTTTTATGATTTTTAGGATTTTTTTAAGGAATTTTTAGCTATACAGGTTGCTGGAGTAGAGAATACTAAGTGAAGAATTTTTTTCAAGTGGATGGTGTTGATTGGTTCACAGAGTTGTTCTCCTTCTGATGTTGAGAGTTGATAGATACCAGAGCCAAAGGCTGCAGTAACGATGTAGGGACCCAGCCAATTGGGTTCAAACTTCCCTTTGTTGTCTCGAAACTGTTGATTTTTAGGATTTTCTCTCAAAACAAGGTCACCAACCTGAAATTCTCATTGTTGAACCTTCTTGTTATATCCTTTAGACATTCTCTTTTGATAAACTCTCAGATGATCAAATTCCACTTGTCAACATTCATCTAGTAACTTGAGTTCTTGCAATCTAGATATTCTGTAGTCTTCATCTGTAATGAGACCTTGCAAAGAAACTCTTAGAGATGATATTTCCACCTCAATAGGTAAGATTGCTTCGGATCCATACACCAAAGAAAAAGGTGTAGCCCTAGTAGGTGTGTTGATACTTGTTCTAAAATCCCATAGTGTAGGATTGAGTTGCAGATGCCAATCCCTTCCAGATTTATTTACTATTCTGTGTAAGATAGTCAGCAAATTTTTGTTAGATGCTTCAGCTTGTCCATTACTCGGTTCACCTCCGAAAGGGGGATAATCTTTTTGTAAGAGAGATAGTAACTCTCCCAAGATACTTGTCATTTTGTGCCCCCATTAGTGTTTGGAGTCAGCTAATATGGCATTGAGAATCCATTGTGTGAGACTTAGCGACCGTATTTTGATTAGCTATTGGGTGTGTACCTGAGTCTACAAGCAAAGGTTTTCTTCTCTCATCAATTTCTGTAGGGTTTGCATGTTGTGATTGGAGTTATTATTCATATTACGTGTTTTCTGTGTTTTCATCCCTCAAACTAAAACTGAGATACAAAAAATAGAGAAAATAAGAAACAAACTCAATGATCAAAAACTTTGTCTATGTCCAAAACTACTCTATCCTAGTCGAAACTGTGTCCAAAACTAGTCTATCCTAGTCAAAACTCTGTCCGTGACACAAACTAGTATACTTGAGCTATCAAAAACTCAGTCCACCTCTAGACTAGTCATCGTCATTCAACGATAAAAACTCAGTCCATCTCAAATCTGGTCATACTTAATCATTCAAAACTCAGAATTTTGCCTCTATCTAGTAAACAGTCGTACAAGTCTTTTGATTTATCATCCTATTTCATATTATGTGTCGTACGATATTCCATCAGTCCTAACAGTCTGTCATTTGAGCCTTCATCTCATGTCGTGCGAGCCCTGATTGTCTATCGTCCGGTTTTGAGAATTGTCATTTTATCCTGAATCCTGTGTCTTACGATAAACCTTTTCACTGATCAGTCTATCATTCTAGACATACCCATCTGTCGTACGGTACTAGGCAGCAACTAGTATGAAACACTATTGTCATCGTCCTACAACTAGCATACTATCGTCTAGTCTTGTAAAACCTGTCATACAAATCTCTGATTTTGTCAGTCCAGAACAGTCAAACTTGCCTAAAACAATCTACAGCAAGCATAAAATTGGTTATCATCATCCTGAGCATAAACATATCAAAACAATGGACCTCTGCCATTTGTGTTGCATGATTTTGTCAATCATCTTTCAACTAGTTCAATCAACTACTTATCAAACTTAAGTCACTTAGATAACATCTTATACAGGATAAATTGTTCTTGAAACCAGACTAAGTCTTAGTCACTTCTCTAGGATCAACTTAGATAAACATCTTACACATGATAGATCTTTCCTGAAACCAGACTAAATCTTAGTTGCTTCTCTCAATCAATACGTTAACCGAACAACTAGCTTTGAATTTGATCTTGAATTCTGCATCACAAACAACTTTAGGTCACATCATTCAATGAAAATGCCTATCCAAACCAAAATGTTCTCGTAAGAAAGATGCCAAAGGCAAAGGGAAACCCTTTTCATATAAAGATAATCCATTTTATGAAGAGGATCCTCTTACTAATAAACCTTCATCATCAGAGATACCAGTTTATGATGAACCTTTATCTCCCACTATACCTAGAACGAAACAAAATGACAATGATTCCTCATCAAGTGAATATGAGGCCTCTAAACCACTAGAAAAAGATATTCGTAGATGTCAAAAGGATAAATATTTCTGAAAAATGATGAAGGTTATCATGGCTAGAGAAAAAGAAGACTATTTTCTAGAGCTAGCAAAACAAGGCGCCAAACTTCCTACTGGATATGACGTTTAGACTCTCATCACTAAAAAGGAAGAATCACCTATAATAATGGTACATAGACAATTACAAGCCTTACAAACTAAGATTACAGAACTGAAAAACAAGGATAAATCCCCAAAACAATATTCTCTGGAGACAATATGCCCATTTCCATTTGACAAAAACCTATACATGCCTCCATTTCCTTCACGAGTTGAGATCTCAAAAATTGACAAATATGATGGTAACTTAGATCCCCAAGATCATATCAGAGAATTTTGTGCTTTATGTATGGAGTTCATGCATGACCAAACGTATCTCATGCACCTTTTCCCAAGGAGTTTGGGAGGGAAAGCTATGGAATGGCTCTCAAGTCTACCTAAGGGAATACAAACTTTTAATTAATTAATCCAACTATTTTTACAACAATACTCCTATAACATTCGACACCCCATTACCATGATTGAACTTTGCAATACCAAATAGAAAATGAGGGAGCCTTTTCTCACTTTCCTCCAACGTTGGAGAAACATGTTCTCTAGATATTCACGACCTATTCCAGATTCTGAGAAAATGGATATATTCATCAACAATCTAATCCCTGAATTGAAATATAGTATCCAAATAAAAGTGCACCCATCATTTAACAAAATGGTAGATAATGCTATCTGAATGGAAGATGTGCTTATAAAGAAAGGAGATATCTCACCTTGGAAAGAAACACAACCAAGATCTAGCTCTAAAGAGAAGAACAAGTATTGGAAGTATGGCAAAGACAACAACAAGAACATTGTTAATGACAAAGTAGTAGACACTGTTAAAACCAACTCAAAGCCCACAATATTTAACTTGGCTAGTGGCACACAAGCACTCAAAGCAGTTGAAACCGCAATAGAAAATCCTTCAAAGAAAGTAAAAGACTGGTTCAAAGAGAAACCTTGGATTTCAAAACCTAGACGCGAATTCACTCCTCTAGAAGAATCATATGAATCCGCTTCAAAACTTTATTGGCAAACAACCTGATGACATTACCAGATAATTCTAGGCCATATGATCCATAAGTTAAACCAAAATGGTGGAGAGAAAATAAATACTGTGACTACCATCAGAGTAAAGGTCATAACATAAACAACTACATGAAGCTCAAGCATGAGATTCAAGATCTCATAGACGCTGGTAAAATTGTTGTCGAGAATCACCCAACAAATGCTGATCACAAGGTATTTAAAGATCCTTTACCTGTTTACGAACAAGGTGATTCCTCAAAAACAAAAGGAGGTGCCAAAGTAAATTATGCTTATACCAGCAATGACAACGTCATCAACATGATTGAGTCTTCCCAGCCTGAATATTGCAATGTGATTATAATCAAAGACAAACAACATGAATCACAACATGCAAATGCTATGACCCATTCTCAAAAGAAATTAACTCTCGAAGGAGCTAGTTCTTCAACTTCGGCTCAAACACCATCAAACCTACCAACCTCATCAAACAAACAAAAAGAATCAACATTTGATAAATTTAAACAACTAACTTCATCAGCATCCCCTAGATATAGCATTGTTGACCAACTGAAGAGGACAAATGCTCAAATTTCCATCTTTGAATTGCTTAAAATCTCTTCTGCTTGCAAAGAGATCCTAGACAAAGCATTGCTCGCCACTAATGTTCAAAAAGATTTAGATATTGATCGATATTAGTCTATGGTGGGTCATCTGACTTCACCTCACTATCGGACCTTCTCTGAAGAAGATGGCAACTCGCTAAATCATCCACATAACCAGCCATTGCATATTGAAGCCATGATCCATAAACACAGAGTTGAACATGTTTTGATAGATGGAGGCACGGGGTTGAATGTCTGTACTTATAGTTTGCTTACATAACTAGGATTTTCTGAAAATGTCATTGATCTGACCAAGAAAATAACAATTAAAGCCTATGGTGAAGAAGAAAGGACCTCTGAAGGTCTAGTATCATTACCAATCAGGGTGGGACTTGTAGAAAGAGATATCATTTCCCAAGTACTTGATCTTCCTCTATCATACAATATCTTACTGTGCAGGCTGTGGATTCATGAAATGAAGGCAGTTCCTTCTACATACCATCAATGCTTGAAATTTCCTTATAACAGAGTTAAAGTCAGTATCCCTGCCCCCTATAATGCATTGACAAAAGGTGTTGATACCTTTGTGCCTCATAATAGGGAAGCCTCTACAAATGAAAGTCCAAAAGCTCTGATGAAGGACTTAGAAAATAAATTGAAGATTACAAATACTGGCATGGATGGATACAAGATAGAACCAATACTTTCATTAGTCTATCTTCCTCCATCACCAAAACAGTTAGGCAAACCGTCAAAGGCTATGAGAACATAGACTTTAACTCTGAATATCATATATGATGGTCTTTTTGTATAGTCTTCTACTTCCCTGGCAGATGAAATAGAAGAGGATGTTGTTCTTAAGTGGCTTTTCAAAGAAGATAGTCAAAACAAGGAAGTACGACATTGTGAGATTTCCCCAACCCAATATTGTCCTAGCTACAAAATGATCCAACACATGGGATATCCAGGTACTGGTCCCCTGGGCAAACATCAAGAGGGTGTTATTGAACCGATTCAGCTGCAAACAAAATCTACAAATGATAAGGCTAGACTGGGATACAATCCAAAAAAGACATCAGACCAAAAACATGCTTCTAAGTCTAAGTGGAAGAAAAGGATATCGCCTTCAAAAACATAGGAAGTCGACACTCAACAAAATCAAGTAGAGTGTGGAAAAGAACAAGAGGAACTACCAATCAAGAGAGAAGAAACAATCAGTACTTAAGTTCCTATGGTGTCAGCTACAACAATGCAAGGAGTTTAAGTTCCAGAAGATATGAGAGACAAAGTAGAAAGAATCAGAGAATTGTTTGCACCCCTGAAAGTTCTAGTCACATACACTGGTAGGCAACAAGTAGATGATTCAGAGACTGACTCAAATGAGTATGAATGGGGTTCAGACCACATCTCTGATAAATCCATTACAGAAACTCCAGAAGAGTCTGGTGATATCACATATGACACTCAAGAGCTTATGTGCTTAAAGCTAGAAACTGAGATATAGGAAATCAGACTAAAGAGACAACAAGACTATGAACAAGGGTTGAAAGAAGGAAGAATACCAGAAAAAAATTTATCTATTATATACCCCTCTAATGAGACATAAAAAATCAGGTACGAGACTACACAAGAAGAATTGGAAGCTATAGAAGCAAAACCAATCATTAGTCCAAAGGAAGCTGAATGGAGTAGATGACAGGGAGTCACAAAACCATCAAGGTTATGTCAACAGGTATGTCAGATACAAATGATAAATGAGCCAAATCTTGAAGGAACTTGTAGCATTAAAGTTGTAGGTGTTGATACCATAAATATATTCACTCAACCACTTGAAGAAGACTTGGAAACTTCATCCAACGACTCTGATGACTCTGAAAATAGTCCTACTTATGATAATATCTACTCAGAATCAAACTCTAAATCATCTGATGTAAATGATGAGAATCTATGTACTGATCTTGTTACTATCGAACAACACATTGAAGTCCAGTCTGGCATAGAGAATGATGCTACAAGTAGGTCTATTGGATTAGGTCAACTAAATATTAATGTGCACTTTAATAATCATGTGGTGACTCTTCCTGGTCTCAAGATAGTTGCGGAAGGTAGTCTTCTAGAACTCGACTTTTTGATTCACAATAATAATGACAATACCATGAACTCCCTCGAATCTGTCCACACTCTATCCTTGGTACATCCTAAATTAATTGACTGTAGTCTACAAGACCAACCCATGAATGTACCTATTTTTGCTAATGACTATACGCTAGACTATTACCTCAATGCAGTTGAAACCAAGTACTCTTCATCAGCAAACAGAGTGAGAAAATGACTAAAAGAGATATCAAGTATCTTAGTCACAAAAATCAGAAAAATAAAAATGAAAGATCCGATGGCGAAAACCACATTGTGGCAGTGTCAGAATCTAAAAAAGAGAAAATAAAGGACATACCTAAGAGTCAAAATCTCTCTGAGGCTCCTGAAGGTGAGATACTTGATATACTGCCAAGTCATTTCTAGGAGAGGTCTTCTATATTGCTTGAGCCAACTTAGCCAGTGAACATTGGGAGTCAAGAGACATCACACATCATTCATGTAGCTCAATCACTATTAGCAGAAGAATTGAAAGATTTCACTCATCTCTTTTCAAAAAAGAAGATCAATTTTGCATGGACGTACTCTGATATGCCTGGCCTTGATCCTGATATTATCATGCACCATCTTTCTATCACACTAGGAGTTAAACCAGTCAAGCAAAAACTCTGTAAGATGCACCCTCACGTGGCACTGCTAGTCAAGGCTGAGCTAGAAAAACTGCTAAAAGATGGATTTATTAGAGCTATAGACTATGCGGAATTGATTTCAAACATAGTACCTGTGTCAAAGGAAAATAGATCTATTAGGGTTTGCACAGACTTCAAAGATCTCAACAAAGCTTATCTGAAGGACGACTTTCCATTGCCAAACATTGATATGATAGTCAATATGACTACTGGATATGAGATGTACTCACTAATGGATGGATTCTCCAACTATAATCAGATCAAAATAGCTCCTGGGGATCAAGAAAAGACAACTTTCACCTATGCATGGGGAACCTTTTGTTGGAATGTCATGTCATTTGGGCTGAAGAATGTAGGAGTAGCTTACCAAAGAGTGGTAACTACTATCTTTCATGATATGATGCATAAGAATATGGAAGATTATGTTGATGACACTTTAGTGAAGACTATGAAGAGATCCACGCATATTCAAGAGCTAGGCCCTATACTAGATAGAATGGAAAAATTCAAACTTCAGCTAAATCCAAAAAAAAGGGCATTCAGAGTGACATCTGGTAAACTACTTGGCTACATCATTTCAAAGAAGGGAATCAAGGTTGATCCTGAGAAGGTCCAATCTATAATGGAAATGTGACCTCTGAAGAACATCAATCAAATGAGAATTTTACAAGGACGTCTCCAATCAGTCAGATGCTTTATTTCTCAGTTGGCAGATAAAGCTTAACCTTTCACAAAAGTATTGAGGAAAGGAGTAATATACAACTAGGATCAGGAATGTGAATAACACCTTCAACAAATCAAAGAGTACCTGTCCAATCCACCAATATTGATGCCACCAATTTAGGGTAAACCATTGATCTTATACATATCGTCTACTGATTCATCATTGGGGGCACTTTTGGCGTAACAAGATGAAAATAAAAAAGAGAGAGCTATATATTACATTAGCAGAATATTGGTGTCTTATGAAATGAACTATACTATAATAGAAAAAGAATGCTTGTCATTAGTCTTTGCATCACAAAAATTGAGAGACTATATGTTAGCACATTCCATCAAGCTAGTAGCTAAGATTGATCCACTCAAATATCTTCTTAACAAAGCAACACTCACCGATTGATTGGCAAAATGAGTCATGGTTCTTACAGAGTTTGATATTGAATATGTGGAATGCAAAGCCATCAAAGGACAGGTGATTGCAGATCAACTTGCTGAAGCTCCACTTGAAGACACTCAATCATTGCATATAGAGTTTCTAGATGAATCAATAATGCACCTTACTCAACAATCCTGGAAGATGTTCTTTGATGGGTCTTTCACTCAAAATGGTTCCAGTGCTGGAATAATTTTTATTTCTCCTTAAAAGTATTCAATACCAAAGGCTTATAAAATTATTTTCCCTTGTACAAACAAAATTGTAGAGTATGAAGCCCTGGTAAACGAGATCAAGCTGGCTATTGAATGGAAGGTTCTGAATTACACATCTATGGAGATTCTCAGCTAATCATCAATCAAATAAATGATACATATCAGACTCAAGATGAGAAACTGATGCCTTATAAGAGAATGGTTGATGATCTCAAGAAGTATTTTACTTTTGTACCATTCCCATAGATTCCTAGATCAGCAAACAAAGCAATAGATGCTATGGCCACCTTGGCATCTATACCAGAATTAAAAGAGTCTAATTTTTGCTTTGAATTCCTGTTGGAAGAGTTACATTACCCTGCCTATGATTCTCCTGAGTCCCAGATAGTCTGTTCTATTATTGGACATGGCTCATCCCACTACAGCCACATTTACTCTTATCTGCGTGACCAAATTATCCCTAAAAATCTTACTCGTAATGAGAAAAGGAACCTAACTTGAAATGCTTCACGGTATGTCATCATTGCTAATGATTTCTTTAGGCAAAGTTTGGACAGTACATTGCTTAGGTGTCTATAAATTGAAGAGTCTAAACGTGCATTATCGGAAGTCCATGAAGGTATTTGTGGATCTCATTCAAATGGTCTTACTTTAGCTTGAAAACTACTAAGGGCTAGCTACTACTGGCTAGACATGGAGAAGGACGCTATAATGTTTTCTAAAACTTGTTAAAAATTTCAGCTACATGGAAATCTCATACATGCTCCAACAAGGGATCTCATACCCTTCATCACACTTTGGCCTTTTCAGTAATGGGCTTTTGATCTCATTGGTCAAATCTATCCTGCATCATCCAACGAACACAAGTTTATCATAACTGCCACTGAGTACTTCACTCAGTGGGTAGAAGCGGTTCTGCTCATCAAAGCAACTGGTAAACAAGTAGCTATGTTCATTCTAAATCATATCATTTGTAGGTATGAGATACCTTCATCCATTGCAACTGACAATGGAGGACAATTCAAGAATAAATATCTAGACGAGCTTTGTGAGAAATTTAAAATTAAACAACATTGGTCATCCGTATATTACCCTCAAGGTAATGGACAAGCTGAGGCATCTAACACAAACCTGTTGACTATCTTACATAGAACAATGAACAAATCTAGGAAGGATTGGCATCTACAACTCAATCCTGCATTATGGGCTTATAGAACAAGTATCAGAACATTTATTGGGGCTACACATTTTTCTTTGGTGTATGGGTCCGAAGCAGTATTACCTATTGAAGTGGAAATACCATCTCTAAGAGTTTCTTTGCAAGGTCTTGTTACTGATGAAGACTACAAAATATCTAGATTGCAAGAGCTCAAATTGTTGGATGAACATCGACAAGTGGCATTTGATCATCTGAGAGTGTATCAAAAGAGAATGTCCAGAGGATATAACAAGAAGGTTTGACAATGAGAATTTTAGGTTGGTGACCTAGTTTAGAGAGAAAATCCTAAACATCATTTGAGACAACAAAGGGAAGTTTGAACCCAACTAGCTAGGTCCCTATATCATTACTGCAGTCTTTGGCTCTGGTGCCTATTAGCTCTTAACATCATAAGGAGAATAGCTCTGTGAACTGATTAACACCATCCATTTGAAGAAATTCTTTACTTAGCATTCTCTGCTCCAACAACCTGTACAGCTGAAAAATGTCCTGAAATTTTTTTATAAAAATCATAAAAAGTCCTGAAAAAAAAAAAGAAAAAAAAAGGAAAAAGAGAGAAAATGCCCTAGTGAAAACCTGGCAAACAGGTGCTTCTTATACTAAAGTGCTCCATCTATCAACACAACATTGGCATTTCCGCTTTCATGCATCTTTGCTATCACTTGTACATATATTTCAGTCACTTTTGTGACATCCTGGTTCATTGGAGCCCTCATGGCTTGAAATTGATTAATGTCCTAGTCTTAGGTTAATCGACATAGCACATTACATGTCCTAAGTAGTATCAACCAAGTCAACTTTACGTTAGTGAAACCTAGTCATCCACGCTGAGTTAGTCACCTATCTCTTGACTACTGAAGAGTTTTATCACTGAGTACACAAGCAAAACAACATAACTGAAAACAATCACTAAATAGTTTGAGCTATGCACGAAATTTTCTTTGTGTGCTATCTTTTATATTGGTTTTCAATTATTGTCCCTCTGAGTAACTTGAGGAAGTCTATCTTGACTAAGAGAAGCAAGGATTGGGGGCATAATATTTTCTTTATTTTTTGCTTGTAGGAATGATTCTGATGATCTGGAAACATCTAATTAGCTGGTGTCTGTGATAAGAGGCTTCACATCAAGATGAAATAGCCACACATACCTCGACTCCGCTTATTTGTATGCTACAGGGAGGTTCACATTATTTCTTTGTCTATTTTGAGGGAATTTTTTTATGATGCAATCTGGGTCCTTGCGAAATCTGTCCAAGGATATGAATGAAAAAAGGGTCATTGCTGACAAGATAATTAATATTGCACATGAAAAGAAAAGAACTCTAATCTACCTACTATGTTTGTTAATGCTCAGTGATGAAACTTAAGCATTTCAAATCTAGTGACTGGGTTTAGGTTGCATCTCATTTTGCATTTCGTTTCTGCATTTTGTGAATTTAGAGTGATTTTGGTATGATAACAATGATCTCTTTATCTTCTGAATGAGAGTTGGAAGCATCATCATTTCTTAGCTAAGTGGTCTCTTTTTCATCATTTCTTTGATCGAGTACTTGTGTATTGAGATGGTAGCTGAATACATAAGCATCTTATATAGATTCATACATTCATTTACATTCATCTTATTGCATAGAAAAATAAAAAAAATTGCACTACTCATTACTCATTTGCATTCATTTTATTTGCATACGAAAAGAAACAAAAACAAACATCCATATTCATTTGCATTACATGCATACTGAAAAGATATGAATACATGTAGGATAAAGCATATAGAAAGACATCTCATAAATTGATCAACACAAGTACAATGAAGTCAAATCAAGGTCTCATATATATAACGATAAAGTCTCAGGGTACAAAATAATGTCAATTGACATATACAAACTCCCATCAGAGCAAGAATCGTAAGGGCTACAAAAAATGGGTGTGTCTACAAAAAAAAATCTCAGAGCTACAAAAAGAATATCTAGCTCTCTGCCTCTCCCTCATCACTAGGTGGTGGAGGAGGTGGAGCTTGCTGACCAGGATCCTGCCTAGGTGCTCGAGCTCCCTTAGATCAAGCCATATACTAAGAATAAGGTACAACCTACCGTGCTACTGGAACCGCTATGCTATATGCTGCAACATAGTAGGCTGCCTAACTCATCTGATGGAGTACCTCCTACCGCAAAGCATCTCACTCTACCCTCATCTCTGCTAGCTATTAGTTTTGCTCCACCAACTGGGTCTATGCAACTGTCAGCTATGACTGTAAACCCGCTAGGCGTGCTCTCATCGACCGCACTGTGTCGGCCCCCTGATCCCTCGCAAGCTCTCCGCCTCCATCTCTGCCACCATCACCTCCTCCATCTCCACCTCCGGCTCCACCCTACTCATCTCTCCTCTATCTGACTTATCTAGGAGCTACTCTCTCCTCCTCTCCACCACCCTCCAGCACCCTCGCTCTACTAAGTCTCACACCAACAGCACCTAGGGATCCACCCTATCCTCTCTATTGCTGCCTACCACCAACTGACACCCTACTGCTGCTAGTGCTAGGATCACCACCTGTCCTCCTTAGAGCCTCATCTCTCGGTCCCTGCTCTTACCTTGTCCCTTTTCCTACCCGGGGGCATCATCCTCAACCTCCTCTATCAGAGGTGCCTACTTTGTTGGATCAATAAATCTCGGGAAAGGATGCTACTAAAACCAATCCCTGTACTGGGGAAATACCTCCGCATTTGCAATATCATCCAGGTAATCCCATCTGAGTCGTTGTAACCCAGTCACCTCCTGCATGCCTAGGGCATATGATAGCCTCAATGTTCATCCTCACCTCTCCTCAATTGCATAATGCATGTATATTGTAAACTCCTGCGAGATCCCCTGAGGTCTACCATATTGCCTCATCACTCGAGTAACAACAAACTGCTCGACCACTGTCTGTGATCTTCCTATGAGAGGCTGCATCATGAATAGGTCCCTGCACACAACTCTCTAATCATCCCAAGGCTCCAGACCCCTTTACAATCTCCATATCATGACTATCAAGTCATCCAACTATCATCTCCAATAATTTGTCTTTCCCAGATGGGGCTACATAATATATCCAGAATATTTGTAAACAATGGGCTGCTATGGATCTCTAGCATCATCCACAATCGGTCTGCAAACTAGGAGATGCTCCCAAGCCCATATCTGTAGTATCAAAACTCTTGTAGCCATACTCTTCCCATCCCTATATACAATCTCATGCATCTCGCGATACATGTGTGCCAATATACATGAACCCCAGCCTAACCTCTGGGGGTGCTCCACAAGTCTCTCCAAGATTCTGCCCCATCCACATAAAAACCCCTGCTATCCCTTGTCTGACATAAGAAAATAGCCGATGAAACCTACCAAGATGCAAGCCAATGGAAATTTCTCATTGTACCTGGTCATCATCACGTCCCAACTAATAGAACGTGTCAGAATGTCTGC
Source organism: Cryptomeria japonica (assembly GCF_030272615.1). Classification (NCBI taxonomy): domain Eukaryota; kingdom Viridiplantae; phylum Streptophyta; class Pinopsida; order Cupressales; family Cupressaceae; genus Cryptomeria; species Cryptomeria japonica. The sequence continues at coordinate 352,837,806 of NC_081413.1, forward strand.
ATCCGTAAATACCTGTCTCATAGCTAGTAGCCTAGGACGCTGTGCTACATCATAATCTACCTTACCCCTAGCAAAAGAGATACAAAGAATCCTATATATGTCCTCGGGAGTGATCATCATCTCCCCAACTGGTAAATGAAATGTATTATGCTCTGAAAGGAACCTCTCAAATAATGCAATGAGCATACTATGATTCACATAAATATCAGGCAACTCAAGAAGATGAGTCAATCCGCACAAATCTATATGTGACTGGTCAACATCAGATAATTGATGAACTAATGTCATGGTCGGTGGATATACACATCTGAACAACACATGAGGCAATCAAACATGCAAAAATCAAACAACAACGCATCAGGAAACATTTCAAATTAGCCTATAAGAGAAGCAAAACATCATGTAAATCCAACTACATCAATTGCAAAATCAAAATTTCAATTTTGCACCTTTAAAAAGCCTTACTGTTTTTCAAACGACAAAAAATCATAGAGACACAACTCGTATGAGTCAGGAATTGGTCTAGTACGACAAAACAGTCTGATACGACACAGGACAAGCCCTAGAACAAAAAAAGGGGCTCTTTTGAAGGTACTCGTACAACAGAAGGGTAGCTACAGTACGACAAAACTAGTAACTTTAAACAATAAAAGACATTCAATCAGTTTGTCATACGAGATAGGATCCTATCTCGCATGACAAAATGATAAAGTCCGACTTCAACATGCCTAAAAATTGAAATGATTAATAGGGTTAAGATCAATCACTTACCACTGGCTCATAGTTCTGAGGTCAATTATGTCATCTCTGGCACTCAAATCGATGCTCCTATGTGGGAACCACCATTTTTTTTCCACAAAAGGATTTTTGAATTTTCAAACTTGGAGGGTTAAAATGAATTGAAAATGACACTTCCACCCCTTATATAGCCAAAACCCTAATTTTTCAACTTGCTCCGATGGACATGAAAATTGTACCCTTAGCTAATTTGCCCATCCTGATTCCATTTTTGGGATTGAATTTGAAATCCGAGATCATTTTTCTAGTCAATTTCACAAAATTTGGAGCACTTAGCACTTTTCATAAAAACCTCATTCTTTCTTCAAATTGGAGCTCAGTTTCTTAATAATCAACGCTGAATCTCAATTTCATTCTACAAATCAATTTGCACTCAATTTCTCATGAATCAACGCTAAATTTTCAAATGTTCCTCTGAATCATTTGTGCGCAAATCATTATCATCGCCAAAAAATTCCTATAATCATCATGTACCCTCACTATCTTTCGATTTCTCTCCCGAGGGGGCATACTGATGACCTTATGACCTCACATCTTCAAAGTTGAGAAAATTCTCAAATCTTCATCAAAAGTCGGGTAAAAATCTTTTTCAACTAAAGAAAATCAAACAATTTTTTATTGCTAAGGGGCATCTCAGCTTCATCGCTTCATATCAAGTTGAGATCTCTTGATCATCTGAATCAAATCAATTGCTAGGGGCATATAAGTTTCATCGCTTTTCATCAAACTGATATTCATCTTCATTTGAATCAATCTCTTAATGTTAATCAGTTTCATCACTTTTCATCAAGTTGATTATTCATTTAAACTCAATAAAAAGTTTAAAGAGTATCTTTGATCACATCCTCAATCTAAGCAGGTGTTCAGTTTCATCGCATCAAATCAAGCTGGACAATTTATCGTCTCTCATTGTGTCTTGATCCATCAATTTCAAGATCGATTTTATCTCCGCTCACTGTGTCTAGTTCAATCAAGTTCTAGATCAGTAAGATCCACTTCTTGATCAATCAAGTTCAAGTTTGGTATCTTTGCTCTCCATCATTCCTAGTTCAATCAAGTTTGGCATTGATATCATTTTAATCAACTCTGTTCAGCTTCATCACTTCAAATCAAGCTAAACACCTCGCTCTTCATCTGGTTCATCATCAGTCAAGTTCAGAACTAGTATTTCCTAGACATCAACTATTCTTTGAGCCAACGCACTGCTCACACATTAATTCAAAGAGGGGCAAATGTAATACCCTAAAAATGGTTATCTAAATGATGGGCCCCTAATCTCGACAACATCACCAAGGTCCTAACCAAAGGTAATTAAATCAACTTTGAGCACACAATTAATTAATTCTTCAATCATCAAATGTCACATGGCAAGTGAATTATTCTATATTAATTAAATATTTAATTAATTAATTAAATAATTTCAAGAATATCTTTTTGATTAATTATCCTATTTAATTTATTAAATATCCTATCATATTTAATTAATTAAGAAATTTGCCATTTAATCATAAAAAAGGAATTAATTTATTACAAAAGAGGAATTAATCACAAAGCAAGAGCTAAATTGAAAATAAAATAAAAGAATTGAATTGAGAGAAATAAAACTTGAGATAGTATTTCTTTTTTCTAAATTGAGAACTTGAAATCAGAAAAGCAATTAAAGGAATTTAATCATTCTCCAAACTTGGAACTCAAAGCTTTTCAGAAAAAGAAGTTCAATTGCATTGAAAGGACTCTTTCCTTGAATAAACCAAAGAATTACCCATTTTTATCAGAAGTGCATGGAATTAATTAATTCTTATTTCTAATGCAAACTCAAACTTCTTTTTTGAATGCATTTCAATTAAATTATAATTGGTATCTATCTCAAGGTTAACTGAATCTGATTTCTCAATCATTTCAATTATCTTAAATTGTGCTTTTTCTTGATCTCTCTTGTGAATCTTTATAAATTTAGCCTTCATCTCTCATTTAAAACACCCTGGAGATTTGTTATTTTACACTTTTTGCTCTAGAGTCATTGAATATATTGTGCTTGATTTTGAGATTATTTGCATCTTAGTTTAGATTATTTGCATATTTAGTTTATTCATTATTGCTTGAATCCATTATTGCTTGAACTCATATTGCTTGAATCTTTCATCCATCTTGCATCCATTTAGCTTAATCTCATACTCATATAGATTAAATCATTTGTCTTGGTGTAGTCTAGTCACTAGTATTACTTATACTAATCTCAGAGCAATCTTATACTCGCATCTTTTAGAAGGCAATTAGTCGATTTGTTATGGTTTTCATATTCATGCTCATATTTGTCTAACCATACATGTAATGACTGAATTGAAGTGTTGTGTCTTGTATCTATCAGACTTATTTCACTTTTTCACACACACACATTTCATAAGACACCAAAGTTCTACTGATATAATATATAGCTCTTTCCTTTTTATTCTCATCTTGTTGTGCCAAAAGTGCCCCCAGTGATGTATCAGTAGTTGATATATATAGAATCAATGGTTTACCTTGAATTGGTGGCATCAATATTGGTAGATTAGATAGGTATTCTTTGATTTGCTGAAGGTGTTGTTCACATTCTTGATCCCAGTTGTATGTTACTCCTTTCCTTAATACTTTTGTGAAGGGTTGAGCTTTATCTGCTAGCTGAGAAATAAAGCATCTTATTGATTGGAGACGTCCTTGTAAACTTCTCATTTGACTGATATTCTTTGGAGGTGGCATTTACATTATAGCTTGGACCTTCTCAAGATCAACCTCAATTCCTTTCTTTGAAATAATGTAACCAAGTAATTTCCCTGATGTCAGTCTGAATGCAAACTTTTTAGGATTTAGCCAGAGCTTGAATTTTTCCATTCTATCTAGTATGAGGCCTAGCTCTTGAATATGTGTGGATCTCTTCATGGTCTTTACTAAAGTGTTATCAACATAATCTTCCATGTTTTATACATCATATCATGGAAGATAGTAGTTACTGCTCTTTGGTAAGTTGCTCCTTCATTATTTAGCCCAAATGGCTTGACGTTCCAACAAAAGGTTCCCCATGCACAGGAGAAAGATGTCTTTTCTTGATCCCCAGGAGATATTTTGATTTCATTATAACTAGAGAATCCATCCATTAGTGAGTACATATCATACCCAACAATCATATCCATTATCATATCAATGTTGGGCAATGGAAAATCGTCCTTCGGACAAGATTTGTTGAGATCTCTAAATTTTGTGTAAACCCTAATAGATTTGTCTACCTTTGATACAGGTACTATGTTTGATATCCATTTTGCATAGTCTATAGCTCTGATAAATCCAGCTTTTAGCAATTTTTATAGCTCAGCCTTGACTAGCAGTGCCACATGAGGGTGCATCTTACGGAGTTTTTGCTTGACTGGTTTAACTCCTAGTGTAATAGAAAGATGGTGCATGATAAGATCGGGATCTAGGCCTGGCATATCGGAGTATGTTCATGCAAAGTTGATCTTCTTTTCTAAAAAGAGATTGCTGAAATCTTTTAACTCTTCTACTGATAGTGATTAAGCTAAGTGGATGATATGTGGTGTCTCTTGACTCCCAATATTTACTGGCTGAGTTGGTTCAAACAATATAGAAGACTTGTCCTGGAAGTGACTTGGGAATATATCAAGTATCTCACCTTCAGGTTCCTCAGAGAGGTTTTCACCCTTAGGTCATCCTTTATTTTCTCTTATTTTTTATTTTGACACCACCACAATGTGGTTTTCGCCATCAAATCTTTTATTTTTATTTTATTTTATTTTTGTGACTAAGATACTTGATATCTGTTTTAGTCATGTCCCCACTTTTCTCACTGGTGGAAGAGTCCATTGGTTAAACTACATTAAGATAGTAAGATAATGTGTAGTCATTGGCAAAGATAGGTACATTCATAGGTTGGTTTTGTAGACTATAGTTAGTTAGTTCAGGATGTACCCAGGATAAAGTTTGAATAGGTTTGAGGGAGTTCACGATATTCTCATCATAACTTAGGACTGACAAGTCAAGTTCTAGAATACTACATTGCGTAAATGTCTCGAGACCAGGAAGAGTTACAACATGATCATTGAAGTGCACGTTAATATTTAGTTGACCAAATCCAACAGACCTACTCCTAGCATTGTTCTCTATGATAGACTAAACTACATATCATGGTTCAATAGTAATAGGATCAGTAGACAGATTCCTGACATTCATGATGGAGGAGTCAGAGTTTGATGTTGAATAGGTATTGTAATAAATAGAATTGTTGACGGAGTCATCAAAGTCATAGGATGAAGTTTTTGACTCTTCTTTAAGTCATTGAGTAAAAGTATGTATAGTGTCAATACCTACATCTTTGATGTTGCAAGTTCCTTCATGATTTGGTTCATTGATCACTTATATCTGACATACATGTTGACATAATCTTGATGGCTCTGTGAATCTTTGTCTTCTGCTCCATTCAACTTCTTCTAGACTAATGACTAGTTATGTTTCTGTAGCTTCCAATTCTTCTTGTGTAGTTCCATACCTAATTTGTTCTATCTTATTAGAGGGAGATATAGTAGGTAGAGAATTTTCTTGTTTCTTCCTTCTTTCAGCTTTTGTTCATAGTCTTCTTGTCTTTTTAGTCTGATTTTCTCTATCTCCTTTTGCAGTTTTAAGTGTATCAGCTCTTGTGCGTCATCTATGAGATTATTAGATTATTCTAGAGTTTCTGTAGATGTATTTGAGAGATGATATGGACCCCATTCATACTCATTCGAGTCAGTTTCTAAATCATCTACTTGTTGTTTACCAGTGTATGTGACTAGAATTTTCAGCGGTGCAAACAATTCTCTGATTCTTTCTACCTCTCCTCTCATATCCTCTGGAACTTCTACTCCTTGTAGTGTTGTAGCTGATACCATCAGAACTTGAGTACCAGTCATTTCCTCTCTCTTGATTGCTAGTTCTTCTTGTTCTTTTTCATACTCTTCTTGAGTCTGTTGAGTGTTTACTTCCTGTGGTGTTGAAGGCAGTATCTTTTTCCTCCACTTAGACTGATGATGGGAGGTATGTTTCTGGTATGATGTCTTTCTTGGATTGTATCCCAGTCCAACTTTATCATTTGTAGACTTAGTTTGTAGTTGAATAGGTTCAACAATACCTTCTTGATGTTTTCCTAGAGGACTAGTACTTGAATATCCCATGCGTTGAATCATCTTATAGCCTGGACCATATTGTGTCGGAGAAATCTCACAATGTCGTACTTCTTTGTTTTCACTATCTTCATTGAAAAGCCATTTGAGAACAACATCCTCTTCTATTTTATTTGTAAGGGAAGTAGAGGATTGTACAAAGAGACCATCATATATGATATTTGGAGTTGAAGTATGTGGCTTCATAGCCTCTGATGGTTTTCTCAACTGTCTTGGTGAGGGAGGAAGAGAGATTAGTGAAAGTACTAGTTCTATCTTGTATCCATCCATGCCAGTGTCTGTGATTTTCAATTTCCTTTCTAAATCCTTCATCAAGGTTTCTAAACTTTCAGCTGTAGAGGTTGCTCTATTATGAAGCACAAAGGTATCAACACTCTTTGTCAATGCATTACAGGGGGAGTTTGTATCAACAGGAATATTGACTTCAACTCTGTTATAAGGAAATTTTAAGCACTTATGATATGTAGATGGAACTGTCTTCATTTTGTGAATCCATGGCCTGCCCAGTAAGATGTTGTATGAAAGAGGGAGATCAAGCACCTGAAAAATAACATCTCTTTCTATAGGCCCTACCCTAGTCAGTAATAGTACCAGACCTTTAGAGGTTCTTTCTTCTTCATCATAGGCTTTGATTATTATTTTCTTGGTTGGATCAATGACATTTTCAGAAAAAGACCAACTGTGTAACAGATTATAGGTACAAATATTCAACCCAGCGCCTCCATCTATCAAAACATGTTTAACTCAGTGTTTATGGATCATAGCTTCAATGTGCAATGGTTGGTTATGTGGGTGATTTAGTGAGTTGTCATCTTCTTTAGAGAAAGTGAGATAAGGAGGTGAAGTTAGGTGACCCACCATAGATTGAAACCGATCGACATCTAAATCTTTTGGGACATTAGTGGTGAGAAAATCTTTGTCCAAGATCTCTTTATGAGCAGAAGAGATTTTAAACAATTCAAAGATGGATATTTGAGCGTTCACAATTGTTCAACAATGCTATAACCAGGAGAGGATGATGAAGCCAACTATTTAGATTTAGCCATGATTGTATTTGTTTGTCTGTTTGAAGAAGTTGGTAGGTTTGAAATTGTTTGAGAAGGAGTTGAGGAGCTATCTCCTTGGAGAGTAACCTTCCTTTGAGCGCGGGTTATTGCATTTGCAGTTGTGCTTCATCTTGTTTATCTTTGATTATTATCATATTGCAATATTCAGGTTGGGAAGACCCAATCATGTTGATCATATTGTCATTGTTGGTATAGGTGTAATTAACTTTGGCATCTCCTTTTTATTTTGAGGAATCACCTTGTTCGTAAATAGGTAAGGGATCTTTAAAATCTTTGTGATCAGCATTAGTTGTGTGATTTCCAACAACTATTTTGCCAGCGTCGATGAGATCTTGAATCTCATGTTTGAGCTTCATGCAGTTGTTTGTGTTATAACCTTTGTTTCGATGGTATTCATAGTATTCATTTTCTCTCCACCATTGTGGTTTAACTTCTGGATCATATGGCCTAGAATTGTCTAGTAATGTTATTAGATCATTTGCCAATAAAGTTTTAAAAGCAGATTCATATGATTCTTCCAGAGGAGTAAAGTCACGTTCAGGTTTCGAAAGCCAAGGTTTCTCTTTAAACCACTCTTTTAATTTCTTTGGAGGATTTTCTGCTGTAGTTTCAGTTGCTTTGAGTGCTTGTGTGCCGCTAGCCAAGTTAAATATTGTGGATTTTGATTTTTCTTTAACAGTGTCTGTTGTGCTCTGTGAGAAGTGTGATACCTGTAGCTGCAACAAAAAACACTCAATATATCATTACAAGCATGGTTAGAAAATCATAAGAAAAAGAAAGATAAAACCATGACAAAGCGACCTATCACCTCCTAACAGATGCGAGTATAGATTTGCTCTCAGATCTGTATAAGCAATCCCAGTGACTTGACTACACCTAGATGGAGGATTTGAAATGATAATGCTATGCAAAGATGAGATTGATTATGCTAGATTGATCCAAGAGACTAATTAAGCTAATGATAAACATGATTTAAGCTATGATGATGATTGATTAAGCTACATGATTCAACAATTATGCTAAAAAATGATCAAATTAAACTAAATCTAAGATGTAATTGCCTATAATAATAATGCTCAAATGATATGCTAAAAGATATATGCCTATAGTAGCAATGCATAATATGGAAATGAGATGGGATCCTTATTGCTCCAAAATGGGGGATATTTTATAGGATTTCCAAGGCCAGGGATGAGGTGGTAGGAATCAACGGTCAAGATCAAGTCTAAAGATATCAAGGGTGAAATTGGAGGAGGTTGGAGAAGAGTTTGGAGGAAGAGACACTTGTCATCTCTATGGTGACAAGTGTCAAGGAGCTTTTCTCATAAAAGAGCAAGTGTCCAAGAGAGGAGACATGTGGCCAAATTGCCATGTGTCTCAAGAAGAAAATATCCACACCATAGAAGGTTAGGATAAGGAGGTTAGAATGTGCAAGATAGGATAGGGTTAGGCAAACCCAAGGTTAGGCGGAATGAGTTAGGTTAGAGGGATGATTAGGTTAGGTGGTTAGAAGTTAGGAGGCATGTGGGTAATTTGAATTTAAAAATTCAAATAATCGAAAATAATTAATTCTCAACAACTCATAAATTGATTTGTTTTAATTAATTAGGGGATTAGAAGAATTAATTGAAGATGGGGGGAGGATTAATTAATGAATTTGAATTAATTAATCAAAGGGGACTATTGAAAAAGGGAATTTAATCAAATTTTTTAATGAATTCAATTAAATTAGGAAGGGGGATTAATTAAATAATTGCTTATTTAATTAATTTTTTTCAGACCATTTTTAGGTGTATACATTTTGCCTCTCTTTGAAGTGAGGTGTGATGACATGTTGATTCAAAGAATAATCTCATTTTGATGATGATATTGGTTCGATATGATGCCCCAACTATTGATTGATAAATTCTGATATGATGATGCCCCCTCGGGAGATCAATTGAGATAATTGATCTTTGGAGTGTTTTGATCTTTGCGAAATTGATATCCCGATTAGAAATGATTTGATGTTTGCAACTGTGGTTGATGAAAATGTGAGTTATATGATCACGGTGATGTGGTTCTTGATTATTGATAAATCTTGAATGATTAGATTGATAAGATTGAGATTCAGTCTGGTTTCAGGAATGACACCTCCTGTATAAGACAAAGATGATCAAAGCATCTAGTTTCAAGAATGATATATCCTGTATAAGACATGATCAAAATGTCTGGTTTCAGGAAAGATATATCCTATATAAGACATGATAAAATAGATGATATGTGATCGATTGATAGAATTGATAAGATTGATTGGATAAAGAACTGACAGTTTGTTGATATCAAGTTGCAGGAGGATTTAGATATGCTGATGTTGGTTTTGTTAAGGGCAAAGAAATATAAGATTTTTGGTGAGTTGATAAATGTCTAGATAGAGATGAGTCATCATTTTGATTGCGTATACACTTATGATGATACTTTGATGATTTCTGTGATAGATTTAACCTTGGATAAAATGACCATGCAGGATCCCATGCAAGAATGAAATGCAAGCTAAATGCAAAGCTACGACCAGAATAGACACTGGGTTATTGCGTTTTGTCATCATTGAGCTTTTTAAAATATGAGAAGTGAGTGCAAACATTGATGGTATAATTAAACCATGATGACCTGAGCACAACTTTCCTAGATTTTGATATGGCAAGTTAGCACAAGCATCGAGGTATAATTGAACTGAGATGACCTGAGTGTTGCTTGCGTAAACAGGCAGTATAATCATTTCAATACACAAATCAGAAATGTCTTCGATGATACTCTTATGATCATGTCCTAAGACAAATTTGCACATATTAATAATTAATTTACAGACAGTGGACAAGAAAAATATCATGTTCCTTCCTTGTTTCTCTAGTCAAAGACATCCTGGAGTCACTCAGAAACCATGATAGCAAAAATCAAGATAGAAAAGTTGAACATTCATGTTAAAATCATTACCCAAAAGATATCATCCATGTGCTTAGACTGACTTTGTGATAGTTTGATGGTTGATAATTTGATCTCGTGTTCAATGTTGGATATGTCTCAGTTTTCGTTTGATAAGAGTTGTCTAACTATTGTTCTACCTGTTTGATTAAGCTCAAAATGATCAAGAATTTTACCCCCAGCTAAGTACAGGATTTTGCCCCAAGCCTAGAAACAAATTCATTATGATATACCCAATGATCCAAACCATGGCAAGAAGCCACCTAGGATGCCTGCGTATGTACAAGGAATGAATACGAGTGGAAGGATGCATGAACTAATAGATGGAAGAGCTAGCGGATAGATAGCACCTGTTTGCCAGGTTTTCACCATCTTTTTTTATTGCACTTTTTCTCATATTTGATTTTTTTTTCTTCTGCTTTTTCACTGTTTTTTATTTTTCTGTTTTTTCACTGTGTTTTATTTTTTTGCTTTTTTAGTTTTTTTGGATTTTTCTGCTTTTTCACTTTTTTTTAATTTTTTTGCTTTTTCATTGTTTTTGGATTTTTCTGATTTTTCACTGTTTTTGGTTTTTCTGCTTTTTCACTTTTTTGGATTTTTCTGCTTTTTCATTTTTTTGGATTTTTCTGCTTTTTCAATTTTTTGGATTTTCTACTTTTTCAGACATAAAACTTCTTCAGATGCATGCTATTGATGGGTTCTTCAAGCTAATCTTCGTCCTGTGTTGATAGCTGATATGCTTCTGATCCAAATATTGTTGTGACCACAAACGGACCTAACCAGTTTGGTTCAAACTTTCCTTTCTTTTCTTGGTCTACCTTGTTGCATGGATTTTGTTTCAGTACTAGTTCTCCAACTTAAAAGATTCATGGTTTGACCCTATGATTATAACTCTGTCACATTCTTTGCTGGTATACCTGTAGACGTCTAAAACTGGTCAACACTTGCGGAGTCATACTTTAACATTTGCGCATTGCCTTATTTTAGGGTTTTTGTGTCACATTAACATTTCTCCTATGATTCGCACTTGGTCTTTATCATTTGCGAGCATCGAGTCCTTCTTCTGCATTCTTCATTTTTCTCGCTCTCGAATTTGGTCTTGTCGATAACAATCTTCAGTCATGATTTTGGTCGATCTTATCTTGTTGCATCAATATGCGTATTCATTTGTCATCATTTTGGACATCGTTAATCCTAATTAGGGTTTTGTCCTCTTTTCAATCTTGTCGTCTTGCAATCTATTTTGTCATCAATCCTTGTCCTCTTGTCAACTTTGTCATTTTGCGATCGATTTGTCATCAATCGTCATCTTTCTCAATTATGTCAATTTGGATCAATTAGTCATTGTTCCTCGTCAATTGGCACATTTATCAATCAAATCTCTTATCAACATTGGTCATTTATCAAGTCAGAATCATGATCAAATCGAATCGACGTCAATTATCTTTTGTCAGGACCTAATTGTCATCCTTGCATTGCTAATTCATCTTCTAGGGTTTCATGATTTAATCATGTAACCTTGATTGTCATTTCTCCCTCTAGGTTAAATAATTTATTTATCCTAATTCTTCTTGTCACAATTAAATGTTTATTTAATTGGCTAACTAATTATTCTTCTTTTTGTGAATTAATTAATAAATGACAAATTATTAATTAATTTACCTTAATTTTCTTAATTCCTAATTCCTAATTTTCATCAATTTCTAATTCCTAATTCTTAATTCCTAATTTCCTAATTTTCATCAATTTCTTAATTCCTAATTTCCCAATTTCTATTTCATCTATTTTTCAATTCTCTCCTATTTTCCTCCTATTTTCATGGGAATGACATTTCAATTTGTCATAATTTGTCATAATTGACAATCAATCAATTTTGACATAGAAATTTGTCATAATTTGGTCATGAATTATCAATCAATTGATCTTGCATAGAAAGTGCAAATTTGTCATAATTTGTCATAATTGACATTCTTGATTTGCAATTTCCATTTGAATCTCTTCATGCTAATTTGATCTTTTCTCCAATTTGTCTATAAGTTGGATGATTTTCTTCAATCAAGATCCCTACCTGGTCGAATCAATCACGCTTCGAGTATTCTTGCGCCACAATCTTGTCTACTTGCTTTCATATCATGCTTATGCACTAGTAGGTGAGATCCACAAACAAAGCTATTTGAACGAGAAAGAAGGACAATGGAGCCACATGAAGGAGACATTCAAGTCTGCATTTGGTTTGCTTAGTTTTCAATCTTGAATGTCTTGTTTTCATGTCTTTATTGAGTGTGTTTAGGATTGATCATTGCATTTGATCTTTCGTGATTGAGCTAGATTACTAATATTGATTTGCTTGTGATGATTTCCGAATTCCTATCTACAATACCTTTAAATGATCAAAGGCATTTTGTCTTCATTCATGGATCAATTCTAACTCTTGTAGTCTAGATACTCATTGTTCTTCATCTGGGATAAGACCTTTTAATGATACTCGTAGAGAAGGTATCTCTACTTCTATTGTCAGTATTGCTTCTGATTCATAAACAAGAGAGAAAGGTGTGGTACCTATTGGCGTACAGATACTGGTATGGTAAACCCATAGAGAAGGGTTCAATTGAATATGCCAATCTCTTCCAGTATCATTCACTGTCTTTTTGATAATTTTCAAAATAGTTTTGTTTGATGCTTCTGCTTGTCCATTCCCTTATGGATAGTAGGGTGTGGAAACCCCGTGTTGGATTTTGAATTTCTCACATAGCTCCTGTACATCTTGATTCTTGAACAGTCACCCATTATCAGTGATAATGGTCATGGGTATTTCGTATCGACAGATGATGTAGTTCAAGATAAATGCATCAATTTGTTTTCCTGTGATATTTGTAAGAGGTATTGCCTCAATCCATTTTGTGAAATATTTTGTAGCTACAAGGATGAATTTGTGACAATTAGATGAAGAAGGATTTATTTTTCCTACTAGATCAAGATCCCATTGACAGAAAGGCCAAGATGTTGCTAAAGCATGAAGTTCTTGTGCTGGTGCATCAATCAAATTCCCATGGATCTGACATTGTTTGCATGTTCTAGCTATCTGAAAAGAATCTCATTCCATAGTTGGCCAATAATAGCCCAAGTGTATGAGTTTTTTTGAAAGGGTAAGACCACTTGAATGAGTGCCACAAATGTTGTTATGGAGTTCATGTAAGGCCTTCTAAGATTCTTCTTGTTTGAGACATCTTAAAAGAGTAGTGTCTAGACCTCGTTTAAACAGGGTATCCGCGATGAGAGTATAATGGGAGGATTGGCGAATAAAGTTTCTCTTTTGATTTTTCGATAAGTCAAGAGGGAGGATATTATCTTTTAGGTATGTGTAAGTTTGGCCGTAGTGGGAGGAATCATGCCCAACAAGGTGACAGATAGTTTTGGAATCGGGACAAATATGAGTAGGGTTAAACACCTCTTCTACCAGGAATTCATAACGCTATTGATTTTCCTATGTCTGAAGTAGAGAAGCAAGTGTAGCCATGGCATCAGCTTCTTTGTTGTCATTCCTTGGAATCTACTGGAAAGTTATTTCCTCAAAGTATTTCTTGATATCATCAACCATCTTATATAAGGCATTAACTTTTCATCCTTTGTTTGATAATTGTCATTGATTTGATTGATGACGAGCTGAGAGTCTCCAAAGCCTTGAAGTTGTGTAATGTTCCATTCTATAGCCATTTTGATACCTATAACCAAAGCTTCATACTCTGCTATGTTGTTGGTGCATGGAAAGCTTAATTTGTATGCTTTTGGGATTGTATAACCTTGTGGTGTGATAAAAAGAATACCTACTCCTGATCCATGTTGTGTTCCATTATTGATGCCTGCTCCTGGACTGATATTCAGGTGATGTATTGTAAGATATGGATCGAACCTTGGAATGTCTGTATATGACCAGGTGAAATTAATTTGCCTTCTTTTGAAGAATTCCATATATTTTTTTCTTGCTAGTTCTAATAGAGAAGTTGTTGTATATAGATCAGTTGTACCAATGATAACTGCCTCTGTCGGTTCCGTCAGGATAGATGACCTCTCTTGATAGTATTTAGGTAAGGTGTCAAATCTCCCATCTTCCAGTGCCTCGAGGAGGTTTTCACCATTAGATGTATCCTTTCTTTTTACTTTTTCTTGATCTAATGTTGCCAATAAATGGTTTTCAGCATTAGTCCTGATATTGCTTTCTTGATTTTCACTTTTTTGACTAGGAGATTTGGCACCCACTTGTTTGGAAGATACGTTAGCAGAATCCCTGGTGAAAGTTGTTGTGGGTTTGATTTCATTAAGATACAAAGATATGGCATGGTCATTAGGAAAGGTATCAATGGTGGTATGTCCTTCATTTTCCCAGTCCATAGGTTCAGGATGAATTAAGGATAAAGGATCCTCATGTTGGATTATGTGAAAGATATTAGGGGTCATGATAGAGATGTCAAGGCTTTCAGTATGTATTTCCATGTCTATAACAATACTCTCATCAGAATGACCCCGCGTAAGGAGCTTCTAATTATCCTCGATTAAGTCCAAGTCAACCGAATGTGAACCTGATTCACGTGGGCTAGTTCCTAACGTGTGTCTTGCATACATGTGAACTATATTAACATCTACATTTGCTTCTTCCCTTTCAATTTCATGCTGCTCTTGTTTGTTTTTCCATGATAGCAAATATTCTTCGGTCCCTTGGTCTTTTAGCTACATTTGTTTTTCCATGTTTGACAAAATTGATTTAAATGATTGTTCTTTGGATTGTGTGCTTGAAGATGTTGCCTCTGTGTTATGTGAAACAATGACTTCTTGAGCTGATTTCAGATTACTACAACACTGCAATGGATTTGAGTCTACTGAGATCGTGATTTCCTTTCCATTATAGGGAAATTTTAGGCACTGATGACATTTTGATGGAATAGCCTGTATGTCATGTATCCATGGTCCTCCCCAGAGTATGTTGTATGGTAAATCTAAGTCAAAAACTTGGCATGCTGTGTCTTTTTGCAAAGGTCCCACTCTGATGGGTAATATTACAATTCCTTTAGAGGAATTCTCTTCTTCATCATATGCTTTGAATGTGATCTTTTTCATGGGATCAACTGCATCTTCAGAATAACCTACAGCATGGAAAAGACGCAAAGAAAAAAATATTTAAGCCAACTCCCCCATCTATTAGGACACATTTAACGAGCATTCTATGAATGAGGACTTCCATTTGCAAGGGAGCTTTATGGGGATGTTGCAAGGAATCAATGTTTGGATATGAAGGAGATGAGCTTTGAATAGGATCCTCTGAAATAGGCTTGATGGCAATCCTGTA
This sequence comes from Cryptomeria japonica, assembly GCF_030272615.1. Lineage (NCBI taxonomy): Eukaryota > Viridiplantae > Streptophyta > Pinopsida > Cupressales > Cupressaceae > Cryptomeria > Cryptomeria japonica. Next base: position 352,853,180 of record NC_081413.1, read on the forward strand.
TATCACTTGGGGAACTTCATCTTTGGGTGTATTGTTTGGTGAGAGTGCTATGGAAGGTTCTTGCAAGATTTTAAGAAGTGTAGGAATATATGCCTTTAGAGAGTCAATTTTCTTATGGGGGTATAAACCATTGTTAGATATAGGTGCACGACTTTGATCTTCTTTAGAAAAATCCTTCAGGGATCTCTTTAAGAGTTGCATAAAAGAGCCACCTTTCTTTTGAGATGTATTTGAATCCTTGTGAGATTTTGACATAGTTGGATTATGATTTTGGACTTGTTTGATTGCTCTGATATGTTGGCTTGTTATGTCTTCTTCTTGTATTTTGCTTTGATATGTCATGTTGCTATGATCTTTGGCTATTTTGAATGTTTCAATTTCTATTTCAACGATCTTATGTCTCCGTGCTCTAGTTAAAATGGGCATACACGTGTTAGATATTGTGCTAGGATTCAATTGTTTAAAAGTTGTTTTGATAAGTGATCAACTGTTAATGTAAATGTGATAGAGCGATATAACACGAAAAGATTATTCAAGTGTTTAAAAGTTTGCAAGTTTTTTTGATCTTCGGTTTTGGAGTGCAATGATGATGATTTGATAAGAACCAAGTCCAATAGGAATGATATATCCTATGATGTGGGACAAGATTATCCTGACCAAACGTTGTATTTTTGTGATAAAGGATGATAGATCCTGATGAGAAACTATGTTTTGGGTGATCAGTTTATCAAAGAGGTTGATGATGCACTTTGAGATGTTTAGACCTTGAACTTGTTGAGGGTGAGTACTTGAAAATCTTGAGGTGTTTGTTTCTAAAGTCTGATTTGACAAATGATAACTTGACCAAGCAAACCAAGAAGACCATCCAAGCATAAAATGACAGATAATAGGTGCTTATGATCACTGTCAATTGACCGAGCAAATAGGACAGACCTGAAAAAGATGTGCAAGAAGACAACTTTGGACTAATAGAGACAAAAGCTCGTATGACAGACTATACAGCCCCAAACAACAATTTATACAACTCATATAACAAACTAGAAATCTCGTATGACATAAAATCCTCTGCTAAGATGACTCGTACGACACTACTCACTAGACCAGACGATGAAAGATAATATAAAATTTTCTGCTACACAGGCTCGTACGACAATTCCCACAGGACCATACGATAAAGTGGATACCTCATATAAGAAAAAGACAAACTCGTACGACAGAGGACAGGATAGAGATAAAAAATGTTTGTTTGGAAAAATTTTGATTAGTGAAGTTTGATTTTTTGCTTATGTTTTCCAGTTTTGAATGTCTAGTTTTCTGTTTAAGGGATGAATACATAGAAAACACATGATATGATAAGTGACCTTCAAGCACATTATGCTACCTAAGGAATTTGGCTGAGAGAGAAAACCTTTGCTTGCAAGCTTAGGTACACACCCAATAGCTAATCAAAATATGGCCACTGAGTCTCATGCAATGGATTCTCAACATCGTATTATCCGACTCCAAACGCTAATGGGGGCACGATATGGCAATTGTCTTGGGAGAGTTACTATCTCTCTTGCACAAAGATTATCACACTTTCGGAGGTGAATCGGGTAGCTTCTAATTTAACTGGAACTAGTAAGGGATCCGTTCGGTGCGTCAGGGTATAATACTCAATTAAGAGATCTCCCAACCTTGAAAACCAATGTTTGATTTACCCAAAGGTACGGAGGAGGTACGGAGGAGAGCTATTCCTGAGCACTATCATTGACTTGATTTTGATCAAATCACATTTATTTTATAGTGGGTTGGATTACTTGGCATTACTCGTTCCCACTTAGGTCGTTCCCCTCTCATCGGCCTTAATGGCTAAGAGTTATTAGCTCCTCAGGAGGGCTGGCCCGCTAAAGAAATGCACTAATGAAAGCAAAGGATGAGTCTAGCTTTCTGATCACCTCAGAAAGGTGAGAGCATACTCGCCTATCATCAAAACACATAAAACATGATTGTTCATTTCCATTAGCAAAATCAAGTGTGCCTAGAAAAATTAAAGAAGACATGGAGTTTAGTTGAGTCCTCCTAGGCAACCTGCAAAATAAATGCATTAGTAGTCATGATGTGTTTTGTTGAAACAAAGCTTTGACAAGCGTAATCTTTGACAATTGTCCTGCAAAAACCAGTTAGGCTACCGAAAAACTCACAAACAGACCAGCGTTAGCATTAGTAATAACCAAATTGAAGCATGAAACCCTTAAAATGCAAACTTCTTTAAAAACAAAGAAACCAAATTTTGTACGACACAATTTACCTAACTGTATGAGTACCCTTCCAAGACCATACGAGTGCAGAATAGAGCTCGTATGACACTTTAAAAGATCATATGAGTCAGGATGGATTATCATTTTAGTGCACAAAGGAGCTCGCATGAAATTTTGATTCCAGCCCAATCAGAAATGAAGATTTGATGATGCTTGAGAGGCCAAAAATCAAATTTTTGGCCCCACGGTGGGCGCCAAAATGTCATGCTTTGTCAGAAGTGTGATACCTACAGCTGCAACACAAAACACTCAATAGATCATTACAAGCATGGTTAGCAAATCATAATAAAAAGAAAGATAAAACCATGACAAAGCGACCTATCACCTCCTAAGAGATGCGAGTATAGATTTGCTCTTAGATCTGTATAAGCAATCCCAGTGACTTGACTACACCTAGATGGAGGATTTGAAATGATAATGATATGCAAAGATGAGATTGATTATGCTAGATTGATCCAAGAGACTAATTAAGCTAATGATAAGCATGATTTAAGCTATAATGATGATTGATTAAGCTACATGATTCAACAATTATGTTAGAAAATGATCAAATTAAACTAAATCTAAGATGCAATTGCCTATAATAACAATTCTCAAATGATATGCTAGAAGATATATGCCTATAGTAACAATGCATAAGATGGAAATGAGATGGGATCCTTATTGCTCCAAAATGGGGGATATTTATAGGATTTCCAAGGCCAGGGGTGAGGTGGTAGGAATCAACAGTCAAGATCGAGTATGAAGATATCAAGGGTGAAATTGGAGGAGGTTGGAGAAGAGTTTGGAGGAAGAGACACTTGTCATCTTTGTGGTGACAAGTGTCAAGGAGCTTTTCTCATAAAAGGGAAAGTGTCAAAGAGAGGAGACATGTGGCCAAAGTGCCATGTGTCTCAAGAAGAAAATATCCACACCATAGGAGGTTAGGATAAGGAGGTTAGAATGTGCAAGATAGGATAGGGTTAGGCAAACCCAAGGTTAGGTGGAATGAGTTAGGTTAGAGGGATGGTTAGGTTAGGTGGTTAGAAGTTAGGAGGCATGTGGGTGTTGGCATTATGTGAACCGGCATGAAGATATAATGATATTTTATGTTGTCATTGATGTCAATATGAGACATGGTGTGAACCGCCACATGTGATAGGTGAATAGAGAGAGGAACCGACATATGTATGAACTGGTTTATATGCCAAAGTGAAGTGGCATATTTGTTCAAGGTGAACCGGCATGTAGTTATGGGCACCGACACATGGAAGCATTGTATGACTACCAGTTGGTAGGTAGCTTCCACTTCGGGGTTTTCGGTTGGAGTACCTCAAGTCTGTGTGACTCAATTGGTGATCTCTATGTGATGAGTTAGCAGTATGATGGAGGAGAGATCATGTTGCCACATAAGCTCTGTATGCGTGAAGGATCTTGCATGAAGAAGACTATTCCTATCTACCTCAGGAATGTGCGAAGTCTGTCAAATGGTGATAACGCATGATGGGTTATCAATCGCTAAGAAATCGGTGGATAATGGACAATGGAGAATGTCTTGAGATTGATTCAAGATTGTTGCATTTAATGCAGTATGATTCAACAGTCAGGATCAAACCGTTTGAATTACTTAACCTAACAGGTTTAGGGTTTAGGGTTTTTTCTACTGACCTGTATGTTTCCTATAAGGTCGATGTTGTGTTTCTTTCTGAAGTTGTTGGAAAAAGTTGTGTGTGTATCCAAGGGAAGTGATACGTAATTCTTGCTAGACCAAAGGAGAGAAGAGATACCTGCAAAGTGAATGTGCAGAAGGAAAAGAGGAGCCTAAACAGATCTGCATTAGCATTGAGTGCTGTTAATAGATCATTGTAATACCTGTTGATCTCTAACCACTTCAACGGTTGTAAAATCCCCTAACAGGGTAGCCTTAACTGACTTGATTCAAAATCCCTTAAATTGGGTGGTATTAACTAGCTTGATTCAAATCCCTTTACCGGGTAACTCGAGGCTAATGAGTTCTGAGAAGCTAGAGAGCTTAGGAGATCCTTTCAGCTATTGAGTTCTTGAAATCCTCTAACAAGGTGACCCTACCGGGTTTAACCCTTAACCGGGTGATCCCTAATAGGATCGGTTCCTACCAGAACCTATTGTAATGTCCTTAACCGGACAAGGATCCTAACAGAGTGGACTTATAAAGAGTTCAAAAAGCAGCTTGTGGGTATTCATCCCCACCGTGGTTTTTCCCAGTTGGGTTTTCACGTGAAAAATATGTGTGTCATGTGAAATGCTTTTGTCTTGTGATGCTTTGTTTTACCTGTTAAGCACACAAAGGTTCTATGTTTTATACCTGTCTATAAAACATATCGAACTCATTGTTGTGAAGATCTGATGGTTAAGTTTACTTGTTTATGCATGAGAATATAATGATATTGTAGTATTGAGCTAAGAGGAAAGCTTATTGAGTGACCGGTTCATGACTGATTGAGCTGTACTGGATGTTACTGGTTGCACTTTGTTTTACCGGTATCCTTGTTTGTCAGTCATTTGGAGTATTTGCTCATAAAGATGAAGACTGGATCAAGGTAATGGAAGAAGAACTTGACCAGATAGAGAACAATGGTACATGGTCCTTGGTACCCAGACCAGAGCATAAAAATGTCATTGGCACCAAATGGGTGTTCAGAAATAAGTTGAATGAGGATGGCACAGTGATTAGGAATAAAGCCAGACTGGTATGCAAAGGATATGCTCAAGAAGAAGGAGAAGACTATGGGGAAACCTTTGCTCCTGTAGCCAGATTGGAAGGAGTTCATATTCTTCTTGCATATGCAACTTTTAAGAGGTTCAAGGTATATCAAATGGATGTAAAATCTACATTCCTAAATGGTGTACTTGAAGAGGAGGTGTATATTGAGCAACCAGATGGGTTCGCCCTATCTGAAGATAGTGACATGGTATGTAGGCTACATAGAGCATTATATGGTCTAAAGTAAGCACCTAGGGCATGGTATGAGTGCCTACATTCCCATCTTGTGAAGATTTGATTTGAGAGAACAAGTGAAGATAGCAATATCTACTTGAAGTCTGAAGGAGATCAGATCCTGATCTATGAAGTTTTTATGGATGACATCATCTTTGGTGGAGATGACAAGATGAGTCATGAGTTTACTGATGAAATGAAGAAAGAGTTTGAGATGTCACTCATAGGGGAGATTAAGTTCTTCATTGGACTACAGATCTAGCAGATGGAAGATGGAATCTTCATCACTTAGTCCAAATATATCAAAGAGGTGTTGAAGACTTTTGGCATGGAAGATAGCAAACCGGTTGGTACACCGATGGTGACCGGTTGCAAATTGACAAAAAAGGATGATTCCGCACTGGTTGATGAGAAGGAATACCAATCAATGATTAGTAAGTTGCATTATGTAGTGCATAGCAAACCGGATATTGCACATGTAGTTGGCATTACTGCAAGATTCCAAAAGAGTCCAAGAGAATCTCACTTGATTGCAATCAAGCGGATTCTTAGGTATCTGGAGGGAACAATTGACTATGGACTATGGTACCCATACAGCAATAATTTCAATCTGAAAGTGCTCACAGATGCTGATTGGGCAGGTAATGTGGATGACTAGAAAAGCACAACCAGTGGTGCATTCTTTCTTGGTGGTAGACTGGTCTCATGGATGAGTAAAAAGCAAAGTTGTATCTCTCAGTCTACAGCAGAAGCAGAGTATGTTGTAACTTTCATGAACTGCACTCAGACAATCTGGATGAAGCATGTACTGGAAGGCTTCAAGATCCTTGTATCTGAACCGGTAAGTATATTTTGTGATAACACAAGTGCTATCAATATATAAAAGAATCTGGTTTTACATTCTAGAACCAAGCATTTTGAGCTTAAGTATCATTTCTTGAGGGAAAAGGTTCAGAATAAAGAGATTGCACTAGAGCATGTGTCCAGTAAGGAGTAGTTAGCAGACATATTCACCAAGCCTCTCCCAAAGACAACATTTGTGCATTTGAGAGGTGAATTAGGGGTATTGCCCCTTCAGGAGGTGAACTAAAAGTGATTGTTCCACATCAGTCAGGTACTGGAAAGACAAATTTTTGGTTGATTGGTGTGTTGAAGGATGCTACTCCTCAGGGGGAGTAGCATGATGAAACAGTGATGACTGTACCTCCACTTTGGCATTGTTGTCAAAGGGGGAGAAGGAGTGAAGCGAAAAGATATCTGCAACAAATGGGGAGAAGATGTGAAGCAGAGAAGATATCTTTTGTATATTGCCATCAATGCCAAAGGGGGAGATTGTTGGCATTACGTGAACCGACATGACGACATAATGATATTGTATGTTGTCATTGATGTCAGTATGAGACATCGTGTGAACTGGCACATGTGATAGGTGAATAGAGAGAGGAACCGGCATATGTATGAACCGATTTATATGCCAAAGTGAAGCAGCATATTTGTTCAAGGTGAACCGGCATGTAGTTATGGGAACCGGCACATGGAAGCATTGTATGACTACCAGTTGGTAGGTAGCTTCCACTTCAAGGTTTCCGGTTGGAGTACCTCAAATATGTGTGACTCAATCAGTGATCTATGTGTGATGAGTTAGCAGTATGATGGAGGACAGATCGTGTTGCCACATAAGCTCTGTGTGCGTGAAGGATCTTGCATGAAGAAGACTATTCCTATCTACCTTGGGAATGTGCGAAGTCTATCAAATGGTGATAACGCGTGATGGGTTATCAGCCGCCAAGAAATTGGTGGATAATGGACGATGGAGAATGTCTTGAGATCGATTCAAGATTGTTGCATTTAATGCAGTATGATTCAACGGTCAGGATCAAACCATTTGAATTACTTAACCTAACAGGTTTAGGGTTTTTTCTACTGACCTGTATGTTTCCTATAAGGTCGATGTTGTGTTTCTTTCTGAAGTTGTTGGCAAAAGTTGTGAGTGTGTATCCAAGGGAAGTGATATGTAATTCTTGCTAGACCAAAGGAGAGAAGAGATACCTGCAAAGTGAATGTGCAGAAGGAAAAGAGGAGCCTAAATGGATCTACATTATCATTGAGTGCTATTAACAGATCATTGTAATACCTATTGATCTCTAACCACTTCAACAATTGTAAAATCCCCTAACAGGGTAGCCTTAACTAGCTTGATTCAAAATCCCTTAAATCAGGTGGTCTTAACCGGCTTGATTCAAATCCCTTAACTGGGTAACTTGAGGCTAATGAGTTCTAAGAAGCTAGAGAGCTTAGGAGATCCTTTCAGCTATTGAGTTCTTGAAATCCTCTAACAAGGTGACCCTACCGGGTTTAACCCTTAACCAGGTATCCCTTAACCCGGTGATCCCTAACAGGATCGGTTCCTACCAAAACCTATTGTAATGTCCTTAACCGAACAAGGCTCCTAACATAGTGGACTTCTAAAGAGTTCAAAAAGCAACTTGTGGGTATTCATCCCCACCGTGGTTTTTCCCAGTTGGGTTTCCACGTGAAAAATATGTGTGTCATGTGAAATGCTTTTGTCTTGTGATGCTTTGTTTTACCTGTTAAGGACACGAAGGTTCTATGTTTTATGCCTGTCTATAAAACATATTGAACTCACTGTTGTGAAGATCTGATGGTTAAGTTTACTTGTTTATGCATGAGAATATAATTATACTATAGTATTGAGCTAAGAGGAAAGCTTATTGAGTGACTGGTTCATGACTATTTGAGCTATACTGGATGTTACCGGTTGCACTCTGTTTTACCGGTATCCCTGTTTGTCAGTCATTTGGAGTATTTGTTGTCAAACCGGTTTTGGACTGTATTTGTGTTTGTACTGATTCACCCCCCCTCCCTCTCAGTACCGGTTTGGTACTAGTGGTTCATCATTGAGTTATCAGTGGGTAATTTGAATTTAAAAATTCAAATAATAGAAAAGACTAATTAATTCTCAACAACTCATAAATTGATTTGTTTTAATTAATTAGGGGATTAGAAGAATTAATTGAAGATGGGGGGAGGATTAATTAATTTGAATTAATTAATCAAAGGGGACTATTGAAATGAACCTATTAGATAAATCCTTAGATTTATTAATAAGTAGATTAAAAGGGGAATTTAATCAAATTGCTCAAAGAATTCAATTAAATTAGGAAGGGGGATTAATTAAATAATTGCTTATTTAATTAATTATCTTCAGACCATTTTTACGTGTATACAATGTCTACCACTTCGTCATTAACAATGTTTCTGTTGTTGTCTATGCCATATTTCCAATATTTGTTCTTTTCTTTGGAACTAGAACGTTGTTGTGTTTCTTTCTAAAGTGATATATCTCCTTTCTTTATAAGCACATCTTCCATTTTGAGGACACTATCTACCATTTTGTTGAATGAAGGGCACACTTGCATTTGGATACCGTATTTCAATTCAGGGATCAAGTTGTTGACGAAGATATCCATCTTCTCAGAATCTGGAATAGGCCGTGAATATTTAGAGAATATATTTCTCCAACATTGAAGGAAAGTGAGAAAGGGCTCTCATATTTTCTGTTTGGTATTGCAAAGCTCAATCATAGTGACTGGATGACGAATTTTATAGGACTATTGTTGTAGAAACAACTGGATTAATTCTTCAAAATTTTTGATTCCCATAGGTAGGCTTGAGAACCATTCCATAGCTTGCCCTCCTAAACTTCTCAGGAAAAGGTGCATGAGATATGTTTGTTCGTGCATGAATTCCATACATAAAGCATAAAATTATTTCACATGGTCTTGAGGATCTGAGTTGCCATCATATTTGTCAAATTTTAGAATCTCCACTCCTAAAAGAAATGGAGGCATGTAAAGGTCTTTGTCAAATGGAAATGGGCATATCGTATCTAGAGAATATTGTTTTGATGATTTATCCTTGTTTTTTAGTTCTGTGATCTCAGTCTGTAATGTTTGTAATTGTTTGTTTTCCATTGCTAAGGGTGCATGTCTCTTCCTCTTTAGTGATGAGGGTCTCAATGTTATAATCAGTAGGAAGTTTAGCGCCTTGTTTTTCAAGTTCTAGAAAATAGTCTTCTTTTTCTCTAGACATGATAATCTTCATCATATTTCAGAAATGTTTATCATTTATACATTTATTTATAATAGTTTTCATAGTTTTTGAGGCTTTAGAATTGCCCGACGAGGAATCAGTGTCAGTGGTATGAATACTGAGATTATCAGAAGTATCATGTTTCACAACTTGTCTTTCTTGCCTTGCTCTAGATATGGTGGGAGACAAGGGTTGATCAAAACCTGGTATACTTGATTATGAAGGTTTATTACTGACAGGGTCCTCTACATAAAATGGATTATCTTGATATGAAAAGGATGGTCCCTTACCTCTGTCAGATTTCTTACGAGCACTTCTAGTTTGAGTGGGCATTTTTATGACTGATGTGACCTAGAGTTGTATGTGATGCAAAAGTCAAGATCAAATTTGGAGCTAGTTGTTCGTTTAACGTATTGTTTTAGAGAAGCAACTAAGATTTAGTTTGGTTTTAGGAATGATCTATCCTGTATAAGATGTTTATCTCAATTACCTAGTTTTATTTGAGAGAAGTGACTAAGACTCGGTCTGGTTTCAGGAACGATCTATCTTGTGTAAGATGTGGTCTAAGTGACTTAAGTTTGATAAGTAGTTGATTGAACTCGCTGAAAGATGATCGATAAAATCATGCAACACAATGACAGAGGTATACTGTTTAGATTTGTTCATGCTCAGGATGAGGATAACCAATTTTATGCTCACTATGGACTGTTTTAGGCAAGTTTAACTATTCTGGATTGACAAAATCAGAAATTCATATGATAGGGTTTACAGAACTAGATGACAGTTTAATGATTTTTGGATGATGAAAACAATATTTCGTACGAGTTGCTGCCTAGGTTCTTATGACAAGTGGGTAGATTTCAGACGATAAACTGATGGATATGAATATTTTTTGTAAGACATAGAATAGAGGCTCAAACGACACTTCCTTAACCAGGACGATAATTTCTCAGATCTCGTATGACAACTGATATAAGGCCAGATGACAAATTGTCAGGATTGATAAAATTTTGTACAACAAATTGTAGGCAGTAAGATGATATTTCAGAAGAATCATACTACAATTTAGTGGATAGAGATGATATTTTGACAGACAGAGCTTTCAATGACTAACGACGATCAGTTTTGAGATGGACTGAGTTTTTGGACGACTGAGGTAGACTAGTTTTTGATACGGGCAAAGTTTGACGACTAAGGTAGACTAGTTTTTGATACAGATGGAGTTTTGACGACTGAGGTAGACTAGTTTTTTATACGGACAGAGTTTCAATGACTGAGGTAGACTAGTTTTTGATACAGACAGAGTTTGATCACTGAGTTGTTTATTGTTTTCTCCAGTTTTGGTATTTCAATTTCAATTTCAGGGATGAAAATACAGTAAACACACAATATGTATAATGACTTTAATCACAACATGCTAACCCTATGGAAGTTAGTGAGAGAAGAAAACCTTTTCTTGCAGACTTAGGTACACACCCAATTGCTAATTAGAATACAGCCGCTGAGTCTCACACAATGGATTCTCAACGTCGTATTAGCCGACTCCAAATACTAATGGGGGCACGAAATGACAAGTATCTTGGGAGAGTTACTATCTCTCTTGCACAAAGATTATCCCCCCTTTTGGAGGTGAATCAGGTAGCCTCTATCTTATAGTTCTTAGTCAGGAATTCTGTTTGAAATTACCCCTTGAAGTCACGCAAGCATGATTGAGGTCTATAGCTCGACAAGGTACCGAAACAAGTTGTAGTCACATAAACGTGATTGAGACCGTGAGGCCCTACAAAATGCTTGATATGAGAGATCTCAAAAAGAAAAATTAAATAATCCCATCCTTTGAAAAAGTTAGTCTTCGAGGCTGAAAGATGTAGTCTTCTGCCCCATGGTGGGCACCAGGAATGTGGTGTAACAAGTGGAGTAAGTATCTACAAGTTGTAAGACACAACACTTCAATTAAGTCATTACATGTATGGTTATATAGATATAAGCATGAATAATAAAGCCATAACAAATTGACCCATTGCCTTCTAAAATATGCGAGTATAGACTTGGTGTAGTACCCCTGCCCTAATCAATTTCTAATCTTGGTTAGTTTATCTTAATACAATGATTATAGTCAGATGTTTGATTTAATGCATAGTTGTTGATGTGGTTTTCACACTAGTTGTATGCAAGTTGTTTAGTGTTCCTATTTCGTGGTATTAATATCAGGCTAACGCTTTCATTAAGTTTATATATATATGCATGTATGACTCTTGGTTGCAGGAGATTTTAGGTACAACGCCGCATGAGTGCGAGGTTCGTCTTCACCTCGATTTGCAGGTTTGAGTGTACCTCTTTAATCCTTAGAGTTGGATTAGGTGGTCGTAAGACCCTAGTTGACCTTAGTCGTGCTCAAGTGAGCATCGTCAGTCGCCGTCAGTAATCCCTTTTTGGTTGGGTTTGCGAGTCATCTGTTTGATTGACCTTCTCAGTTTGCGTGCTTGGTGTGTATGGTTAAATTGATTAATTAGTCCTTAGTAATTATTTTGATTAAATATGTATTTGTGCATTAGAGATTATGGACTAGATTAATCAGGATTTCGTTATGCAATTTTCGTTGATATTGGATTGCTCGTTTTAAATTGGGAGTAAGTTCAATTAAATAGCTGATTTTGAATATTAAATGCATTTTGTATATGCTGTCGAAAAAGAAAGTTTTGTATTTAATTGCAATAGATTTAATTGTATTCTGTTGGCTTTTGAAATTAGAAAGGTTAAATTGAATTAAATGAGGAAATCAATTTGGAATTGAAAAACAATTTAATTTGTGGATATAGTTAGAAAAGAATTATTTTTGAGAATTATTTTTAAATAAAAATTTTAATTCCAAAAATGGAATTTTGGTCAACTCCTCCTTATAACCTAAAATTTTGGGAAATTTTAGAGGATGGATGTTTTTGGAAAAATGGCTGTTGGAAAATATTTTTGGGGATGAAGTTTGGGGGTTTTGGAAGGAGAAGGAAGGTCTTGGGAGCTGGAGATTGGGGCTCTTCAGCAGATCTTGCCAGGAATGCGAGATCAGGTAGGATCTGTTTATCAATTTAGTTATTGTTTAAAATAAATTAAAAAATGGAGGGGGTTTGAATGTTTTCATGCTATTTTGGTTCCAGATTCTCCAATGAATGCCAAGAATAAGAACTGATGTGGTAATTAGTAAGTTTGGTTAATTGCTTGTATTTGTGTATGGAAAATGAGTTCCTTTTTGCCTCAAATTGGTTTTGGAGAGGTTTTTCAATAAAATTCTCTTTTATATATTAATTAAGGTTGTTTGTTTTTTTAAAAAAAATGGGGGTTTTGCTGTTTAGAAAGTTATGAAAACCCATTCCTATAATTTTAGGAAAATAGAGTTTTTGGGTAAATTAAAATTCTGGTTTTAAAAAAAAAAAATTGAGTTATTTGTTAGTTCGATTTTTTTTTTAAATTGGAATTTTTGAGCAAAATTTTTATTTGGTTTGGGGTTCAGAGGGCGGGTAGTGGAGCTCAACCCGCCTCCTCCCCCCCCCGCGCTTGTATGCTGCCCACGACGGTCGCAGGCGCACTGCGGTGGCCGTAGGAGCCGCGGTGGCCGCAGGGCGCCGCGGAACCTGCGTCCCCCGCCAGTGGCGCCACCCGCAAGAGCTCACTGCGGCTGGGGTTTGGCCCGCCCAACCCCCGCGTTGGGAGGTGGGCCCGGCTTTTGCCGCCCCAATCTCCATGTAATAAGTTTTTTTAAATTAGTTTTTTTAACATGTTTTTTTTTCTTATGTATTTTTTTTAATTCAAAAAAAATATATATATTATTTTAATATTATTTAATGGAAATTTTTTAATTAAGTTTTTTTAATTATGAGTAATGTGGCATAAAGGTATATATGCTGATGAATTTTTTTGTTAGATTATTATGCACGATTTAAATTTTAATTGTGTATATTTTGGGAAGATGAAATATTGTTATATTGGAGAATCTTTTGAATTAAAACATACTTTATTCACGAATATATATGGTTTGAATATTTTAATGTTATAAGCCATCTGGAGATGATAGAAATGAATATTTAACCATTGGAGATTAGGAATTTAAACGATGTGCTTTTGGGAATTTAATTTAGTATCATTTGGGAAATTGTTTAGTTACTGATATGCTCATGTAGTAAAATGAATGGTTAATTTATATTTTCCCTTTGTTTGAGAAATAGACAATGGTACTATTGCTAATTGTGGTATTGTACTCACCTGGTAACGGTGATTTTCCGTCAATGCATTTTGAAAACTTAGATCAATCAGAGAATTGGGTCAATTGTTATGCTTAAATCAATTTGAGAAATATTGTCTTTTCCGATTATTGCCTATGCGAGTTTAATTTCTGTATTCGCTTTTGATTATGAAATGGCAAGTCGTGCTTTGTTTGATAGGTCCCTATCGTATGGATTGACTTGGGGTACCTGTTTCAGTCCTCGGTCCCGAGTTGACTGTTGTATTGTGGTGGTGTCGTAGTTGGTCATATTCTTTGTGTAGGTGTCGAATGATGATTCGTGTTTGACCAAATGATGGATGTTTCCTCCTCCTTGAACTCCGTTCGTCTGACCATGTCTATTCCTTGGTTTTTGAGATTGTCTGAGTTTAGTCTGGTGTCGTATGGGAAAGTGGCTTTCGATTGGGGGTCGCGCCCAAAGTGGCTGCTGGGTAACCCGTCGAAAGTGAGTCTAATAAGTGATAACCTTTCAGTAGATTAGAATGTAATCTCTAAGTAAGATAATGTGCCTCACACATGGGACGAGTGCTAACACAGACCCGACATGTTGTGAGAAGGCCTGAAATGGCAAACCATCATCCTTGTCTTCACGAGAGGATGTGTGGGTCCACATGAGGCTTGGATGGGCCGGAGGCTCAGATTAGGTTGCCAGGGTAACCCAGTGTATGGGGCCAGAACCTATGAAGACCTGCCATGGTAACCGTACCAGGTTGTGTGATGACACTTGTCCCTACGTTCGCTAGTGTGTTGTCGTTTTGTCCTGTTAGGAGTACCTTTGTGGGTCGTCCTTTTGTCTATGCCCTTGTGAGTACTTGGTTTCATGTTAGACCTTGGGTGGTGATGACTCAGTTTTGTGGATGCTCTCCTGGACCTTTGTTTTAGCTTTGATTATGTTCGGCTAGATCCTGTTCTTTTCAGGGATTGTTTATGTATTTATTGACCGATGTGGTCGTTTGTATATTGTTTATATTTCGCCTTGATGGTCGGATTGTAATGGTGTAACCTCTTGTATTCTTAACTTTATTATTTATCAGAGGGGTCTTGCAGTTGAGCAGACTCGGAGATGTAGCCCTTTAGGGGTGAACTCCGAGATCATTATGGTGTTATGTGATGTTATTCTCTTATGTTCCTTTATTCAACTTTATCATGTATGAATAGCTTATGTTAGAATGTATAAGTGGATAAGATGGAATTAATTTTAAATGCTTATATGCGGTTCTTTCTTGAATGCCTATTTTGATCGAATGCATAAGTGGTTTAGATGAGATGTATCGTAGATGCATGTATGCAATCGTCTTTTTTTAATGCAATAAATTGGAATATGAAAGAATGTAACTTAGAGTAATGGAATATATTCAGTTGTTGTTAAGGAAATTAAGTATGCTTGAAAAGATCTCATATGTTTATGATGAAATTCTAGTGTGTTAGAATAGTAGATGTTTGGCTTCTATTTTTAATGAAAAGCTTGAATGAAGATTATGAATAGATCTTAATGGTTGAATCTTTGCTTGTGATTAATATTTCCATCTTGTGAAAGAAATTATCCTGATTAAGAATCATCTCGTTATTAAGATAATCAGCTTATTGGACTAATTGTGTGAGTTAAGTGAATTGTGAAATTTAAGTAATCTCGTTGGGAAACTCTTTAGGTGTTAGTTGATGTCTTCCGCTATGTAATCTGAATCTTTGATATCTTGTTGTATCTTAATGTGGTATAACTTAAAAAAAATAAAAATTATTGCACTCTATTCTTGTGTTTTTGGCTTATCCCTTCGAGGTTTCCTTGCGGGGCATTACATTTGGTATCAGAGCCAAGTTGCAAACACTGGGATCTCTGGTGTCGCATGTGCCCTCTATTGGTGTGAGGTGTATCGACCTTATGTGTATGCTTGTCCTCCTTTTGCATGTGAGTGATTGAGCAGACCTTAACTTGTGTGTAACGTGTGTGTTCACACCTTGTTGTCACCTTCTTGATGTTGGTGTTTTTGAGTGTTTGTATGTGCATTGTGTGCTTATTGATGTCTTGGTCTACGATTACTCATATTTTGAAAGAGAGTCGTAGGTACCTTCCCTTTTTGAGTGTTGTACTCTTTAGACTAATCCATTTGGGTTGGTCAGTGCTTGTCTTGAATCTGAAAGTGCGTATCGTGCTTGTTTAAGATTATGATCTAGCTTAGTGTTGTCCACTTGAAGGACTAGTATGGCAAATATTGAATGCTTATTTTGTAGAAAATTAAATGATCATCACCATTCCTCTCTTTCTTTCTGGAAATTAAAATGATTAGGATATGTGTAATTATCTTTGATTCGAGTTTTCTTGTTTGCGAGAGAGAAAAGGGTGTGACTTCTTGAACCCTTGTGTGAGCCCTATGACGCTTATGTTTTTAGATTATTAAAGGGCTATGGGTTTAAAAATTTATTTTGGTTATTGGGAGAAAACTGTATGTGTACGTTTAAAGAATTCTCCATGTGTATGTTGTAGGAGTAGCATGATTAAATTCTATCTTAGTAAGGTGCATTACTATGCGAATGGTTGAATTATGTGAAACTGCTTGGTTTGTAGAAGAAGCATTAAAAGGAGCATGTTATTGTAGCTTCGAGAGAGTATTAATGTGTTCCCCGAAAGATTGCTTTATGTATTTCATTAAACCAGTTGATTGAAGATTTATTTTAGCAATGCTCCATTGAACTCGCTTTTGGGTATATGTAATTACCTTAATGTGTTTAGGAAGTGCGAATGAAAAGCTTGTTTGATGTGCATGCATTAATATGTTTTATTCGGGTGATAGCTCCTTGCTTACCTTTTCATCGTAATTTGATTTTAATAATAGGTTGCAAATTATGACATGTGTCTGTATTGTATTAGTATAAGAGAGTGTTCTCAAGAGGTCTGGTATTATCGAAAAGATTGCCTGTCTTGATCTCTGTTTTGTTTGGGAAACTAGAACCTCCTGTTGCAACCATAATTATTGGAAGTGTTTTGTTACGCTGATTGTCATCCTTCTAAATGGTAGAGAAATGAAAACTGTGTAATTAAAATGATAGGCTTATAGTGAGAATTTTATGATGTAGTGTGATCTGTTGATCTTGCGTTTTTGTAGGAAACAGTTTGATTATCAAACTCTCTTTCCCTTCTCTTTGCCTAATCATAAGATTTTTAGAAATGGTATTAAAGAATGCATTGATTTAAATAGAATGTTTATAAAACATGTGAAATTGTACTATTGCATTTTGGCTTCATATTGAAAGATGAAAGTCCTCTTTGGAAAAGAATTTGCTTAGCTAGTAATTTAGTTACGGATGCTTAGTGAAATTTGAGAAAGATATAGGAATGATGTTATTTCCTTATGTAATTGTGAATTATTAATAATTTCAGTACTTGTATCTAGAGTAAACTTGATTCAATTATTTGTGTAGAAAGCATAATTAAAATCTTTCTTGTATAGATGTTAGCGTACTGAAAAGTACTCCCCGTAAATGTGACTAAACCAGTACTGGTGTAATTGTGTGTATTGTAAGAAACCAGTGCTTATTATATGTACCCATGGATTGGTGAAGTAATCAACCATGGAGGATATGTTGCTTATGAGTATGGGAAACCATACTGTTTATGTGATGTTGCTTATTTGTTTCCCTGTTGAGTACCAAACCTTGGGTTGTGGGTAACTCAATATGTTAAGGGGTAGTATTTGAAGTAACCGTTCCTTGAATAGTATGGATTGGCATGCGAGTAATGTCGGTGCGAAGCGACTTTAGCTTCTCTACTTCAAGGAATGATATAGTTGTACTATTAAACTGTATCAAAGGTGTACTCAATATTTTCCCTTTTGATGAATCTATTTTATAGGTTTATATGTGACAGCCTATTCCTCTCCTCTATTTGAGCTTTTCGATGGTGATTCTTGTGTATGGTGATGGTGTAATTTGGAGGATCCTTTGCCTTGTCTTCATGAAAGGTAGGTTTATTCACTTGTGCTGCCAGTTAGTACGTGTTGGTGGGCATGTGGGTGGACCCTAGTCATGTATACCTCTGACTTACGGTGAGTATCCTTCTAGATACGTTGCTATGCGGGATGTGACCGGCGCGTGCTTTTTCCGTGAGGTACACTACCATGCGGGATACGTCCATTGTGTGTTTTCTCCACTTGGGGTATTGCCATGCAGTGTGACGATGTGATACGGGGTGATGTCGAGGTGCACACCGCCATGCCATGTGGGTAGTGTGACTATGTCGCACCACATGACGAGCTACTGCAATAGCTAGTTAGTTGTTCCTTCCTTCCTCGTTGGTGGCTAGATGCTAGTCACATAGTGATGTTCTGTGCAGTTGTGATATTCTTATTTTTTTCTTGGGGATCAGCAATTTACTTTACTTTGACTTTGAAGGTTTAGCCACGATCTTGTGATCTTTTGCACTTTTGGTTTGGTGTTGCAATTCCGGATTATTTTCTTGCCTTACTGTTGGAATTGATGATTTATTACCTTTATTCATTTGTATTTTGGTGGCTAAACTGGTTTATCCTTATTGTTTTCGGATGCTGGTCTTGTGTCAAAATGTGAAATTCCTCTCCAAGGACGTATGATACGGAATTGGTAGAGTGTGTGCGAGGAAGTAGATGTAGGGAACCTTGAGGATGGGGGTATGTGAGGCTGTGATGCAGCTAGGATCCACTACCTACCTATGTGTGGTGACTATCTCTTGGAGGCTAACCACCTTGCTCAATAAGGGATATTCAAAAAGGTCTTGTATGGAAGGTAGCACTGCTATGGTGTGCCTAGCACCATCGAGCCTTGAGTGAGATATTGGATATTTATGATCATATTGTTGTTCTGAGATCAGGCATAGAGATGCTGATCATGCATGTTATCCTTGACCGAGCATTAGACATGCTCACATGTGGCCTTTTGAGTTATGTATTCCAGTGATGTGGATGGTTATTATTTGTATCATGGAGTAAATTGTGTTAACTTTTCACTATGTTATGGGACATAGTCATTAGAAAGGTTTTTATATGCCTGGCAAGTGTAAACAATTGAATTATTTATGTTGCTCTTATTTCATGAAAGTTAAATTGGTTGTAGAAATTGATATTTTAAGCTAGTTCTATGTTATAAAGTTTACGAAAAAGATGGATTGGTAAAGGAAATTGATCTTGATGGCATGTTTTCTGGTCATGTTTGATAGATGATTATGGTAATTGTTGTTTACCTCTGTGTAATGCTTTAATTTGGTGTAATAAAAGGGAGAAAATTCATGTTTCTTTGCTATGATTGTGGACGATTTCTAGAATGTTATAAGAAATGTATGAATTTAGATGTAGCTTGCCAATGGATAATGGCGTTTGTAAAGGATTTTGCAATAATATTTCATTTGATTATGGAAAGATTTCTATGTGCAATTTGATCTTTGTTGAATGAGTTTCAGGGTTGATGCGTACGACATGTTCTCCATCTAGCCTTACGACTTCCAGGAGTAAGTCGGAACCTAGGGGGGGAGAATGTAGTACCCCTGCCCTAATCAATTTCTAATCTTGGTTAGTTTATCTTAATACAATGATTATAGTCAGATGTTTGATTTAATGCATAGCTGTTGATGTGGTTTTCACACTAGTTGTATGCAAGTTGTTTAGTGTTCCTATTTTGTGGTATTAATATCGGGCTAACGCTTTCATTAAGTTTATATATATATGCATGTATGACTCTTGGTTGCAGGAGATTTCAGGTGCAACGCCGCATGAGTGCGAGGTTCGTCTTCACCTCGATTTGTAGGTTTGAGTGTACCTCTTTAATCCTTAGAGTTGGATTAGGTGGTCGTAAGACCCTAGTTGACCTTAGTTGTGCTCAAGTGAGCATTGTCAGTCGCCATCGGTAATCCCTTTTTGGTTGGGTTTGCGAGTCGTCTGTTTGGTTGACCTTCTCGATTTGCGTGCTTGGTGTGTATGGTTAAATTGATTAATTAGTCCTTAGTAATTATTTTGATTAAATATGTATTTGTGCATTAGAGATTATGGACTAGATTAATCAGGATTTCGTTATGCGATTTTCATTGATATTGGATTGCTCGTTTTAAATTGGGAGTAAGTTCAATTAAATAGCTGATTTTGAATATTAAATGCATTTTGTATATGCTGTCGAAAAAGAAAGTTTTGTATTTAATTGCAATAGATTTAATTGTATTCTGTTGGCTTTTGAAATTAGAAAGGTTAAATTGAATTAAATGAGGAAATCAATTTGGAATTGAAAAACAATTTAATTTGTGGATATAGTTAGAAAAGAATTATTTTTGAGAATTATTTTTAAATAAAAATTTTAATTCCAAAAATGGAATTTTGGTCAACTCCTCCTTATAACCTAAAATTTTGGGAAATTTTAGAGGATGGATGTTTTTGGAAAAATGGCTGTTGGAAAATATTTTTGGGGATGAAGTTTGGGGGTTTTGGAAGGAGAAGGAAGGTCTTGGGAGCTAGAGATTGGGGCTCTTCAGCAGATCTTGCCAGGAATGCGAGATCAGGTAGGATCTGTTTATCAATTTAGTTATTGTTTAAAATAAATAAAAAAATGGAGGGGGTTTGAATGTTTTCATGCTATTTTGGTTCCAGATTCTCCAATGAATGCCAAGAATAAGAACTGATGTGGTAATTAGTAAGTTTGGTTAATTGCTTGTATTTGTGTATGGAAAATGAGTTCCTTTTTGCCTCAAATTGGTTTTGGAGAGGTTTTTCAATAAAATTCTCTTTTATATATTAATTAAGGTTGTTTGTTTTTTTTTTAAAAATGGGGGTTTTGCTGTTTAGAAAGTTATGAAAACCCATTCCTATAATTTTAGGAAAATAGAGTTTTTGGGTAAATTAAAATTCTGGTTTTAAAAAAAAAAAAACAGAGTTATTTGTTAGTTCGAATTTTTTTTTAAATCGGAATTTTTGAGCAAAATTTTTATTTGGTTTGGGGTTCAGAGGGCGGGGAGTGGAGCTCAACCCGCCTCCTCCTCCCCCTTTTCCTTTTTCCCCCCCCCCGCGCTTGTATGCTGCCCACGACGGTCGCAGGCGCACTGCGGTGGCCGCAGGAGCCGCGGTGGCCGCAGGGCGCCGCGGAACCTGCATCCCCCGCCAGTGGCGCCGCCCGCGAGAGCTCACTGCGGCTGGGGTTTGGCCCGCCCAACCCCCGCGTTGGGAGGTGGGCCCGGCTTTCGCCGCCCCAATCTCCATGTAATAAGTTTTTTTAAATTAGTTTTTTTAACATGTTTTCTTTTCTTATGTATTTTTTTTAATTCAAAAAAAATATATATATTATTTTAATATTATTTAATGGAAATTTTTTAATTAAGTTTTTTTAATTATGAGTAATGTGGCATAAAGGTATATATGCTGATGAATTTTTTTGTTAGATTATTATGCACGATTTAAATTTTAATTGTGTATATTTTGGGAAGATGAAATATTGTTATATTGGAGAATCTTTTGAATTAAAACATACTTTATTCACGAATATATATGGTTTGAAGATTTTAATGTTATAAGCCATCTGGAGATGATAGAAATGAATATTTAACCATTGGAGATTAGGAATTTAAACGATGTGCTTTTGGGAATTTAATTTAGTATCATTTGGGAAATTGTTTAGTTACTGATATGCTCATGTAGTAAAATGAATGGTTAATTTATATTTTCCCTTTGTTTGAGAAATAGACAATGGTACTATTGCTAATTGTGGTATTGTACTCACCTGGTAATGGTGATTTTCCGTCAATGCATTTTGAAAACTTAGATCAATCAGAGAATTGGGTCAATTGTTATGCTTAAATCAATTTGAGAAATATTGTCTTTTCCGATTATTGCCTATGCGAGTTTAATTTCTGTATTCGCTTTTGATTATGAAATGGCAAGTCGTGCTTTGTTTGATAGGTCCCTGTCGTATGGATTGACTTGGGGTACGTGTTTCAGTCCTCGGTCCCAAGTTGACTGTTGTATTGTGGTGGTGTCGTAGTTGGTCATATTCTTTGTGTAGGTGTCGAATGATGATTCGTGTTTGACCAAATGATGGATGTTTCCTCCTCCTTGAACTCCGTTCGTCTGACCATGTCTATTCCTTGGTTTTTGAGATTGTTTGAGTTTAGTCTGGTGTCGTATGGGAAAGTGGCTTTCGATTGGGGGCCGCGCCCAAAGTGGCTGCTGGGTAACCTGTCGAAAGTGAGTCTAATAAGTGATAACCTTTCAGTAGATTAGAATGTAATCTCTAAGTAAGATAATGTGCCTCACACATGGGACGAGTGCTAACACAGACCCGACATGTTGTGAGAAGGCCTGAAATGGCAAACCATCATCCTTGTCTTCACGAGAGGATGTGTGGGTCCACATGAGGCTTGGATGGGCCGGAGGCTCGGATTAGGTTGCCAGGGTAACCCAGTGTATGGGGCCAGAACCTATGAAGACCTGCCATGGTAACCGTACCAGGTTGTGTGATGACACTTGTCCCTACGTTCGCTAGTGTGTTGTCGTTTTGTCCTGTTAGGAGTACCTTTGTGGGTCATCCTTTTGTCTATGCCCTTGTGAGTACTTGGTTTCATGTTAGACCTTGGGTGGTGATGACTCAGTTTTGTGGATTCTCTCCTGGACCTTTGTTTTAGCTTTGATTATGTTCGGCTAGATCCTGTTCTTTTCAGGGATTGTTTATGTATTTATTGACCGATGTGGTCGTTTGTATATTGTTTATATTTCACCTTGATGGCCGGATTGTAATGGTGTAACCTCTTGTATTCTTAACTTTATTATTTATCAGAGGGGTCTTGCAGTTGAGCAGACTCAGAGATGTAGCCCTTTAGGGGTGAACTCCGAGATCATTATGGTGTTATGTGATGTTATTCTCTTATGTTCCTTTATTCAACTTTATCATGTATGAATAGCTTATGTTAGAATGTATAAGTGGATAAGATGGAATTAATTTTAAATGCTTATATGCGGTTCTTTCTTGAATGCCTATTTTGATCGAATGCAGAAGTGGTTTAGATGAGATGTATCGTAGATGCATGTATGCAATCGTCTTTTTTTAATGCAATAAATTGGAATATGAAAGAATGTAACTTAGAGTAATGGAATATATTCAGTTGTTGTTAAGGAAATTAAGTATGCTTGAAAAGATCTCATATGTTTATGATGAAATTCTAGTGTGTTAGAATAGTAGATGTTTGGCTTCTATTATAATGAAAAGCTTGAATGAAGATTATGAATAGATCTTAATGGTTGAATCTTTGCTTGTGATTAATATTTCCATCTTGTGAAAGAAATTATCCTGATTACGAATCATCTTGTTATTAAGATAATCAGCTTATTGGACTAATTGTGTGAGTTAAGTGAATTGTGAAATTTAAGTAATCTCGTTGGGAAACTCTTTAGGTGATAGTTGATGTCTTCCGCTATGTAATCTGAATCTTTGATATCTTGTTGTATCTTAATGTGGTGTAACTTAAAAAAAATAAAAATTATTGCACTCTATTCTTGTGTTTTTGGCTTATCCCTTCGGGGTTTCCTGGTGGGGCATTACACTTGGTCTCATATTTGTATAAGCAATACCAGTGACTAGACTACACCAAGATGAAGGATTTAATCTATATGAGTATGATATTAAGCTAAATGGATGCAAGATGGATGC
The DNA here is from genome assembly GCF_030272615.1 of Cryptomeria japonica. Classification (NCBI taxonomy): domain Eukaryota; kingdom Viridiplantae; phylum Streptophyta; class Pinopsida; order Cupressales; family Cupressaceae; genus Cryptomeria; species Cryptomeria japonica. The sequence continues at coordinate 352,876,467 of NC_081413.1, forward strand.
AATATTTAAGATAGATGGATGGATAGTAAGATAAATGAATTCAAGAAATCATAATTGAACTAAATATACAAAAAGCTAAACTAAAATGCAATAATCTCAAAAAGCATATCTTCAATGACTCTAGATAAAAACTGTATAATAACAATAAATCTCTAGGGTGTTCTGAATGAGAGATGAAGGCTGAATTTATAGAGAATCAAAAGAGAGACCAATGGTCAAGATCGATTAGCAACGAGCGGTTGAGATTGTTCAAGAAAAAGCACAATTTAGGATAATGGAAATAATTGAGGGATCAGATTCAGTTAACCTTGAGATAGATTCCAATTATAGCTTGATTGAAATGCATTCATATTATAAGTTCAAGTTTGCATTGGAGATAAAATTCAATTAATTCCATGCACTTGAGATAAAAATAGGTGATTCAATGTGATTTCTTTGATTTATTCAAGAAAAAAGTCTTTTCAATGCAACTGAACTTCTTTTCTCAAAAGCTTTGAGTTCCAATTTTGGAGAATGATTAATAATTCAATTTAATTGCTTTTCTAATTTCAAGTTATCTCAATTTAGAAGAAGAAATTGTAGACATCCAAAAATGGTCAACGCTTGCGGAGTCATACTTTAACATTTGCGCATTGCCTTATTTTAGGGTTTTTGCGTCGCATTAACACTTCTTCTATCTTGTGCACTTGGTCTTTATCATTTGCGAGCATGGAGTCCTTCTTCTGCGTTCTTCATTTGTCTCGCTTTCAAATTTGGTCTTGTCAATAATAATTTTCAGTCATGATTTTGGTCGATCTTATCCTGTTGCATTGTGCTCATTTGGCATATTTTGACATCGTCAATTCGATTTCATTTTGGACATCATCAATCCTAATCGATGATGGAATTAGGGTCTTGTCCTCTTGTCAATCTCGTCAATTTTGCAATCAATTCTTCATCGATCATTGTCCTTTTCAATCTTGTCATTTTCCAATCGATTTGTCATCGATCCTTGTCCTCTTGTCAATCTCGTCAATTTTGCAATCGATTCGTCATCGATTGTTGTCCTTTTCAATCTTGTCATTTTGCAATCGATTTGTCATCGATCCTTGACCTCTTGTCAATTTCATCAATTTTGGTGATCGATTTGTCATTCATAGTTGTCCTTTTCAATCGTGTCAATTTAGATCAATTAGTCATTGTTCCTCGTCAATTGGAGCCTATCAATTTGGTCTCTTTATCAATCTTGGTCAATTTGTCAACCAATCTCAATCATTTGTTATCATTGGTCCTTTGTCAATCAAAATCATGATCGAATCGACATCAATTATCTTTTGTCAAGACCTAATTGTCGTCCTTGCATTTCTAATTCATCTTCTAAGGTTTTATGATTTATTCATTTAATCTTGATTGTCATTTTCCCTCTAGGTTAAATAATTTATTTATTTATCCTAGGTCTTCTTGTCACAATTAAATATTTATTTAATTGGCTAATTAATTCCCTCTTTTTGTGAATTAATTAATGAATGAAAAAATTATTAATTAATTTACCTAATTTTCATCAATTTCTAATTTCTTAATTTCCAATTCATCATTTCTCACCTAATTTTCTAATTTCTTCTAATTTCTATTTCTATTTTCAAATTCTTGTCATAACTTCTTGCATAGCAATTTGTCATAAATTGTCATAACATCTTGCATAGCAATTTGTCATACACTTGTCATAATTTTGCTATTCTTGATTTGAATTTCCATTCGAATCAATTTCATGCTAATCTTGTCTTTTCTCCAATTTATCTATAAATTGGATGAATTTATTCAATCAAGGATCCCGATCCCAATTAATCACATTTTCGAATCGAGCCCGATCCTGAATCAATCACGCTTCCAGTATCTTTATGTTGTCTTGTCAATCTTGCTTTCATATTATGCTTATGCACTTGTAGGTGAGATCCACAAAACAAAGCAATTTGAAGGAGAAAGAAGGACAATGGAGAATTATGGAGGAGACATTCGTGTTTGCGATGGTTTGCATTTGAATTGAATGTTTTATGTTCATTATCTCTATTGAATGTTTGTAGGTTTTCTTATCATTGCAATTGAGTTTTCGTGATTGAACTAGTCTAATTTGCTACTTGCTTTGATGATTTCCAAATTCCTATCTACAGAAATAATATCTCAAGTTTAATTTATCTCTCAATTCAATTCTTTTATTTTATTTTCAATTTAACTCTTTTTTTGTAATTATTTCCTCTTTTGTAATAAATTAATTCCTTTTTTATGATAAAATGGCAAATTTATTAATTAATTAAATATGCTAGGATATTTAATAAATTAAATAGGATAATTGATCAAAATGATTTACCTGGAATGAAAAGATTAAATCAAATAAATATTTAATTAATATTGAATAATTCACTTGCCATGTGACATTTAACGATTGAAGAATTAATTAATTGTGTGCTCAAAGTTGATTTAATTGCCTTTGGTTAGGACCTTGGTGATGTTGTCAAGATTAGGGGCCCATGGTTTAGATGACCAATTTTAGGGTATTACACATGCATATGGAAGAGGATTCAAAGGATAAATTAGAAGTGTTGTTGAGTGATGAGGTGAGGATTCATAATGTTGACAATAAGGAAGTGCATGGGTTCTCTCAACTTTTAGGCCAACCACATTCCCATTTGATGAATCGTGCATTAAAAGTATGCCATGATGGATGTTACAATGCACATGGATGTGTATCATTTAGAGAACGTGACAACCATGTGTTGACTCATGATGGATGCGTGCAACTATTGGATGGATGTGTAATGCAAAGTAACCAAGGTGATGATATCAGCAGTATGAGTAAGACATCAGCTGCTAGTGTGAATTGTTATGCCTATGATCAGTGTATTCTCAGTGAATTTCAAATTAGGCATAATGCAATTACAGGGAAGTCATATTTTTGACTGGGGTAAGTATTGGTTCTACTTGTTTGGTGATCCGGGACCACCCCTGGATGTTAAAATCAGATTTTTAGAATGAAGTATATAGTGGTTGAGTGGCCCAATGGATAAGGAACTCGGTCTACTCCTCCAAAGATCTAGATTCTTGTCATGCCCGCAGCGGGCATGCATCCCCAAGTTAGAGCCACTGTTGGGATCTCCAAGATTTGGCTAAATTTTTGAGGGCCCATGTAAAATTTTAACTTATGCACTCAGAAAGACCCCTGTTGAATAAGCCCAAGTTGATCTGTTTGAGAGCTTATGATTTTGAACCCATTGAGAATCATGAAAAATCCCTTTGGGAAAGTTATAATAACCTTGTAGAGATGTTATGATTCCATCTTCAACCTCCCATGACTAGTTTGATGTGTTTATGAAGTCTCCTTTGGAGGTTGAGGTTGGGTTGGTTGATTGTAGTTGTTTCCCCTTTATGAACAAGCCATGTTTGAGCAGTTGTGTCTTTGTAACGGTTGATTGTCAAACCAAACTAAATGTTGTCTATGATTATCTACAATATTTTAAAGCCCCATGTCAAGTGGAATTGCCCTTTGAATCTGTTTGACAATTTTTCAAACTTGATTCCATTTGCAAAAGGTTCAATTTTGCACACTAGATTGTGTCAAGCATCAGTCAGTAGCCAACTTTGTGAATTTTTATCTCACACCTAGTTGACCTACATTTCAAAGTGGTTATATCCCATGATTGTCTATAGAATTATCTACCACATTCCCAGTTTGTAGTCCCCCAGCTCCTTGTATGATCAGTTTTCAAAGCCCATTCCAAATGATCTTTTTCAGAGTTTCTCAAGCAACACTTTCAGATTTTTTGAGTAGGCAAATTTGTGGGTTAATATATTTTGCCCCAAAATTTGTAATGAAGATCTATAGATGTCCTAAGTTATCTATATTACATTCTATCGGTTTGCTAGGTCTCAAGCCCTAATGAGGTGTTTTGGTCCGTTTTTTGAGTTGTTTCTAGTGGCTACTCAAGTGTTTTGGGCCAAAATTCAAAGCTGCAAAAAACGTCAAATTTAATGATTGTTCAATCAATTTTCCGCACCCAGAACACATCCAGTCAACATTTTAGATCATCTTCAGAAGGCCAATTGCTTGGAAATGAATTTTTTTTTAGTCGGGCCCACCAGGGGCCCGACCAAAGTTATAGCCTAATGGAACCAATTAGGGATTATTTAATTAAATTTATGTTATTTATAATCATTCTTATTTGAATAATATTATATTTAATTTAATTTGGATGGTCAAAAGGACAAATAAGGTTTTTCACATCATCAAGCTGGTCTAAATACGAGGCTATGTAAAAGGAGAAGAAACATTTTAATGACTTTACTGGGGGTGAAAATAATTAAATCTTTTAAAATATTTAATTCTTGTGCTTAAATGCTTCGGTTCAAAATAAAGAAATTGGGCCTACAAGGATAAAATTGAATGCAGATAGAAAAGGCAACATTTTAAAATCATCAAATTTGGCTTACCCCATGTGATGGATGGGACTACAAATGGATGTTAGAAGGATGGTGGGGGTAGAGGGGGCTTTTATGGTTCTCTTGCCCTACACCCTGAGCTAGGGTTATTAGGTGAGGCCATGGGCTGGCAGGAGAAGAGGTTGGGTCTCCTCCCGACCACCCCGCACGATGATAAAGTGCAACCCAAGAGATGGTGTGTGGTAGGAAGAGGCCTGAGGAAATGGAATCCTCGCCACCCCACATGGCCACAAAAGAGACCAAAGCTTGCATGTGGGGTAAGGAGAAGCACGGGAGAGGATAAGAATCCCACCACCCCGCACATGGAATGGAGCATGCCAGAGGAGGTCATTGGGCAGCATATGCAGGAGGGAAGTAAAGGCACCTCATCATCCCATGATAGGCATGGACATTGCAAAGGTGGAATCTCATGAAAAACTAGGGAAAATGAATATGGAGAAAACATAAAGACTTAGGGTTTCTTCTCTTTTTGAGTACTATGATTTGGATCTTGCATCAGGTCTTAGCAATGATACAATGTAGGCTGAATTTCTAATGAGTTTCCATCATTCAAATAAACTATTTGACACAAAATTCATATAATGGGGTTTCGGTTGACTGCGATGGATGCTAGAAGATCCTATGAATCCAAATGTGTTGAAGAGGGAATGAGATGGAAAGATTAGGATATGAAATGAAAAAGTTTGGACCACTAAAAGGAACATGCAATACTCATGGATTTCATCCATGAAGAGGACTATTGGGCACCGATTGTTTGTACAGAACACCTCTTGGTCTCAATTCGATGAATGGGGAAAATGGTTTCATCCTATCTTTATATCTTCGAGGATAAATTTGCAATGCAAGCTTGATTTGGTGAGCATTTTCAGGGGTGTTGTTCTGTGTATCTCCTTTAAATAAGTTTGGAGTGTGTTGTAGCTTGTAGATGAAATCATTGTTTCTATTGTCAGAGGTATAGGTAACCACGACGAAGTGCTATGAGGAAGTTCCTCATATTTTGAATCAATGATGTACTTTGGAGATGGAATCATCTATTTTTAGTGTTTATCATTATTTTGGGTATATTGTGTTGGATAGATGCGATAGAGTGTGAAGAGACACAAAAGGATGTTAAGCAAGGAGAGGAAGCCACCAAGAATTAGGCTCGTGTTCTAGTCACAATAACCTTTCTAAATGGCCCTTCCATAATAGGTTATGAAATATTTGATGATGAGCATGACATACCCATATTAAATTCAAACAAAATGTTGAATTTTTACTCAGTCATAGGAGATGTTGTTATGGGTATAAGGGGTAGCATTTCCTCAAATGAGAGAAATGAAAACTTAAGTTCAGTGTTGATCAAACTTCAAAAAGCTTTGATGGGAATATTAATTTGATATGATAATTCCAAAGAAAGTGGATACCCTATCTCAGAAATGAAAGCACAATGGGCAGCAAAAAGTTAAAACACCTTCTCTGGGTAAAGCAAAAGAGATGTATAAAGGAAGAGGGTTCAAATGTTCCATGTCATGTGTGGGTGAGTATTTCCGGATGATGTAGATTGTACCCCATTGCAAAGTGCGAGTTATGGTATGTTTTGGTTTCATTCAAGGAAATGGATGTTTGTGAGAATAATAGATCATAGTGCAGTATAAAATATTAATTAGATCAAAGATGATAAATAATAGGTTCCTTGAAATATATGGAAAGCTAATTGTTTTCACATGTATGAGAAAATGGGGGAGATATTTTCTAGATGAATGTTGTTTGTCCTGTGGCTAATAGTGAAGCAAAATAAGACGGGATTTTTTTACACAATCTAAAGCAGTGGGTTAAAGAAGACTCTTTTCAAGAAGGATGTTGAGATACGAAAGGGAATCAACTACAAACAGATACACTTGGGATTTTTTTTCACATGAAAAAGAAAGTGTGCAGGAAATGAAAGAGCACTGTTAGCCAAAGGGAGAAATTTTCTATTTCTAGTTTGAAGAGAAAGGGGGTTGCAGTCAGATATGGACACCAAACCAAAAGAGGAAAACTTTTGTCAAAGAGGGGTAGAGCTAAATATGACATGTGAATGCAAAGATTTTTCAAATCTCTCCAGATTTCTTTGGCAAATTGCAAGTGCAAATAAGAGGATAGATATTGGCCAGGCCCAAATGAGGATATTTTCAGTTAATGGGTAGAAAATAGATTTGACAAGTGATTGTGGAGGTTTTCTTTTGAGATTTTCTAGATTTTTCAAATGTCATATTCAGAATCAAAGTCTAATTTGAAGACCTTTTTTGGAGGAGAGAAATGCAGATTTTAAATTGAAGACAGCAGGGGTGAGGACATGTGTCATCTTTTGATTCATTTTAGGGTTTTCCTAGGTTCTCTCTTTTGTCTATTATTTCATTTTTCTCCTCATTTTGAAGTGTTCCAATTATGATTTCTATTAGGGAAGATAGCATCATTGTAAAAAGTTTGTAAGGTGTTCCTAGTTAGGTTCAAGTATAGGAAAGCTAGTCTATGTTGTGAAGTTTTCTATGTTTTGAAATATGCTTAATGGCTTTATTTTATCATATGATTATCTTCAACTAGAAATGTAAACTTCTTTGAATGAAAAAATCAAGTATTATCATCATTCGTCAGGCACATTTTCTACTCTAAGTTGTGTTTTTTGATTGTTTTCTATCCAAGGGATAGAGTAAATGCTTTAATGGGTGCAATGGGATTTTGTGTTTTCAGATGGATTATTGAGTATGATTGTTTGATAATATTTCCGTAGTCTTGTTATTACAAGTTAATAGCATCTAAAATACTTTCAAGACATGTTTGAATGTAACAACACATGTGGCTTTTCATGTGACTTTGTTGCCCTCTATTTGGCACTGGTCAATGCTTTGCATGTTCTAATTTAATTGGTCCAATATATTCTCAAAACCTTTTCATTTCTACTTTTCCTTTATGTTTTAGGAGTATGGTTAGTTTTGTTTTTGTTCTCGGCACTTTGAAGAGAAAATGGGATTATGCTCAAGTTTTGGTAAAATATAAAGTAACCATTAGTTTGAATCTAAGAACTATCCACATTGCTTAGATAGGTATTTTGTTTAGTTTGTATAAGCTTATCATTTCTAGACCTGCAATAGGATCACCCTCTTGATTCTAGTGGATCTCGTAGAGTAGAAGGCTTGCATAGCCTTGTTAAGTTATGTTTTCTTGTCTTCAGTCTATAGATAGTGTTTATTTCATGTCCTAGATTACCAATCCCATAGTCTGGTGTTGTGCATCTCCTTAGGACTGAAGGTAGCAAGAAAAATCGCTAACAGAACAAAGAACATGGCAGAAGGACAAGCTCTCCTTTATGGTTTATTACTTGCCAAGAAACTAGGCTCCTCAAATATTCATATAGAGGGAGATTCTCAAGTAGTTATAAACTCTTGTAAATATAGAAAATATTTTAACTAGAAAGTTAAATATATATTCAATCAAGTTTGGGCCCTTTTGGATACATTTGAAGACTATCTTTTATCTCACATATTTAGAGAATGAAATAAACTAGTAGACATTTTGGCAAACAAGGGTTGTGATAAGCTTGAGGTAGACTCGATGGAAGGGGGTAATGTCATAGAGAATTATCCACATTTACTACAAATTGTTAATAATGAAAATGTTAACAGGACATGATGTTTAATTATTAATATCACTTTAAACAAGATAAGAGCAATTAATCTTCGGTAGGGGAAGTGGATATAGATCTTTTATAATTCTCATATGGTCAAATGTGTGAATGGCTAATTCAAACTAAAAAGGAGACTAAGTTGTGAATTATATCGCATGATTTTAATTGTACCTCATGTGATTCCAAAGCATTCATAGTGTATGATTAATACCATTAGTGATAATACCATATGGCTTGGTAGACAATAATGATTTTTCAAGTTTCAAAAAACAAGTGGTTGGCTTGGCCATGGTGAACTCATAATAGCTCTTTCCCAATTTAAATCAGGTATCGACACATTCTTATCAAAAAATCAAAGGGCTTTATGCGCTTTATGGTATTAGCTTCATCAAATGCAACAAAGTTCCTCTTCATCAGACGAAGGAGAAATTCAAACAACTTGTTGGTGTCCAGGTTGTCACTTGGCTCATATGGAGTATATGCCACAAAATTATAGAGTGGACATTTCATTTGTAGAAAGGGAAAGGCCATTTATAGAACACATTTTAGATGATAATCTAGGGCAAGTGTTCAATGCTCGTTGCCTCCAATGCAGGAAACATGTAAAAAGGGTAATAGGTGATGAAATCTTGTACCCACAAATGATCTTCTGATCTTCCTAGAGCCACTAAACCATCTGCAACCTAATTCTTCATTTAATGCACCTTTCTTCCATCACTTCCTATAGTCTAGTCAATTAGCCTACAAACTACCTCATTTGGAATGTCCAACATATTTATCTCTATCAACGATATCTCCTCTTTCATCTAGATGTAAGTTTATTTATTTCATACCCTTTGTGAGCTCTACATCATCTCTCAATTCATCTGGTCAACCTCATTCAACCATCCACATGGCCCATTCATCTATCGACATGCATGGGCAAGAAGAAAACCTATCATTTTGGTCAATTTTTGCATTTTGAAGTATTTCGCCAACACGTCATGCCTCTCACAATAAAATGGAGCTTATTGCAATAGTTCCAAGGGGTCTACAAGTAGCATTTTGTGTTATACCAAAAGACCAAATCATGGCAAAAAATAAAATATGTGTTGGAAAGACACAACACCAATCACATCGAAAAAGAAATACTTTGCCAAGACTTGCACAAAGTTACATCAAACTTGAAAGGAGGCCAACCAATAGGAGAAGTCCCCACATGCCCACATCATCTTCTCATTTGGATCAATTGAAAGAACTCCATACGCATGCATACCTAGGCTGCTCAAAACAAGTGGGTCTGGCATGAACACATCACCACCTACATGAACCAATTATGATGAGCCAACAATAAACAATCTCAGACAAGGTAGATCCCACACAATGATGGCTCTAACATTTGATTGCCAATATATTCCAACCATCATGCCAAAAAGAAAAAATTGACATAGCATTCAAAGGGAGATGAAATGAAAATATGTCTTATCAAACCTCCAAGTCCTGCTGAAAAATAGATGATTTTGGCAGGACCACCTTGACGTCACACCGACATACAGCGTCCTTTGTCCAGACAAAGAGCATATCAAAATTCACAATTTTTTTGACTCAATGGTAAAGGATGTTTACTTATCTCTCTGCGACTATATCTATTCAATTTTTCCTTCCAGATGTTTGTTGGTGACTATCCAAGGATATTTGACTTCAGCCATTACAAGGGGTTGGCCATTTTGTTATATAATTATTCAAATTTTGAATGGAATAGTTACTAGCCATTTAAAAACAAGTAAATTTGGGCATTGTATAAAGGAAATGTTAAATTAGTAGTAGAAAACTTTATAGGTAGTTTGGATATCTAATTCAAGCTATAAAGGGAGGTTTTCTTTTTGGTTCTTTCTTGCCAGTATGCTCTTTGAACCAGATTTTGTAAACTTATATTATATTAATATATATTAGTGGCTTTCCACTTTTCCCAAAAAAAATAAAAAAAACTAACCAGTTATATTGTCCACTCCTATGTTTCAAAACAATAGAATAGCTTTGCAAGAATTCAACCCCCTTCATAGTTATTTAAATTAGCTTACTTTGGTTGTAAATGAATTGTTCTAGTATGATCTATATACAATATACATTGGGAAAAACATAGTGTCTCAATATTTTCAATGGTTCTACATTTGCATAGAACTCTTGATTATACATTAAATATTTATTTTTTCCATGTTTCATTTTTTGACTAAATTATGCTATAGACTCAACTCTGTAATGTATGAAAATTAGGAATTAGGGTTTCACTAAGTGAATCCACTAAATAGCCCAATTAATCAAATTACATTAAAAGAGGGTTGAACGTAATATATCTAGGTTGAATCCCAATGGGGGAAGGTTTGAGATTCTAATTGGATTCAACCGGTTTGTATTGTATCCCACTGAGCCACAAACTTGGATATGGGAAAAATGAGATGTCTAGAACCCATTCTCAAAAGTTTGGCTTGATTTTTAGAGACCAAGTAGTAAGATTCACCTTGGTCCTCTAAATTTTTTGACGTCGAAATCTGAACCTGTTCGTCACTGTCGACTCTATCGGAATCCCCAAGTACAACTCCTCACATGTTTCCTCTACATAGAAGAAAAAGGGAAATATATTGGGAATAGAGGTTTTCCTTAGGTCAAACCTCAGTTTTGGAATTAACCATGAAATTGAATTCATGAATGTAATGAAAGATTGTAATATAGTACTTTCCTTTTGAGGGAAAGATCGAATTTGAAATGTAATGCTTGAAACCATAATGTTTACCTTGATGAAGTTTTGTTTGTCTTCACACAAAGCTTTTAGGGTTTCATGTAGGATATATTCATAAAACAATGACAACGAATTTCATCTTCAATGCTTGAACTTGACTTCACTTCTACTCCAATGCTTGATGAATGAATTATTTCTTGCTCAATTGAATTTTCTAGAGTGTAATTGAGATCTTGATTTTGGTTAGAATTCAAATGAGAGGGGTTGACCTCCTTTTATACTTGTCTGCCCAAAAATTCAACTAAATTTATGGAGTAGGTCAACTTGGGTATTCCCACTCATTTGTGAACATTGTTATGAGGTTCCAATTTGGCACATGATTAAGAGGTCTAGTGCATGGTACGCCCTAGTCCTGATTTAGGACCAGGGTGTGGTATTCCTTGGTTGAGGAAATCAGGACTCTAGAATGGGGGAGAATTGGGAAGATGCTGAAAATGTAGGGTAGATAGGTGTTGTGAGAAAAATCATCATTATAATCAAGCCTCGAAAATTGAAACGCCAAAGTGAGGCCTAGGTGAATACAAAGATTTATTGGAAAACTTTCACCATGATATCAAAGAGACAAGAGACACTACACCCCCAAGGACTTTAGGATCTTATTACTATAATATTGAGATAAAAGGGACAACATAAGGAAGGAGAGGAGAGAGAACATGACTATACTAGCCTAGTAAGGTTCTCTTACTATGAGTCATGAAAAATAAAAATACCAAATGACAAAGTAAAAGGCTCAATTTGCAAAGTAACTTGAGTATGAAAACATATCATAGTGTGTGCAAAAAAGTGTAACATTGATTGGAGTGTATGCTTCCACATTAAAGTGATTGCATATGCCTTTTTAGGAGAAATTATTTTAAGGTGTCATGCATCCAAAATACAAGCACATTTCCACACTGAGATGCCCCTAAAAAAGGACAAATCAAAGGATAATGATCACAAAACATATATGAAAAAGAATTAAAGGGATCCACTAACTCTGGGGTCAATATATTTGAATGATAAATAATCAATTATTAAATTAAACTCATCCCCCAAATGTAGTGAAACTGCAAATGCAATGGAATAAGAGAATTTGTCTTTTTGAGTCAACATGGAAGAGACCAAAAGACATCTCAATGCTTTGCATTTTCCCCTAGTAGACAACACAAGGGACAATATATAGTAGAATTGGCATACAAATGGAAGAATGTCACAATAGATTCAACCTCTTTATTACCTTGCACCAATAGAGTAACAAGGGTCATCCAATGAGAGCCTAACATAACACAAAAACATATCAAGTAACACATCATAGGGGAAAAACATTACAAACTAGAAAACATACAAGAGAGGATCTACGACATGAATGAAGCTAATCAAGCAAATCATCCACCTCCCAAGCTTGCTGAATATCATTTAGGGAAGATGGACAAGATGAAAGCGAAGCCACTTCAAGAATGGCAAATGGAGCTACTGCAAGTTCCAAATGAGGACCATTATCTAATGATGAGTTACTTTGTTTGTCATTGGGCATTAGGGTTCATTCTTTTTAAAAATTTAAAGATAAATCATGATTAGCATCAATAAGCTCATACATATTATTAGAATCATTAAAATCAACATTGTTAGCATGAACAACATCATAATCCATATCATCACCTCGATTAATAAAAATAGGATCTCTAATCTGAAAAGAGCACGAACCATCATTTTTCTTAAGCATTTTTTATCTTGGTGATTTAGGTTGAACTTCCTCCCTCTGGTTAGGTGAAGGTTGGACAAATGGGATCAATTCAACATTTGGTGTCTTCGAGAAGGAAATGGTCTGAGAAGCAAGTTCACAAGCCTTGAAAAGATGTCTTCATCTATATTCTCTTGCACAACAATTCCCTTTAGTTTTAGTCGAGACTCGCAAAGTTTGAGGATCAATGGACATAGGCTTCTTTTCTTCTGTTAAAGGAGGAGGAACAAGACAAACCCCACTAGGTTGAGACATAGAAGATACCAATAAATTTCATTTTTAAGATGTAGGAAGAGGGATTGAGGCATATATAGGAGGAATAAAAGGAGTAAGAAGAATACCACATCCATTATGAGGAGGAGAAATATCGATAGGTATAGGATCTCTGGGCTTACTCAAGGACATTATCATCTCATTTTTCCACTTCTAATAAGATAAGAAAAGGATGTCACTTTGGGGCTTAATAGGTTTAGGTTGTTGAGGCTAAAAGTTATCAAGGGTGAAATTATCAAGCTTTGTTGTGGGTTGGTAAAGAATATGATTAATTGTTATGATAGTGTCATTATGAGGGAATTTCAAACATTTATGAATTGTAGAAGGAATAACTTTCATGAAAGAGAGCCAAGGATGCCCCAACTCGACACGAAATTGATTCGATGTAGGAATATTAGCAAAAGTTACATCTAAGAATTTACTACCAACCTCAATAGGGAGAGTAATAGAACCAATAGTAGGGCAAGAGAAACCATCTTACACCTTGACCACAACATCAAATTTATCATATGTAACTTGATGCAATTGTAAAATGTAAAGATATTCTTTAGTGACCACATTCACCATATACATGTTAGAGTAAAGTAATTAATTAACTTTACTCTCTTAAGATTTCACTTTATGCATATATTAGTCATTTAATAATTAATATTTAATTATTAAATGCTCTCACCTTAGGGTTAGGTTTTCCTTTCGGTGTTGATCTCCTTTATAAGGATTGATCTCTTGTATTATTGCAACTTCTTGATTCATTTTTCTCTGATAATAAATCTTTTCACTTTGTCAGAGCCAAAAGCCTTGTTTCGTTCTCTCTCTTTCTCTGTGACAGGTTTCTTGCATGCAAGTTTCTTTGGGTTCTGTGGATTTGTATTTCTCAAATCCTACATGGTATCAGAGCCAGATCTGCTGCAGCTTGTTCAGACTTTTGAAAGATTTTGAGATCTAGGTTTTGGTTGCATCAAATTTGTGTTTGTCTTCTGTTTTTTATTTTGGAATAGGGGGTATTTTTTTTGGTGCACTTTCAGCCCAAACGGACTTCACCGTTGAGCTCATAGCACCCAAAAACCCCTATTTTCATATAAAATATGTCTGATTTGGACACAGTTGCTCCAAAAGGCAAAAAAAATTTGCCCCAAGGCCGTACGGCCCCAGGGCACGCAGTTCGAAGAAAAAAAAAACACAAAAAAATTAAAAAAAAATACAAAAACACCGTAGTTTTTAAAAAAAAATGGGCGCCGCCCATTTCCAGCACCGCGCCGCCAGTGTGCAGCCCGGCGGCCTCTGCCCGGCCATTGCTGCCAATGGTAACAACCGGTCGCGGCCAGGCAGCCACCGCCGCGCTGCCCAGCGGACCCGCCGCTCCCTGCACCATCCGCGCGCCTCCCGCCCTCTGCCAGAACCAGCGGCGCTGCTCCCATGCCACCAGCCCATTGTGCCAACCCCTGGTCGCCCAACGGACTAGGGCCCATTTTTTTTAAGCCCCTGAGAGTTATAAGGGCCCAATTGGACCTTTTGGAGCTGTTTTACAAAATCGGGTATAATTCGGGCGTTCAATCTCCGTTTTTCAAAAATGAATAGGCGTTGGAAAGTTGGCTCCGAGCCCGTTCTAATGGTGTAGGATTTTTTTTCAGATTTTTCTAGTTTGATTGCATTTTTTCGCAGTCAAAGTCCGATGAGCCTTTTTGCACTCCGAGGGGCATAACTTGCTCATTTTTGCTCCATTTTTTGAAAGCGAATAGGCATCGAAAAGGTGGTTCTGTGCTCTTTCCAGATCTGTAGTCTATTTCATCAATAAATTCTTCAAGTGCTCATAATTTTGTCTCAACCCGTTACTACTTTCTCTCATTTTCAGGCTTTCAATTTGTACTGGGGATTAGTTTTTTGCATTGTGGGGGGGAGTTTTTCTTGCTTTCTGCTATTTACATCAGAAAATCAGAATCTACAAACACCAAAACAAAACAACCAAACCCCTTCTGCATCTTCTGTCTAGTTCTGAAAAACCACTTAATAATAATTAAAAAAATTCAGAGCAGTTGAGGCACAGTTCACAGGATGGCCGACAGACCTATTGAATCTCTCACACCACATAATTACCACACTTGGAAGGGTCGCATGATGACTCTTCTCCAGTCTCGAGGGTTATGATCTTGTTTGGATGAGGTTCAGCCTCAGTTGACACATCCCTTTGAGGTTATGCAGCACAGAAATAATATGGATCAGGCTATGGGATTGATGGCTTTACACATTTTCGACAGTCTCCAGTTTCATCTTGAGGGTTGTCTCACTCCTCAAGCCATTTGGACCAAGTTTGATGGACTTTTTGGTACTGTCAATGAGTTCAGAGCTTTGCAGCTTGAGGCAGAGTTAACTTCCTTGGTACCTGATTCATTTCCCTCTATTGAGGACTTTTTGATGAAGTTCAAACAGCAAAGGTCTATCTTGTAGGGTTGTGGTAAGACTAAAACTGATACAGAGTGCATTTTCCTGATCCTCTCCAAGCTTTGAGGTCTATTTTAGATCTTCTCTTCGACCTTCTATTCCACCATGGATGCCTTGGGTGCTCAACATGTCATGCCTTCTTTTGAGGTCTTTTGTGATCATCTGACTCATGAGCAAGCTAAGCTTAAGCAGTTGGATTCACTTTCAGGTTCACAGAACCAAGCATTGGTAGCCTAGTCCTCCAAAGGAAAACAAAAGTAGAAACTGAAGCCTAAGAAAGATTCAGAGGCTAGTGAGAATCCCTCCAAGCCACCACCTAAGTTTGATTCAAAACCACAGTCCAATTCTAAACAGGGCAAATCTTCAAAGTCTGGTGAGTCTTCCTCCAAGACTAAGAAGAAATCTAGTGATCCTTGTAGTTTTTGTGGCAAGGAAGGACATCCCATTTCCAGGTGTTGGAAACATTTAGAGGCTTTGGAGGAAGCCATGCAGCAGCATAATATCAGTGCACCTTAGCCTCCTTCACAGCCCATAGGGAAAGGTCATGCTCTTTCTGCACATGCATTGTCCTTAGCATCCACTTGGATTCTAGATTTTGGTGCCTCTCACCATATGACACACACAGAGGATTTGGTCACTGCTCTTGCCCCTATAGGCACTAGACATATTGCAGTTGGTGACTCAGCACAACTTTCCGTTCAAGGTTCCGGTACTATTTCATTGGATGGTGGTTGTCTACAGGATGTGATTTTGGTTCCTGACATTTCGACAAACCTTCTATCCGTTTATCAGATTTGCCACTCTGGCTCTAGTAAGATAGTTGAGTTCTCACCTCATGATGTGGTTATTCGAGACCTTCATGATCCTGACTTGGTTGTGGCTACTGGGAGTGTGGATTCTGCATCTCACTTATATAGTTTTGATGGCTTTGAGAGTTCAGACACTGCTAGTTCCTCTCTTATAGCACATGCAGATTCAGTGAGCAGGCTTTGGCATGAGCGTTTTGGCCATGTCAATTACAGATATCTACAGCAGATGAGTACACAGGCACTTGTGATTGGACTTCCATAGATTTCTTGTACTGATGGTGTATGTCGTGGTTGTGTCCTTGGAAAACATCATCGAGATCCTTTTCCTAAGGGTCGAGCCTCTCGTGCGAGGGCAGCCCTAGAGTTGGTACACAGTGATCTTATGTCCTTTCCGACTCCTTCCTTTTCAGGGGCCCATTATGTGCTCACTTTTATTGATAAATTCTCCAGACGTACATGGGTGTACTTTCTTAAGTACAAGTCTGATGTCTTTGACTCATTCAGGATTTTTAAGACATTTGTGGAGAAGCAATCTAGACTTTCTATCAGGAGGATATGCACAGATAATGGGGGGGAGTATGTTAATCAGGCTTTCAAAGATTTTTGCACTGAGCATGGTTTACAGCATTAGTTTACAGTTCCTTACACCCCTCAGTAGAATGGTGTTGCTGAGAGAAAGAATAGAACCTTACGGGAGATGGCAAATTGTATGATACAGTCACGAGCTATGAGTTCTTCATTTTGGGCTGAGGCAGTCAATTGTGCCAATTATATTCAGAATCAGATGCCTCATAAGGCATTGCGACATATGACTCCTGAGGAGGCTTGGACCCATGTCAAGCCTGATGTTTCTACATTCCAAGTTTTTGGTAGTGAGGCTTGGGCATTTATTCCTGATGCTCAGCGGAAAGCCATGGAGAGGAAGATCCGACCACTCATATTTGTTGGCTACTATGAAGATGTTAAGGCATACAGGTTGTTTGATCTTGATTCTAGAGAGGTCCTATTTAGGCGGGATGTCCAGTTTGATGAGCGCTATCCTCAGATGGATTCGCCATCACCAACTTCTCCCTCATTGCCTACTCCTTCCTCTTCATCTCTTGAGGATTACTTATCTCTTGAGGATGATGTAGATGATGATCCACCATCTTCACCACCACCAGTTGCTCTATCTTTGCCGAGGTGGGCCCGTGTCACTGTTGATGTAGCTGGTTCTTTGGTAGGTGATCCTTCAAATACTCGTCGCACTCGTGCTCAAACATCTGGTTCTAGTCTTTTGAGTCATGCCATTTCAGATGATCCTCAAAAGTTTTCAGAGGCAACATGACACCTTGAGTGGGATAGGGCCATGGATGAGGAGTATTCTTCTTTGATGAAGAATCATACTTGGGATCTTTGTCCTCTTCCTAAGGGAAGAAAGTTGGTTCGGTGCAAGTGGGTGTATCGTACCAAGTATGCTGCAGATGGTTCTATTGATAAGTATAAGGCACGTCTTTTTGCGAAGGGGTTTCCTCAAGTAGAGGGTATTGACTACTCTGAGACCTTTTCTCCTATCGCCAAGATGAATTCTATATGCCCGGTACTTTCACTTGCAGCTTCACAGGGATGGACAGTGTTTCAGATGGATGTGAAGAGTGCCTTCTTGCATGGAGACCTACATGAGGAGATCTATATGGAGCAGCCTCAGGGATTTGTGCAAGACACTTCTTTGGTTTGCAGACTTCGACATTCATTGTATGGTCTCAAACAAGCCCCCAGGGCTTGGTATGAGAAGATGGACTCTTTCTTGTTTTCCTCTCACTTCACATGTTGTCATTCTAATCACACAGTGTATATTCAGCATCAGGAGGGTGATCTTTTGATTCTTGTGCTATATGTAGACGATCTCATCCTTACAGGTAGCTCATCCTCCATGATTCAGCGTGTTCAAAGAGCTTTGATGGAGTAGTTTGAGATGACAGATCTTGGTCTCTTGCACTTCTTTCTGGGTCTACAGGTTATTCAGTCTTCGGATGGGATTTCCATATTTCAGGAGAAATATGCTCTTGATATGCTTCAGCGATTTGGCATGTTTGATTGCAAGTCTGTCCCAACTCCATTTCAGTCAGGTGTTGTTTTGTCTTCCACTTGCTCTACTCCTTCAGTAGACCCCACTTTATATAGGCAGTTGGTTGGCAGTTTGTTGTACCTGACACATTCTTGTCTTGATCTTTCCTTTGTGGTTGGCCTTGTCTCTCAGTTCTCCCATGATCCTCATGAGAGCCATTGGCAAGCAGCCAAATGTATTTTGAGGTACATTCGGGGCACCACTCATTATGGCATTCACTACACTTCAGGATCCCCTCACATCATTGGCTTCACTGACTCCGATTGGGTTGGTGATGTCAATGATCGGAAGTCTACTTCTGGCTTTGTTTTTTGCCTTGGTTCTGGTCCTATCACATGGTCTTGCAAGAAGCAGTCTGCTATTGCATTATCATCTACAGAGGCTGAGTACCGTGCAGCAGTGTTAGCCAATCAGGAGGTTTTATGGCTTCGGCAGTTGATGACAGAGTTTGGGTTTCCTCCAGATTGTCCCACTATTCTTTGGTGTGACAATCAGAGTGCCATTCACATTTCTTGCAACCCAGTGGAGCATCAGTGGACAAAGCACATTGAAATCCACATGCACTTCATCAGGCAGTTGATTCAGGATGGTTCTCTCATCTTGGAGTACATTCCTATAGAGGAGCAGGTTGCAGACATCTTCACTAAACCTTTGGCATCTCTGCGCTATCTTCAGTTGTGCTCCATGCTTGGGGTGAAGGAAGTTGTCCTTGGGGGGTCTCAGTGAGGCCTTCCTTCCTTCATGTTTTCTTTTTAGCATGATTCTTTTTCTCTTTTTGGAGAGGAGTTTTTTCCCACTGGGTTTTCTCCTTTACTCCGCTTTATAGAGATTTTCTTGTATTCGGGTACCTGATCAGGTCTTGTTGCCGGGACCCTCTATTGCATTATAGTTCCTTTGCTTTCTTCTGCATTGTTTGTAGCTGCATTGTAGCTCATCTTAAGGGGGGGTGTTAGAGGAAAGTAATTAATTAACTTTACTCTCCTCTTAAGATTTCTCTTTATGCATATATTAGTCATTTAATAATTAATATTTAATTATTAAATGCTCTCACCTTAGGGTTAGGTTTTCCTTTCGGTGTTGATCTCCTTTATAAGGATTGATCTCTTGTATTATTGCAACTTCTTGATTCATTTTTCTCTGATAATAAATCTTTTCACTTTATCAGAGCCAAAACCCTTGTTTCGTTCTCTCTCTTTCTCTGTGACAGGTTTCTTGCATGCAGGTTTCTTTGGGTTCTGTGGATTTGTATTTCTCAAATCCTACAATACATTGGATCAATGAGCACACCTCATGAGAGTTTGTCTTTGATCTTCACAATGATATATAATTGGCCATCGGGTGCAATAATAGTCTCACTATGATCAAAATTAATGCATAGATCTTTAGGAGGTATGGGTTTATCAACAAGATCCACAAAATTGTTAGATTTCATAGCAAGGTCATTGCAAGTAAAGGAAAGAGACTCTAACTCAACAACATTAGTGGAGTGAGAAGGCAAGGGATTGGAGAATATTTTGAGGTTTGATTAGGAGTATCTACATACTCATTTCCCTTGTCATTCACACTAGCTACAGATATAGTATTATTATCAATGAAATCTTGAATCTTACTTCTCAATGTATAACATTTTTTGGTAGCATGGTCAAGTTGACGGTGATATTGAAAAAAGGATTTGGGATCATGATAGGGTGGTAATGGTTTAGATGTGTCATTTGGCTTAATCAGGGGAAGTTTCAACACATTAGCATTTATCAGCCTTGACATTATACTATGCAAGGACTCAGAAAGGGGAATTAATTGTTTTATAAAGTATTTGGATAAAGGGGCCACACCTAATGTTGTCATTTATCTTGATGTACTCTTTGTTTTGTTTAAACTTCACAAACGATTGTTGAGCACCCTCACTCTTATCCACTAGAGTCATTGAAGGAGATGATTCAAATTGACTCACTTGAAGCTGATAATTAGGAAGCACTGCACACAGCTACGTAAAGGAAGTAAACTCAAAAAATAGAAGCTTATCTCTAATGTCTTTTTGTAAATTATCAATAAAAATTCTTTGAACATAATGATCGGGCACTTGATAAGAAAATTGAGAATGCAAATTTTTATATCTACCAATGAAATCAATCACTTTTTCTTTAATTCCTTGCTTATAATGAATCAAATCAATCAAAGTAGTTATAGGACCAATATTATTTTGAATCTGTTAAATGAAAGCATTAGCCAATTGTTGAAATGAAGTAATAGAATAAGGAGATAGAGAACAATACCATTGGAAGATTATCCCTAAAGGTTCTAATAAAAAAATTAGCCATAAGTCTCTCGTCATGAGAAAAATCACTACAAAAATTTTAAAATATCTTCACATGAGTTTAAGGGGAAGGACACAGACAATGTCATCAGATAATGGGCTCGCTACATCAAATGTGGGAAAAATGAACTTGGATTAAGTAATGGAAACCAAATTTTGTTGTAGGGATGTAACAATTTGGGATATATTAGTGATGGTTTCTTTGGTGGATGGATTGTGATGGAGGAGTGACAGTGTTATATGTAGGTGGAGGTTTAGAATAGGAGGTGGAATATTATGGTATGTTGGTATGGGAGATGTTTGGGATGCAAATGGAAGACTCATGGAAGGAGGTACATAAGATTATTGATTAAACAGATTGCCCCCATTACTAACGTGTAGGATTAACATTTTGTGTGGAATTAGCCATGATAGAAGATGTAAATGTAGGCACACTAGCCAAGGATGTAGACATAGGAGTGGAATGATTTACTTGGCTAGTGGGTTGAGAGTAACCTATTGAGCATCGAATTTAAATCAATAGAATTCCATGGTTTTAATTGAAGCTACGGAAGTTTTCTAAAAAATGAAATCAAGCATGCCCTTAATAATTTTAATAGAACCCTTGAAACTTCCACTAACATCAGAATCCTAAAAGTTATCACCCAAACCAAAGTCATTGGATATACAAACTAACCTCTCACTGAAATGTCTAGTTTGACTGAAATGATTAGATCGAAGAAACTTGGGAAGGTTTCATCGATAGGACTTTTCAAGAAAAGAAGGGTGTTGAAGAGATACTAAAGTTATTGGCCGACGGTGATAGTTTCATCAAAAGACAAAAGCTCGATAAAACATAAGAGATTTTCATCGATAACATGCCATCGATAAAAACAAAAGGTCAAAGGAAGATATTCTTCTTTCACTGACATAAGTAATTTCATCCATGTCAATGCAAAAGCCAGATAATGAGGAACTATTATCGATAAACTTAAAGAATGATAAGACGGTTGTGAAACACAACGATAAAAGGATTCCTATCAAAAATAGGGTTTCAATGAATTGATTGAGGATTACATCAACACGAACACATAAGGTAAAGATTTTGATTAAAATTAGGAGATCGATGAAACCACAAGGCTCATTGACAATAACGATGGTTTCATCGAAACAAAGGTAACGTCGATGAAACATGACATTTCGAAGGAAGATAAAGTGATGCCACTGAAGTGAATGATTCCATCGGAACAACAGTGCAGCTATAAAATTAATGAGCATCGATAGAAAATATGAAGTACTACTAGATAAATGAATACTTTATGCTATGAAGATCAATACAAATCTTAATAAAGTCACCTCATCATAAATTCAAATGAATGCCTCTATGACTGTTGTGCAACTAGTAATGTTAACTGATAAGATCACCATGAATGCTTGATAAATTAACAAGAAAGGAAACACTTTTGGGCAACGCTTGAAGAATTCACAATGAGTCTCAGAAAGCCAGACAATTCAAAATCAAATTCACAAGAGGTCTACCCAGAATTCAAGTAAGTTTCTCATTCTCAGAGCTATGTAGTGATAATGGAGGTTTCATCTTCTAAAAAGAGTAGGGTTAGGAAGACTAAAGAGACCCAACCTGTGGAGGATAAACCTAAAAGGCAAAAAAAGGAAGGGCACTCACTAGCCCAAGACCTAATTGACCAATGTCCTTCATCAAGCCTTAGGTCTAAGAAAATTAAAACAAACGAGGAAGGTTTGGAGGATAGGTTTGAGGGCCTAAGAGATATATGGACAAAAATAAGAGGTCATGAACTGTTTATTTTTGGATATATACGAAGGAATGCACCCAAGCCTATGAATAATTTGTGGAGATTAAATTTGGGGAAACTGGCAGTGGCTAATGTCTTTGTGAATGTTGAACTCATGAAATCCCTAGCCAACAATTATGATCCCCAAACCAGGACCATATATGATTATATGGGGAAACCAATATTATCAATTACTAAAGAAATTATCGACACTATGTTTGATTTGGATTGGGGATTCGAGGAACAAATTGATACCAAGAAGTTGGCACAGGAATATTTCAACATAGAAGACATCTATAAGAGATTGAGACTTCCCATCCATAGGCCTAGAGTTGCAGGGTAGATAGTGCCATTGGGCAAAGAGGAAAGTCCCTTATGATGTTAATTATTTCCATCCTTACTTCAAATATACATACTAGTGTGTTGCTCAGATCATGTGAATAGAGGCTCATCCATTGACGGATATAGCGGCCATGGTTTTTTGTGCAGACTTGCAGTCTAAGGATCCCAGGTTATTTGATTTTACTACTTTTCTTGTTGAAGTCATTAATCACAGTTTAGAGAAACTGAAAGAAGATGTGATTAATGTACATTTTATGTATTATTCTAATCTTATGCCTATGTTGTTTAATGTTGGACTAGACAAAGGGTTGTGGCCAGATGAGTTAAGCATTAGGGCATATGACAAGGCTGGGATGGGAAAACCTATGCAACTGTGGATATCTTCATGGGACCAGAGATATAGTAATAACCAGTACTGGCATTTTGAGGAGTTTTTTGTTAAGACACTGTACAAATTGTTGGGATATCCATGTGATCATGCCTTGTCTCCTGAAATTCAGATATTTTTGAGACCAAAGGAGTATGGTGAAGACACCTCAATTGAGCATAATTGGGGAGACTAATATTTCTTTCTAGATTACACTCAAATAAGAGTATATGGGTTTGAAGGAAAACCCTATCTATTGCCTGTCACAGTACCTAATAGAGTGGCGTGCCTCAAGATTGTCAGACAGTTGTCAATAGTAAGTGCCCAACACTTAACAGATCATGGAAAATAGTCCATTGTGCTTGGGTTGCTGGTGTTCTCAGATTTTATTGTTAAGAGATCTAAGAGTTATGGATTGTTGCAGAACAAATTAAACTATTATAAAATGGTGGAAGGTGACCCTAGACCAAACTTTGACCCTGAGGGTTACATAAGAGAAGCGAAGGCATCATAGAATCTGTGAGCAGGTGATCATGAGCCATTCATTCCAGATAAATATAAGAAATTTGGATAGAGAAATAGTTACTGCTAAGAGGACACAACATGATAAGGTCTCAAAGGCCTATGCATGGAAACTAATTAGAGTAAAAAATTATGATGATGTCCTACAGGGGATAGATGACCCCTTGGCTAAAGAAAACAAGCTCATGGAGCATGAACTTGAAATCTTAGAAGGTGTCCCTGCATATGTTTTCAGAGACAAAGCACACCACATTAGGGATACACAGCCCT
Organism: Cryptomeria japonica; assembly: GCF_030272615.1. NCBI lineage: Eukaryota > Viridiplantae > Streptophyta > Pinopsida > Cupressales > Cupressaceae > Cryptomeria > Cryptomeria japonica. The sequence continues at coordinate 352,900,312 of NC_081413.1, forward strand.
TGATTCAAATGTCTCCCCAATCCACCTCTGATTTTATTCTAATTGATTCGCCCAATGAAGATTATCTACCTGGTTTTGAAAGTGATGTGCAATTGAATTTAATAACAGAACAATACAATGTCCAGGAGAATGGAGATATAAGGCTATTAGAACATGAGGATTTTATCGTTGATAATGATTTTATTTATTCTAAGGAGTTCAATACATTTTTGTGCCAACATAAAGGAATACAAATTAGGGATGTTATGAAGGACAAAATAGAAGAAGAAAAGATCCATAAATTGCAAGAAGAGGTAGATCTGGCCATGAGGGAGATGACACCTAAAAAGGGGAGACAATTACACAAGGATGTCGGTGTGTTGATTTATTATGGATGGGACATGAGATCTGCATTATTATTTGATAGCTTTCTCAAAAAATAGGGTCCAACATGGCAAATCATGCCTGATGAAGTTGACAAAATCTTTATGGGTTTGGGATATGACCTGGATCAAAAGGCTCTCCTATTGTGGGCCTTTTATCCAAAGGAAAAGAGACCTATACTTGTTGACACAGATCAAGATTTTGGCCATTTGATGATCCAACAAGCTGGAAAGACTAATCCTAGGATCACAACTAGATTGAACTTGGATGTGGCGAAGTTGAATCAAGATCAAACAGAGTTCTTGGTCAGAGAAAATAACACTTACAAAGGTTTGTATGAGAAGGCCACTGAAGAAATCCAGAAGTTACAAGAACAATTATTATAGCAGGCTTTTGTTATTGGGAATGATGAACTGGATAAAATGCTCCAGACTGATATAGATGCTTTAACATATGCCATTTATTGGAAAACAAGAAGTGAAAAGCTTGAAAAACAAGTAGATAATGCTAATGTGAGAAATAACAAACTTGCTAATGACATTGTTGAACATAGGTTTAAAGCTATGATGGTATACACAAACCAGTATTGGAAGGCCTATACAGGGACTATAAAAGCCTTGGAGGAGCATGAAAGGTTAAAAAAAAGGTTGCAGGATGTAATGAACAATCATGAGGCCATTTCACTAGAAGAGAAAGCTCAAGGAGACCTATATTTAGAAGAACATGATAGATATGTAGATGTCCTTAATAAATATCTCCAAGCATTGGATGAAGATGCCATTGCAAAAGTGCCAACAATCTGCAAGGAAGGAGAGATGATATAATTAGAAAATTGGCCAAATGAGTTTGTTTGTATTAAGGGAAAATCTATTGCTGAAATAAACCGAGATGAAGACATGGCACCATGCATAAATCAGGTAGTGTTTGATTTCTTTTCACTAGAAACAAAATTGAAGACGAGGAGAATTGCCACCAGATGTTACAAGAGTGACAATTATATAATTCACCTTGGAATGCTTAATTTATTTATCTTTCACTTTGTTAAACAAACACAATCTAGTGTTAGTATGGAAGAGACATGACTCTTCATACGATAGATTTTTCTCTCATATATATATGAGCAGTTTTTGTAAGAATGGGAAAAAATATATGATAGACTCTGGCATAATACTATACTATTTTGGACCTTTAATACAATCAGTTGTTTTCCTTCGCATATGTGTTGTGAGTTATTTCATTTTCTATAGGTAGTTGTTTGTAATATTATCTCTGAGAAGATAAGGTTACCTGTATTCTTGCAGTGAAGTTTATGTTCTTATGTTATAAATCTGAATCAAAAAATCTACTAGTGAATTGTCATTGTTCCTTTTATCTCTTTCTTGAATGGTCCCTTAAGGTTAGGGTTAAATTTATTCAGGTTGTCTATAACATAAACATTTGACAGATCTCTTATAAGAAACAGTAATTGACAGATTTACCAAAGGGGTAAGTTTAAGAATTGTCTCATAAATCATACATTAAGTCCTAGAAGAATATAAGACTATGTAGCCCAAATAACAGGGAAGACACTGGTCATTTACAAATCACAATCTTTACCATATTAATTACATTTACATTAAAGAAATAGGACTAGTTAAGTAGGACATATAAAACCAATTAGCAATAGTATACATGCATATAAATTTCAAGTACAAAGGTCAAATAGCTTCCACAACAACAATCTTGAACTCATCTAAAAGCCACCTATCCTAGGAACCTATGCCAATCTGAGATAGGGAAAAATTTAGATCAAGATACTCAATCTGCTATAAAAAGCATTAGTTATCGAAAGCCACTAGTGAATAGGTATACCCGCCTAGGTCTTGCAGAGCCTAAAGTGAGGGAGTTAGTAACCAAATAGGTTCACTCTATAAGTTGGCCAAGTCAAATTGGAGGGTTTGATCAAAGGAGTTGGCATTTCCTTAGAACCTATTCAATTTGCTGATTTGAGATCCAACAGATTGGCGAATCTGCTGGGGATAATCATCTAAAGGACTTTGTTGTGGGAAAGAACTCATATATAAAAAAAATTAAAAAATTCCTCTCTAAAGAGAGGTGGTGACTCTGAAGTAAAGAAAATAAGTTTTATGTATGGGAGAAGGTCACTAACACAAGGCCATCCTATAGTACAATTAAACTTTTATCAGAAAAGAAATAAGAACAATCCAAAGAAATAATTAATAGACAATCCAATGGAACACATGAATGACTTCATGAATGAGAGATATTATCAGTATTACTCTGAAAATAACCTACATTCAGCTTGGAATAAACATAACTATACAATTCCTTCATGCCCAAGGAATGAGGACTTAGCAGCTGCATATAAAGAATGAAAAGGAAAATTCCCTTCTGGTTTTGAAAATCACCGCCCAAATTCAAGAGCAAATACATCAAGTTCCTTAGGCTAAAGTAGGATGGATGCACCAGACTGTTTGGCAGATTTGATGAAGCAAATGTTGGATGTAGCTACTGAAATGAAAGATACTGGAAGAACACAAGAGTGTATAGAATTATGTGCTAGGCTGGGAATTAATGTCAATGAAAATGATATTGATCATGACCTGAATAAGTACAAAGAGATATGTGAACATGCAATTCGATGATCAAACAAAGGGAGAAGTCATAAAGATGAAACCAATGCAAAGGATAATACCTATAAGATATCTAGAAACCCCTTATATGATCATGGAAATAACAACTTTGCATACACCAAGATACCTCCCGAACATTAGTACAATCATTTTAACAACTTTGAATATCAAAATCAATTTCCCCCTTATAATAATATGAATCAGAACCATGGAAATTTCTTCTAGGGAGGATATGGATTGATGAATACAGAACGTATCAGACAATTTGACTTTTCAGGAATGATGGTGTATCCTCATCCCATTGCAAATCAGGTTCGAACTACAATACCAAAGTTCACTGGGAGCAATGCAATCATAGGAGAGGCACACTGTAAAGCCTTTGATACATTTATGGAAGACTTTTTCCTTCCATATGAGGATGTCAAGATGAAATTATTCATGCAATATTTGATAGAGGATGCAAGAGACTAGTTCATAACATTATCTGATGCCTCAATAAGTAGCCTTGAAGAATTTAAAAGACTCTTCCTCGAATAGTATGGAGATCATAAAAGCCCCGAGTTTGCGCTACATGAAATCATAAGTATCAAAAAGGAAGCTAATGAAATAGTGGTTGACTTCAATAAGAGATTCAACAAACTTCTGAACAAAATCCCCAATAGGATAAAACCAATCCCTGAAGTGAGTGTCTTGTATTACATAAATGCTTTTGACAGCAATACAAATTATGAACTCAGAACTAGAAGCCCTGCAACTCTCCAAGATGTCATGAAGGCTGCCATAACCATAGAAAACAATAGAAAAGATGCTGGGAGAATTGGAAAAAGGGATGATGCAAAACTATTTAACCCAAGGGAACCTAAGCAAATCAAGGATGAAGATAAATTGGATAAAGTGTTAAATGTATTGAAGGATTTGTCTGTGAGGGTGAACAAAACAGAAAAACAACAATTCTTTCACCACAATAGACCCAGATTACATGATATGCCCTACAACACTACATGGAAAGATGGAAAACTAGTAGAAAATAACCAAAAGGATAGCACACAGCCACCAGATCCCTTGAAGAGAACTGTGAATCAAGTGATAGAAGATTATATGTGGTGTTTTGCTTGTGACATGTCACATTCCCCTTACCAATGTGTGGTAGCAAAGAAGTTACAGGAAGAAGAAGAAGATTATGAAGGGTATGCAGATGATCACACCATAAATATTTTATCGTTTGAAGAATATGATTCATCTGAAGGGGATGGAGACAGTGATATATCTTCCAAACAGATTAGTCAGCAGTGTTGTGTAAAGCAAATATTCTCAGATGAGGAAGATGAAATCAAACTCAGGGTTCCTACTAAAGAAGAAAGAGAAAGAATCACAACGGCTGCATTTGAACAAGCCAAAAGAACCTATGCTCTCAGAAATAGAACCATAAACCCTCAACAAGGAAAACCCTCTGGAATATTCATAAAAGAAGCCAACAAAATATCTAAACCAGTAAATAAAATGAATAATATCCAAGACAAGGATTTAGGCAAAAAAAAAGAGAAGGGGGTTCAAATAACAAAACCATGAAAGGGAGAGAGGGAGAATATGATAGCTACTTCCCTAATGCCCGTTACCACATCATTTGACATTGCCAATGCTTTGACATAGATGAAGGTCTATGTACCATTGCTTAGGATGATGAAGTTCCCTGAATATAGAGAAAAGACTCTAAGGATGGTCACAGATGTCTCAAGAGAGAAAGTGAAAGAACACAAGCAGGGTGGTCAAGACAGTAATGGTGAACATGATCCAGCTCCAGCCATATACTTGGGATCAACAATAACAAAGAGTCCTTCCCAAGTAGACCCCTTTTACCTCACTCTAATGTTTAATAATAAGATGATTAAAAATTATATGATTGATTCAGGAGAAACAATAAATGTTATTCCTATAGGAGTTATGAAAGAGATTGGAATAGGGGTGGATACGACATTTGGCAAGTGTTATGCTATGGATAATAGATCTGTTCTAGTGGTGGGTGTTATGAAAGATGTAGAGTTCAAGCTAGCAGCATGACCTAAAGCATCCTACAAAACAGGCATCACGGTGGTGGATGTCCCTCCTAATTATGAGATGTTATTGTCCAAACAGTGGTTGAACCTGATAGGGGGACATGTCCAATTGGATTTATCATATGCAACCATACCAGTGAACAGACATGACGTGAGAATTGAGAGAGATCCTCACTCCTCATATATCATAGAGGTTGTGGAGCCTTTTGAACAAGTTTGTTTCATTCAGTCAAACATTGATAACCTTAAAGTACAGTAAACAAAGCCAAAGATAGAAGCTTTGACTCCAATTAAATCTTGCATCGAAGAAACTCAAGACCAAGTATGGCGCATGTATTTTGATGGCTCATGTAGCAAGGAAGGAAGTGGGGCTGGGCTTTTATTCATCTCACCAAGTGGGGAAATGTTCAAGTATTCTTTCAAGTTGATATTTGAATGTACAAACAATATTGTTGAGTATGAAGCTCTACTTACCGGATTAAACTTGGTAGTTAAACATGGAATTAAGATTCTTATTGTATTTGGGGATTCAAAATTGATAGTGTCTCAAGTTAAGGAAAAGTATGCTTCCAAACATCTTAGATTGAAGTACTATAGAAATGTAGTGTGGGTCAGCATTGAGCTATTTGATGCCTTTCAAATAAATTGGGTTGATAGATCAAAGAACATAATGGCCGATTTCCTAGAAAATATTGCATTGAAAGAAAATGATGTGACGTTGAATGGAATATCAGAAGTGGAGATAAAAGTTAGACCCTCTATTTCTAATAACTTATATAATTGGAAAATTTTTCAAGATGATGCTGACCTATTGAACTTCTTACAATGTGTGGATCATTATCAGGCACAAGCCATCAACTTTAATGACTTTGTAGAAGAGACTGAGGGAAAGGAAACATTGTTTGGATAGGAAATCATATAGCTGAAATCTAACAAACTACCAAAAGGTTTGGCCGCATTAGAAAGAACTTTCAATACATAGGACATAATAAAAGCAAAAGTAGCTACAACTAAGGAAGATGATGTTGAGCAGGTTAATTTGGGAAATGAAGAATCTCCGAGGCATGTGTATATTGGAAAGAAATTGACCCCTAAAATGAAACAACAATTAATAATGTTACTCAGAAAATATAGACATGTCTTTGCATGGTCATATGATGACCTCAAAGCCTACAGAGAGGATATGTTTCAACACGAGATACCACTTAAACCTGATACTAAACCATTTAGACAGAAATAGAGGCCTATATATCCTGCCTTGTTGCCCAAGATGAGGGAGGAGATAATCAAGATGAAAGATGCAGGGATAATCAAACCTTGTAGGTATTCTAGTTGGGTCTCAAATCTAGTACTGATCAGAAAGAAGAATGGGGACATCAGGCTTTGTGTGTAATTTAGCAACCTGAACATATCATCACTAAAGGATAATAACCCTTTACCAAATATGGATATCATGTTGCAAAAAGTAACTGGATGTGAGTTGTTATCCATGATGGATGGATTTTCATGGTATAACCAAGTAAAAGTCAAGGAAGCTGAACAATATAAGACAACTTTTACAACCCCATGGGGTACATATGTGTATGCAAGGATTCCATTTGGATTGAACAATGCACGTGTAACTTTCCAAAGAGCAATGGATGTAGAATTTGCAGAATTGATAGATGTGATAATGGTAGTGTATCAAGATGATCTAACTGCTTATTCAAAGAATGTCAAAGACCATTACAACCACTTAGAAAAGATATTCAAAAGGGCCTTGGAATACAGGATATCTCTTAACCCAAAAAAGTGTCACTTTGGTGTTGAAAAAGGAAAGCTTCTGGGACATATAGTATCTAAAGGAGTGAAGATTGATCCTGAGAGGGTAATTGTGATTAATGAGGTCCCCATCCCAAAAACTATCAAGTCCATTCAGTCATTCTTAGGACAGATAAATTTTGTTAGAAGATTTATCTTGAACTTTGCAGATATTGTAAAGCCCATAGTAAGAATGTTGAGAAAGGGAGCTAAAATAGACTAGAATATTGAAGCATTGGATGCATTTATAGCAATCAAGAGGGCATTAACTAAGGCACCTATATTGATATCACCATATTTCAGCAAACCGTTTCTAATCTTCTCCTCTGCTTCTTGTCATACAGTAGCAACAGTATTATTACAAAAGAATAAAGATGGTTGTGAACAACTGATTGCATATTTTAGTAAATCATTAAGCCCAACTGAAGTGAAGTATGAAATAAATGAAAAGCAAGCTTATGCCCTAGTGAAAGCATTAAAACATTTTAGGCCATACTTGATAGGAGCAGAAGTAATAGTTGTCGTGCTCTGTGAAGTGTATCTGTACCTACAGACACAATGCACTCAATAAATCATTATAAGTAATGGTTAGTAAATTGAAACACTGAAAGACAAAACCATAGCTAATCGACTTATTGCCTCCTAGTAAATGCGAGTATGAAAATGCTCTTAAATCTGATTATGCATATTCCAATGACTTGCCTACACTTAGATGGAGGATTTGAATGATGAAAATGCATGATCTAGCAAGCATAGCATGATTAAGCTAGATGAGTTCATGATTATTCTAGAAAATAAGCTAGAATGAAGATGCAATTAAGCTAAAATTGAGCATGATAACATTGCTAAAGAATGATAAGCTATAAACTAGATGCCTATAGTAACATTGCATAAGATGAGAATGAGATGGGATCAAATGATATGCAAGAATAATATGAAATTGGAACCCTTTGTGCTCCAAAATGGGGTCTATTTATAGGATTTTCCAAGGCTAGGGATGATGTGGCATGAATCAATGGTCAAGATTGATTTGAAGATATCAATGGTTAAATTGGAGGAGGTTGGAAAAGGGGGTTGGATTAAAGGGAACATATGTCATCTCTATGGTGACAAGTGGATTATTGAAATGAACCTATTAAATAAATCCTTAGATTTATTAATAAGTAGATGAAAGGGGAAGTTTAATCAAATTGCTTAGTGAATTCAATTAAATTGGGAAGGGGGATTAATTAAATAATTGCTTATTTAATTAATTATCTTCAGACCATTTTTAGGTGTATACATTTTGCCCCTCTTTGAAGCGAGGTGTGATGATGTGTTGATTCAAAGAATAATCTCATTTTGATGATGATATTGGTTCGATAGGATGTCCCATCTCTTGATTGCTAAATTCTGGTATGATGATGCCCCCTCAGAAGATCATTGAGATAATTGATCTTTGGAGTTTTTGCGAGTTTGATATCCCAATAGATTTGATTTCATTTCTGCAACTGTGATTTGATGAAAGTGCGAGTTCTTCTATTAGATTGATTGCTTAGGTTGGTAAGATTGATAAATCTTGATTAATTAGATTGATAAGATCGAAATCCAGTCTGGTTTCAGGAAGGATTCATCCAGTATAAGACAACAATGATCAGAGCTTCTAGTTTCAGGAAGGATTCATCCTGTATAAGACATGATCAGAACGTTTGGTTTCAGAAAGGATACCTCCTATATAAGACATGAATCAAAATCAGATCGTCTAGTTTCAGGAAGGATACATCTTGTATAAGACATGATAGAATCGATTAGGTTTGATTGATTGATTTGATTTGATAAGGTTGATAGATAAAGAACTGACAGTTTGTTGATATCAAGTTGCTGAAATATTTGGATATGTTGTTGTTGATTCTGTTGAGGGAGATAGCATAAGATTTTCGCTGGGTCGACAATATCTGAAGAGATATGAGTCCTTATTCTGATTGTGTATACACTTGTGATGATACTTTGATGATTCCTACAATACATTTAACCTTGGATAAAAGGAGCTTTTATGATCCCATGCAACACTAATACATTTGGACTAGATTTCTGACTGAGGTTTCTGATGGAGAAGGTATATTGTGGCCAAATTTGATTTTTTTAAAGAAAAAATTCCCGCATTCATCGTAATTCCAACGGCAATTTCCCATTTGGTTTTGATGAAGAAGGCATTAGCAATGAGAATTTACTTTTTTTCAAAAAAGTGCTCGAGTTCATCGTAATTTCGATGACGACGACTATTACTTAAAAAAAAGAAGAGGGGAATTCATTTGTGCATTGCAATCCCGTGTAGGCATCCAGGGTGACTTCAACCCCCAAGAACATCAAACCCACATCGAAGGCATTTGTGGCATTGCTTGCAATCCCGCATAGGAGGTAGATTCAAATTGCCCTAGTTTTTAATTTCATGTTGCAAAAAATATACATGTGGTGGTTAATTGCCCTATTTTAATCTCATAAAACCATAGAACTGTGATTGAGGAGTGAGCATTCAATTTTATAGCAGCAATCCCTTCCTCTTGTATACATGCATGTTGATTGTTCACATGAGATCACATCTCTTTGCGGCATCATATCAAATAATTCATGAGCCTTGTCCATGTTTCCACATTTTGCATTCATATCAAGCAGGGCATTTGCAAGTACAACACCTAACAAAATTCCTCTATCTGTTATGCTTTGATGGATGTCCATACCCTGTTCCAAAGCTCCCATTTTTGCACAGGCCAGGAGGATGCTGGCAAAGGTTGTGGAATTTGGCTTTATGCCTTCCAATTTCATTTACTTGAAAGTGTCTAAAGCCTTTTCGACAAATCCATTTTGTGCATATCCAGCAATCATTGCAGTCCAAGAGACAACATTTCTTTTAAACATTCTATCAAACAGTTCACATGCCTTGTCTATGCTTCCACATTTTGCATACATGTCTACCAGGACAGTTGCAACTACAACATCTAACAAAATTCCTCTATCCTTTATGCTTCGATGAATGTCCATACCATGTTCCAAATCTCCCATTTTGGCATAGGCAAGGAGGATAGTAGCAATGGTCGTGGAATTTGGCTTTACACCTACCAATTGCATTTGCTTGAAAGTTTCTAAAGCCTTCTCAACAAATCCATTTTGTGCATATCCGACAATCATTGCAATCTAGGAAACCACATTTCTTTGAGGCAATCCGTCAAACAGTTCCCGTGCCTTGTCTATGCTTCCACATTTTGCATACATGCTAATATAGCAATTGCAACTACATCTGACAAAATTCCTCTATCTTTTATGCTCTGATGGATGTCCATACCTTGTTCCAAAGCTCCCATTTTGGCATAGGCTGGGAGTATGCTGGCAAACGTAACTAAAGAAATGCAATGATCAGCTCCAAAGACATCAAACCACTACTAACAAAACTGAGAGTCTAAAATATGATAGGGAATAGTGTGAGCTGTCCTGAAATAAAATATTTTATTTTCAATTTCAACTAAAACATAATTACTTAGCCATTTAATGTTATTAATAAATGTTTAATTTATGAAAGAGATAAATGACTGGCCACAACTACATGAGTTACTAAATGCACACAAATAAGTGAATTTGATATTCAACACTATCTACAATGAATTCAATTCTTGTCCATTAGTCATTTATGTTTGCAATAAGCATCTTTCTTTGTTTTTCTTAATCTTTATTCATAGTTATGTGCATATTTCACATTATATAATTAGGATATCAATTGCTATGGTTGAACACTAGCATGATGTCTGTGTTGTGGTATAGATGCGTGGAAACATAATTATGGGATTGTTATATTATAGAGATCATAAATCTAGATATCACATATTAGTTCTAGCTCTTCTTGGATTGAGTCTAAAGTTGGCATACAATCATAAAGCCATTATTAGCAGATCTATCCATTTCTAGTAAAGACAATTGAGAAAGTCATTTTGATATTGAGAGTTTCTTATATGTTTACCTATTGATCATTATTAAGCCATAATATTTAGGTCTATTTATCTCTCTTGCAAAACCTCTGTAAGTGTCCTAGATTGTCCCTACTACTTACTCTTCAATGAAATAGTGGAGTTCTAAAGATTTTTTGCACAAGATGGTGTTAAATGTATCAACAAGGCTAGCATGGAAGGCATGTTCAAGCTTCCACTTGTACAACTTACAACAAATGATTTGTTGATAGAAGAAATTCTTGAAATAGGGATACAATCAAAAGACAAGTAAGTACATACAAACCTCCTCAGTTGAAATTAAAATCTATGTATAAAAAGAGTACATTGAATCCCAATCCATAAACACAATAGAGATACCGATGGAGACTTAATTGGATGTAGCATGTCACACCAAAGTTGTTAGAGTATGCTAAGCTAGTACATAATGTTTCCTAAAGCCACATTAGTATTTTACCGAGATCATTATCTACCAAAACTAACTATAGTAATCCTTTTGAGGATTCATTTCATGGTTCTAGATCTTCATTTAGTTCCACTTCTTGCTAGAGAAAAGAACAATTATTTCTTGAGGTAGATGAATATCCCATCAACAAAGGACAAGACCCTTTCTAGAATATAACAAATTCTACTCCAACAAAAGATCATGGGGGTTTCACTAGAGATATTGAATAAGAGATAGACTTCTACTGCTGCATTAAAAGCATTGACATGTTCTTCATTTATTGATGTAAACTCTCTGTGACGCCACCACAACCAACAAAGGTGTAAAAAGTTGTTTGCAATGCATGGATTTTTAGGATTGTCCTTTGAGAAAATAGAATTAAAGTATGGAAGCAGGATCTGCCCGCTCCTGAGGGAATCTTGATGAAAAATAACTATAAAATATTTGGGCGAGCTTATATGCAAAAACTCATGCTTCTTGATGGGTTTATGTACAAAAATAAGCACGAATTAAGTGGTAAAGGGGCTTCTAGAAACAAGAGGGATAGAGAGGCAGTGGAAGTGAAAACTTCTGGTGTTGTATCTACTCCATCTCAGAATGGGAATGGTGAAGGTGTTGTAAGAGGAGCTGAGAAGGGTGTTAGAAGAAGTGGGGGTGTTTACATTCCCCCATTTAAACTACCTCAAATGATGAAATATGTGGAAGACAAGAGTAGTGTGGAATACCAACGCAAGACATGGGATGCCCTTCAGAAGAGTATCAATGGGTTAGTAAAAAAGGTAAATACATCTAACATCAAGAACATCATTCCAAAGTTGTTTGCAGAGAATCTCAGCCGTGGGAGGGGTCTATTTTGTAGGTCTTGTATGAAATCCCAAATGGCATCCCCTGGATTTACAGATGTTTTTGATGTGTTGGTTGTTGTGGTAAATACAAAATTTCCTAAAGTTGGCAATCTGCTTTTGCGAAGAATTATTTTGCAGCTTAAGAGGGCATACAAATGCAATGACAAGCACATGTTGATAGCAGCAGCCAAATTCATAGCTCATTTAGTGAATCAACAACTTGCACATGAGATCATTGTCTTGAAACTTCTCACCCTTTTACTAGATAACCCCACAGAGACAGTGTAGAGGTTGTTGTTGGTTTCGTGAAAGAATGTGGTCCTTTGTTGCAAGACCTTTCACCCAAAGGTCTCTATGGGATTTTTTAAAGATTTAGAGGTATTCTTCATGAGGGGGAAATTGATAAACGAGTATAGTTTTTAATTGAAGGCCTTTTTGCAATTCGTAAAGCTAAGTTCAAGGGTCATCTAGTTGTGCGTCCAGATCAGTTAACACATGAAGTTTTCCTAGAAGATGAACTTGATCAAGAAGCTGGTTTGGATGTTTTCAAGCCAGATCATGATTTCTTAGAGCATGAGGCAACCTATGAAAAACTGAAAAAATATATCCTTGGAGATGCTTCTTCAGATGAAGCAAAAGGGGAGAATGATTCAGGTGATGATTCAGATGATGATGATGATGATGATGATGATGATGATGATGATGATGATGAAGAGGAAGGTGAGGAAGCACTCAGAATACAGGATGAGACAGACACAAACTTGGTCAATTTAAGACATTCAATTTATTTGACAATCATGTCAAGTGTTGATTTTGAGGAAGTTGGTCATAAGCTACTAAAGATCAAGCTTGAACCTGGTCAAGAGAGAACATACCTTTGTTATTATGGTCTTCTTGGGAGAAGATTCTATATGATCAATAAAATTTATGAGGAATTTTTTGATAAGTGTTTTGTACAACAGTATTCTATGATACACAGACTGGAAACAAATAAATTGTGTAATGTTGCAAAGTTTTTGGCCCACTTACTTGGCACAGATGCTCTTCCATGGCATTGTCTTGCTTATATACGTCTGACAGAGGAAGATACTACTTCCTCTTCCTGTATTTTTATAAAGATTCTCTTGCAGGAGCTGGCAGAGTAGCTTGGTATATTGTTGCTTAATGAAAGGTTGAACGATCCAACAATGCAGGAATCTTTTGATTCAATTTCTCCAAAGGACAATCCCAAAAATTCACAGTTTGCTATCAATTTCATTACTTCTATTGGTCTTAGTGGTATCAGTGAGAGTTTACATGAGTATTTGAAGAATATGCCAAGGCTTGTAATGCAGTAGCAAAAGTCTATTCCTGAGTTAGATGAATCTACCTCTAATGACGATTCTTCTAGTTCATCAGGTTAGTCAGATTCTGATACATCAGACTCAGATTCTAAGAGTGAAACTGACAGTGAGAGTAGTAAGGAGTCACCAAGAAAGAAATATAATTCAAAGCATGACAATGAGTATGAAAAAACAAGAAGAAAGAAAAGGGTGAGGGCATCTGACTTGGAGGATGGAAGTGACAGTGAAAAAATCATAAGGAAAAAGAAAAGGAATTAAAAATATTTCTAGTCAGTTATTCAAGGCTCTAATAGACACCGTTTTCCTGGACTATGACAAGCAAAATAATCACTCCCAAGTGCTTTGGTTTTATAATAGATGATTATAAGATGCTACAATGTTGTCTTATATATTTTAATAGCCACGGGTTTTAGAGTTCTATACTTGACAGGTAATGGATAAACAATGTTAGGAGGAGAAAATATTGAAGGCCAAGTGCAGATTGTGATAATATTAGATCAATGAATCCTATTATTTATTGAGTATTTCTTGTTTTCCATGTTGTGTGATGTACCATAAGCAAACTAGAAATCTAAATTCAATAAGATGCTTTGTTCAATGATGATAATTTCTATTTTCTTGCCTGTGAAGAAAGACCATGTCAGACAATATCAACGAACAACTAAATAAGGAGACAATTGCTAGATTGTGGTCTAACTTGAAAAGAAAAGGTGATGGAAAATGTTATTGTCCGTGCAAAATTTGTAAGGGGTTAAAGAATCGAAGACTTCTAATCAAAACAACGAAGAAAAATTGTAGGATGTATGGTCACATTGAAGGTGGACATGATTATCATCCATTGGTAATTTTTTCATTATATCGTTTTGACAGTTTATATACATAATAAATCACGTGATGATGAGATCATGATCACGGTTTATTTATGTTTATCAATTTATATAGGTCGAGCACCCCGGAGAACATGGTATGGATCAACACAACCCTGAGAATATGGTTTTCGAAGTGGATGAACATGGAGGTGTGAATATCAAAGCTAAAGATAATGATCCCATGGAAGATGACAATCATGAGCCAGAAAACACAATTGAAGATGATGGTACAAATACATTGATCCATGACTCATTTAGTACTCGCGCAGCTGATCATGATGATGAAGATGACCTTGATGTTGTTCATGATGTCTCTCTACTTGAGAAGGCATCCGAGGCCCTTTACGAAGGCTCGCAAGCAACTCTTCTCTCCATTGTATTGTTGTTGGTGAACTTGAAGGTTATGAATGGTTTATCCAACATAACAATGTCACGTATGTTAAGGTATGTCATATATGTCATAATAAACTGCGAATCATGTTGTACCATTAATATTATTTATTATAACAAATTATATTTTTTTGTTGTAGATTGATAGTTGAGTTTTTGTTACCACCATCAAATATTCTACCTCGCTCATACTGAGAATTATCTGTCGTTATGAAAGATATTGGAACGGAGTATCAAGCAATAGATGCTTGTCCCAATGATCATATTATATATCACAAACAACATGAATTTTGAACTGAATGCCCTGAATGTCATATCAGTAGATATCGAATAGATCAAATAACAAAAAGGGTTCCTCGCAAGGTTCTTCGCTATATTCCCATTATTCCACGTATGCAATGATTATTCAAGTGCACTAGCTTGGCACAATTTATGGATTACCATGCACACAATAGAAGTCGAGATGACATTATTCGAATGCCTACAGATGGTTCAGCATTTATGGACATAGAGGAAAAGTGGCCACACTTTAAAGAAGAACCTCGTAATCTCAAGCTTTCATTGGCAGCGGATGGTGTCAATCCATTTGGAGAGGTGAGATCTGTTTACTTAGTGTGGCCTGTTTTTGTTATCAACAATAACATTCCTCCATGGATGTCAATAAAGAGGGAGCACATAATGTTGGCAATGATTGTTCCAGGTATTTTATCATTTAAATATAGTCATCTAAATTTAATTATAAATATTGCAGTAAAATGGTCATAATAATTATGTAATGTTTTTGTTCATTCGATTAGGTAAGTACCAAGTTAAAGATATGAATGTATATATCAAGCCTCTTATCAACAAGTTGCTGGAGTTATGGAATGGTGTCACTATGTATGACATCTCTAGACCAATAGGATAAAGACAATTTCAATTCCATGTGATGCTTCTATGGACAATACACGATGCCCTGGGGCTAACACATTTTTGTGGTATGTTATAGTGTTTAAGTTGTGCATGAACATTATAATTCAAAAAATTATCATATTTAATCCAATTATACATTATCTTGTAGGTCTTCAAACAAAGGGAAAATTTGCATGTCCTGTTTGTGGTCCAAAGATGAAATCTCATCATTCAAAAAGTTTAGGAAAGCAGGTGTTTGATGGGTATAGGCACTTTCTCCACAAAAATCATAAGTATCAAAATATGAAAAACCTCTTTTCAATGGGAAAGAAGAGAATACATCAAAGCCACGAAGAATGACACCTCACTTGTGGAAGTTGGAATATAATAGAATTAATCGTCAAGGTAATGCCATTCCATCTATTGGTTTGTCATAAAACATCTTTTCTATTTTGTTTTGTTTATTGATGATGTGATTGATGATCATGAAGGTTGTGAAGGCATAAATGACCACCTTCCTAAGGGACTAAAAAGTTATCCCCGACAATTTAGTAGGTTTCCCTACTACGAGTAGTTACAAATTGTTCATTTGTTTGATAGTATGCATATTGGAAAGAATATAACAGAGACAGTATGGAAAATATTGGATGGAAGGCATGACAAAGAAAAAATTGTCAAAATGTGTAGTGACATTCAGGATTCCAATCATGCAATGATAAATGTCATTCAATCAACTAGCCATGGAGACCAGATTAATATAAGTGAGCTTCCTTGGTTATTAACAGACCAGCAAAGAAATGCTATAAAAGAAGTCATACGAAAAATTTTATTTCCCATAGGATTTGCTACAAACATAAACAATCTCATATCAAAGAAAAGTGAATTTGGGCCAAGGATGAGAATACATGATTGGCATACCTTCATTAAGGTAATTCATGTTCTTGTGTTTTTAGTATGTATTTAAGTACTGCGCATACATGTACTTTTCATTATGTTACAAAAAAATGAAAAGATAATTTTATAATTGTTGCAATACATTCTACCTCTATCTCTCCTAGACGACTTTGACAATAATGTCAAGCAAGTCATATATGATCTTGGAAAATACATGAGGTAAGTAGTGATATTTGTTTAGTTCGTTGTATAGATATTATATTTGTGATTTATTTTACTTGTTATGTAATATATTTTTTTGTGTCTTTAATACCTTGTAGGTGGTTGTCATGTAAAGAAATCCATAAAGATGATATAAAATATTGGAAGAGAAAATTTCCTCATTTAATGTGTGAAATGCAAAAGTGTCTACCTCCAGCTTTTTTCAATGCACAAGAACACTACCTCATACACCAAGTTGAGGAGATTGAATTGTGTGGACCTGTACACACTAGGTCAATGTGGATGGTTGAGAGGAACTTGAAATTTTTGAAGGCTTTGGTTCGACAAAGATCACATCCTGAGGGTTCTATGGTGGAGGGATATATGGTATACCAGACTATGGTGTACATTTTTTAATATCTTCCTAAGTTTGCAGAAAAGATCACATGGATCGCATTTGGGATCCCAACACCATTAACAAATTCGAAGGGGTTTACTTGACGGGGAAAGGTAGATTGAGGAAAGTGAGAGGTAATTATAAGATGTTATTGTAGTTAATTAATTCTTAATCTTCAAAATAAATAGATTGTAAGACGTCTATTTTATTTTTTGTACAGTTGGTCGAGAGTGAGATGCATTACATTTGTATATTGCAAACAATCTTGATTGGATGACGGTATGGATTGAACGTTGTCAACATTTTGGATGCACGTTAACATGGGAAGGTGTGGCTTCATTGGTTAAAGAAGCACATTGTAATGGAGTTTCCAATGTTACGCAAAGGGAAATTGATTTAGCATATGGTTTAAGAGATAAATAGGTACGTATAAATTTATTAATCACTCATATGTTTATCAACTCACAATGCAATAAATTTTACATGTTTAAAATATCATAGGTCAAACACCACAACGCTATGTGTTGCAATGGTCATAAATTTCGCATAAAAAAGTTGGATGACATGAAGAAAACTTGTGATTCTGGCATCACTACAGTCTTTGAGGTGACAAATATTTCATCAAGAAATGACATTCATCCTCAACAGTCTCAAAATAGATACTATGGCATTTTGGATGATATACTTGAGTGTGACTTTAATTCCTTCAAATTAGTTTTGTTCGTCATCAAATGGTACAGGCTACCATTGAATAAAAATGATCCTGATAGAACTGTTATTGAACATGATAATGGTTTTATAATGCTAAATACAAGGCCATTTGAACTAGTTGGGAATGAGCCCTATGTTCTTCCAAGCCAATGTGAGCAAGTATTTTACTCAGAGGTTCCACATAAACCGGGTTGGTCATTTGTTGTTAGACATGATCCAAGAGGAAGGTCTGATAAATTATAATGTGATGGAAGAAGAAGATACCGAAGAAGAAGATACCAAAGAAGTAGAAGATGAAGTGGATGATGATCACGATCAGTAGTTTCTCAATGACGATGAAGAAGAACAAGAAAAAGAAGAAGAAGATGATGATGATGGTGATGGTGATGGTGATGGTGATGATGGTGAAGACGTTGCTGTTGCTACTGCTGCTGATGATGATGATGATGATGATGATGATGATGATGATGATGATGATGATGATGATGATGATGATGATGTTGGTGATGATGACCTTGATGTTCATGATGATGAAGAATGAAATGTATGAGGTATGCGATTAGTATATTATCTATTTAATATTGACTTCTTGATAGAATTTTTTTTACATAATTAATTCATTATGTTTTGAATTCTAATGCCATTACATAATTAATTAATGATGCACCTTTTAATATGAAGATGGAGATAGGGAGAGTGACTATTTATGTGACAATTTTTAAACTGTGTTTATTTATGGAAATTGGATTTTTTATTAGCTATGTGATGGATGTTGATTTTAAATACATATGTGATGGATCACATGTTTATGATGATGCATGTGACATTTTTTGAGCTTTGTGTTTATTTATAGAACGTGGATTGTTTATTACCTATGTGATGGATGGTGATTTATGATACATATGTGATGGATTACATGTTTATGATGACACATGATATGTGATGCTAATTGTGATGCTCAATTACATATATGATGACACATCATGTGATGCTTCTGATGCTTATGATACATATGTATTTATTGTTCATCAACTTACAAATGTAGTAATGCTTATGATGCTCAATTGATGGTGTAGATTTAAGGTATAGTCCCTGTGTGATGTTGTCACCCTTGGTGGGAATAGGTCATTGACTACAGACATCGTCAACCATTTAGTTGAGGATCTTGCATAGTCTACATTGTACAGGACCTTGAACCCCTTTGACGAGGATCCTACACAGTCTCATGGATGGACAGGTATAACTAGTCAATACACCCTATAGAAATAGTTTATTTTTAAAAAATTACTTGGAAAACAAACTTCCTCAGTTTTTCAAACCTCGACATAGTAGCAAATCTAATACAGTTATCAACACTTGAGGCCCCGGTTGGACTTATTCCAATTTTCATCCCAAAATCAACTTTAGGGCTGACTTCTTCATCAACATTGCCCTCATTTGCAAAATTTCTCTCTCATTACCAATTAACTCTCTCATTTCATGGAGTGCAGGTACCCCCAAATAGGTATTTGTCAGATCTATCTTCGTCAAGTGAGGAAAATGGAGTAATAGAAAATGAAAGTGACACATGTAGTAGGTCTACAATAGGGAGATCAACAAGAGGTCAAAAGATTAGAAGAAAATTCAATAAACACATGAAATTTTTCCTTGCTCAAGGGGGGTCATGTTCTTATGATGATGAGACCAAAGGCAACATTGAGGTGCCACTGAGGTACATACATCTATAGAAACAATGGCTGCCCAAGGAACTTCCTCCAATAAACACTAATTTTTGTGTTAACGATAGGATATATCACATAGCACCTTCATCGTTACATGGTTTAGGCTTATTTTCCATGGACGACATAAAGGTTTGTTACAATAGAGTTGTAGAATTGATAGAGTTTGTTGGACCTTGTTACAATTATAAACATTGGATGCAGATTGTTAAATATAAAAAAAGTATGCGTAGGTATGCACTGTCAGCAAATTATATACAACAGAAATATAATAATCAAAGTAAACGAGTGGCTATATACATTGATGGTCAGCCAAAAGCAATAGGGAATATTGCAGGTTTTATAAATAGACTTGGGTCAACTAATAAACAACCCAACTGCATATTTGAGGCGTGCGAGGGAAAGTGTGTATTTGTATGTGCAATAAAATCAATAAGTGTAGACGAAGAGCTTCTAATTGATTATAGTTTAAATTGTATAGATAGAAACAAAGTTAATATCATGGGGGTGGTATGTACTATATACCATTTAAATTAACCAACCTCCAATTAATGAATCCAATATACCATTTTATTATGAAGTTTTTTTGCCGAGTCTATTGGTTTAATTTCGCTAATGTTTTTTATATTTTTTCTTTGTCACGGGCCGACATGGATCCATCACATATCGTAGACAGAGATGTAGCATGCGACACTTTTACCGAGCAGGTAAACCTCATTGTAATTGTACAAATTAGATAGAAGCAAACTGTTACATTATTATGTTCTTTTTTTTAGTGATTTATACTAATTTTGTAATTGTTAATGATATTCTTGACACAAACGGATGTTTGGGGAAAGGGAAAGGGAGTTGCAGTACCTGAGCACCTTTCTAGGGATGTGGAATCATTAGGGTTAAGTGATGATGACCCTGAAGATCCCACAGACCTTATGAAATTCTTTAAAATGCCTCTTATAAAAATTAGAAAAGAGATCGTTGCTTTGGCAGCCATGCATCCTATCACTAATGAGATACAAGAGAGGGTAGTATTATTGATTCGGACAGCAGAAAACTTGCAAGTAAGCAGTAATGAAAACTTTAATTATAACAAAAGTTCAATAATGGTTTATATTTTATTCTCTTTTATGTCATTAACTAAAATATGTACATATTGTTTTTACAGCAATTTATCTGTCCTCATCAAAATCATTCCCACGATCAGGGTGTTGTAGGATCTTCAGGTGATGACAATTTTCTTGTATTATCACTTGCTTGGCTTATCACTCTAAGTACCCAAAACACATCATACATGATACTGTCAATTTTCAAAATAAAGGTTCATCCTTGTTTACAATTCTTGCACTTTTCATATATTTAATGTTTGATATATTTAATGTATTATTCTTTAGGTGCTATCAATGTTACTATGCAAATGTCATCGCCACCTCATCAGAGGTTACCCTCACCTATATTGTTGACTGCAATGTCGGCAACACATAGCATGCAGACATCCTGTAGTGCACGTCATATTGGTCTGTCCACTATTGGTAGATCCCTCTTTTGTTCTATCTTCTTCATGTGTTTATTTCCCTTCAAGCGTTCTTTCTTGAATTCTAATGCCATTTCATAGTGGATTCATTTTTCGCAGGAGGAGATGCACATGAGGATGTGCCAGAGGTGACTACTACTGATAACATACCATCATTTCCTAAATCTTCTCGTATTGCTATTACGAGAACATTGCAATCCACATTGGCGGTGAGCAACGAAGAAATGATTCCCTTAAAGATACAAAAGGTTCTAGGTACTTTAAAATTATTATTATATATACTCTAATTGTAATTTACTTTATGATCACTCATTTTGGACTAATGATCCCATGAATTTTTTGTAGGCAATGATATTTTCTATAAACATCTTAGTGACATTGCATTGCAGATATTTGGGCCCACCATACGTAAAAGGTGTTACATCATATGTGAACTAACCCTAATCCACTTTTGATATTATATCATTGCTAGAATATTTTTCCTTTGATCCATTTCTTGAAGTGTAATAAATGTATCTTCAGTTCATTTCTGAATCTAACAAGTTTGTTTTTTCTTTAAAAGGTGGAATGACCAAGGAAAAAGGTTAAAAGATGAATTGACAAACCAAATGGTTGAGTGGTTTGGAAATGACACATTTGACAAAACCAAGCTCCTTGAAAAAGTTGGCACATATCTAAAGTATGTGAGGGACCAATACAGGACCCATTTGGAGAGGGAGTGGAAGGACTTGATTTTGGATGCCAAGGAGAAAATTGAAAGGAAAAAAGGAAATACACCACTAGACGCCAAAAGAAGGTACGAGATACTATTAAGAATGTAATTATGTACTAATTAATTACTCTTTATATTTATATAATCTAACATATTTCAAAAATTTTATAGATTGAGTGACATGTCAAAGGCAACCAAGGCAAGGAAAAAAAAGTACGGGCAACACAAACTCGGCTCTGGTGGTTACATGAAACTTGCTGCATGAATTGTAAGTATCTCATGTAAATGAAATATTGCATCAAAATATTAATAAATTGCAAATGTTCTTTTTATCAAACAATGCAAGCAAAATTAACGATACCAAGCAAAAATGCAGGGCTCTGAATTCAATAGAGCACCCACAAAACATGACAAGAGAATTTCCTACCAGTAAGGCTATTCAGTCGTGGCTGATCGGCTATGAGAATTGAGTGGGCATACACAACATTCAAGTGCATCTGTCACACAGGTAAATATGCTAAATGGAAGTTGTTTCAAATTGAATACTTTACCAATAATCTAATTGATGTTGAGTTCCAACATAAAGTGACTATATTTGCTTTAAATAAGCAAGCAATGATAACAATGTGCATGTCATTGGAATGCAACTTGCTAATTGTGAAACACCACCTACACATGAAGGTCCGGATGTGCATCCTAGTAGTGGAGGTATTCATTTGCTATTCAAATTTATTTATTTAGCTATTATACAATTAAACATCTTAATTTGTAATTAGAGTATTAATTAATGTAACCTTTTTTGTTAATATTTTAGAGCATGTAGTCAGTGGTGAGCAAGTGGAGCATGATCTGGGTACACAACATCAAGAACGTGATGTTCCCCACTCAGGTAAAGAGGACCACTGTTATTACTTTAAACAAATATAATTGCACTTGGTGCTCAACATTAATGTAACCTTTAGTATTTCAACTCCAGATGATCTAGAGGGTGTTCAGCATGTTGTGGTTGAGGCTACACAAAATGATGTGGCCCCATCAGGTAAAGAGCACAACAATTATGTTCTCTAAATTAATGAAATACTTGTAACAATAATATTTTTTTTTTTGAATTTAACCCATTTCTTTGTTATTGCAAAGGACCCCCCTTTGCTTCAGCATCCTCGTCCTCAGTATAGGACTAGGCATACATTGAGATCACGAGCAGTTGGTTGAACATCTGCAGAGGGGGGAAATGATGAAGAAACCAATGTTCCACTTAGTCTTTTCATAGCTTCAAAGAAAAAACAAAAAAGGAAATGATTGTAATCTAACTTATTTGATAATGACTGATTTTTAAGTGTTAGTGAATGTAATTATGTGCTAATTAATGGTTATGGATGATATGTGTTAATTAATATTGATGAATGTTGCATGTTAATTAATGTTAATCAATGTTATGTGTTAATGAACATTATGTGATATTAATGAATGAATGCTATATGTTATTAATGGTAGAAAGAATGAATGTTATAAGATGTTAACGGGGAATTTAGAGTGATGTTAGGGGGGGGAGGGGCCAAATGAGATTCCACCTTCACATGGTTGGCCCTGTTAAGTAGAGAATATTAAACTATTCTCGAAACCAAGCGAAGCTCAACAAGATAACACACTTTTTAATATTTCATTATGTTACACAGTTAATCTTATTGAATAATGTATATTGAATCTTAATTGTAGAGTACAATAGAGCCAACACGAACAACAACACCACAAGTTGCTGGGTATAATGAACTCCCATATTGTCTTGTCTATACATGAACAATATGAGTTGCTTCTAGTGTTGATATCCAAGGCGGGACTACAAAAGTTATGAATATGCCTCATCCTTGTAAGTTTTTTTATTACTTGTAAGATGAATATGCCTCATCCTTGTAAGTTTTTTTATTACTTGTAAGTCATGAATATTGCTCTTTAGTTGATTAATATTAAATGAAAATCTTTAATGAATACACAAAACTATATACATATGTAGGTGCACCATGTTTGATATTGTCCGACTCACTAGTCTCACTCTATGACTAAGCTCATGCCATATCTAAATCAAAGACATCTCAAATACATCATCGGTGGAAAGCTGCAAAATGCCATTTTCATACATAAGCAAGACATACACAATTGGGCACAATCACCAAGAGAACGGTAAAAAGTGTGTTTGAGATTGTATCATGGATGCAAAAAATCTCTTCATTAATCCTTGACTCATGATTGCTATAATACTTCTTTAGACTTCTCATGTCATTTGTTGCACTTCTTCACTATTTTGGACTAAGTTTCAACTATGTATTTGCCTTGACTTATGACTGTACCTAGCTTTGTCCTATCTTTGTAAGCTTCCTCTTTGAATTGTGGTTGTAGCTTTGATAATACCTTTTTAATGTTGTACTATTTGTAAGGAGGACAACTCCTAATGCATGTTGCAAATTGTGTTCTAGTGACTGAGACTAACCTTTTTGTACTTGATGTTTTTGACTAGTTGTCATAACCTCTGACTTTGATGCTTGTGCCTTAATAGAACTAGATGTTTCTTGTATGCATGCTTGGTGAAGGACTACATTATGATGCTATAGGGATACAAACTAAGATTATTTATTGTATTGAGTTGCACATTTGACATGAGTTTCCCTATGACTGCTATGCCTCTTGAGGTTATAAGGTGTTGTTCTTGTCAATTTTTGACAATGTTGCAACAATAACGTGTTATTTGTTGTTAAGGTTTGAAAAGACCTTTTAGAAACTTATACCCTGCTCTTTTTCACTCAGTAGACTTGATTACTGTCATTTTATTTGGTACTAGGTATGACTACATACTGGCTTTACTGTAGACTACAATCTCTCTAGACTATATTTTCTAAGTGTTGTTGTTCTATACTTGACCATCTATTAGGAAAACATAGCTTGAAATATCCAAAACAATTAATGAATGACTGCACTATCACCAATCTATCTTGAATATTTGACTACTCTTTAGATTATGATTATGTCTGTCATGATATTTCATGAGACTTCTCTATCCCCATATGAAACCCTTTGTTCCCACAAATCAATGCTTTGAACTTGACTACAACTTTATAGTGATCACTGTCTTTGTACAGTAAGCTTGCTACTTTCTCAACTTTTGATATATTGGAGGCTCCTAGGATGGTTTCTATCTTATAGTCACAATAACTTGCTATAATTTGCATTTCAGATCACTGCTCAATGAGCATATGATGTCTTTGTCTTTTGAATTTGACTCTCGAGGTGAACACTAACAAACGCATTGGTGCTTGCAATGTTAAAACCTTGGCCAAGATGGTGATGCTTTATCTAAGTGATTGTTAGATCACATGAACTAGATACACCTACTAGTCAGATGTTCATAGTAGTTAGGGGTTACCTATAGTGTGTGACTGACTAGTTGCGTGTAGGTTTTGAACACCAAGATCAGATGGCCAAATGTAAAAGAGACCCAATCCTTAGAATGCACCCTCATGAAGGGTTGGGTCTCTTCCAATTGGAAGGGGCATGGGAGAATGGCAAGTCTACGATTGAATGGAGAAGCCCTTGATGATGTTCTCCCTATTCCAAACTATGTCGAGGCTTGATACAAAAAGTTACATTTGGAAAGTTAAATGAATTGTAACCTATGAGCCTTTATCTCTTCCCTCAAAAATGAAACTTGCCATTTGAATTCCTTTCTCATATTGATTAGCTTAATAATATTTGTTCAATGTTTTTTATCATTAAAATATTACCTTCCTTTTACATAAATTAGTTAGATTCTTATTATGTTGAATAATATTTAGTTATTTTTCTCCTTCAACTGAAGTAGTTATGTTTTATTTTGAAATGCTCAATTTTTTATCTTAATATAGATCAATTTATTTTCTTTAAGTATAGAATTAATGGAATATTACATATGGTATCAGAGCAACCAAGTTTGACATTGAACCTCAGGCTTTCCACCTATAAACAAAACTATATACATATGCAAGCGCACCATGGTTGAGATAATATGCAGGTGTACTATATACAAAACTATATTTGCAATTAAATCTTTTATTCAAATCCACAATATGAAACATAGAGTTTTACTGCAAGAACACAAGTAACCTTATCTCCTTTACATAATATCACAAGCAACTGCCTACAGAAAGATGTTGTAATCCACAACATATACACAAAGGAAAGACAACTAATTATATTATGTATGTTCACAAAATGGTACAATAGTAAGCCTGAGGCTATATTCTACTTCTTCTCTAATGATCCTTATTGTTACAAAAGTTCCCTCATTTATATGAGGGTATACATTGTCACCAAGCATCGTGGCTTTTCAGCACATAAATATTAATTAGCACTTTTGTTAACAAACTAGAAGATAAACACGTTCAACATTCCTATGTGTTCAATGTACTTATCATCTTTATACATTAGAACATCATTGTTTAGTGTCCTCATGTCGGTTTCTATCTAGAAATGATTGGATAGAATATGGTTAACACAAAGTGACAATTCTTTGTCCCGATCCAACTCTTCTACTGCTCGATTCTTCTCATCACTGAACTCTTGTTTCCACTGTTCCAATGATACTAACTCACCATTACTATAAAAAGAGGGCACCCTAGAGGTATTCCCATCATCTAGCCTCTGAATCTCTTTCCTTAATTGATTTGCCAATTCATCATGGGACTTCAAGTAAGTCTCGGTTTCAATTTTCTCACCTGGATTCAGTCTACTATTGTCATTCATCATGCCTTCCAACTGAGACCTGATCCTTTCATGCTCTTTCAAAGCTTTGACTATTCTACTGTATGTCTTCCAATAGATTTCTGCAACCTGCACCATACTTTTGAATCTATGCTTAACGACCTCGATAACTAACTTATCCATCTTTTTTTGTTCCTTTTTTACTTGCTGAGATGTCTTTTTGGCCTTGTTCCTCCAATACATAGCATCTGTCAAGGCATCCATGGCATCTTTGACAACACCATATGTCATCCCTATTTGACTGGTATCTGTATCAATCTGAAGCAATCTTGCTTGCAGCCTCTGTTTTTCTTCATCAGTTTTCTCATATAGGATTTTGTATGTAGAATTTTCTTGGACCAGAAACTCTATCTGATCTTGGTTCAATTTAGCGACATCAAAATTTAGTTTGGCAGTTGTTCTAGGGTCAGTCTTTCCAACCTACTGCACCATCAAAAGTCCAAAAGCTTCTTTTGTATCAACCAATATAGGTTTTTTATCTTTGGGATAGATAGCCCACTATAAAAGAGCCTTCTAATCTGGATCATATCCTGATCCTATAAAGAGTTTATCAATCTCTTTTGGCATCACTTTCTTACTTGGGTCTTGTTTCTTGAGGAATCCATCAAACAACAAGGCAGAGTTCATGTCCCATC
Source organism: Cryptomeria japonica (assembly GCF_030272615.1). Taxonomy (NCBI): domain Eukaryota; kingdom Viridiplantae; phylum Streptophyta; class Pinopsida; order Cupressales; family Cupressaceae; genus Cryptomeria; species Cryptomeria japonica. Next base: position 352,927,503 of record NC_081413.1, read on the forward strand.
TAGAGTATAATAGCACACTAGCTTCCTTAAGCAACTGTCTTCCCTTCTCAGGTGTCATTTCTCTCATCACAAGATCCATCTCCTCTTGTAACTTTTGAAGCTGCTGCTCTTCTTCACTATTTCTCATGTTATTCCTAATTTGAGATCCTTTATGTTGATAGAGGAATGCGATGAACTCCTTGGAAGCAATGAAGTCACTATCAGCAATGAAATCCTCATGCTCCAGGAATCTGATGTCAGCCACTTCTCAGACATTCAGTTGTCCTATTGCCAAGTCTATCGGTGTATCCTCTGCATAACTAGGGGAGTAATCCTCTCGAGGAGTGAATGGAATGATGCCAGATGTGGAATCAGGAGACATATGAGCCAAAGGTTGTGTATTCCTAATAGTATCAATGTAATCCCTAAAAACATGAGGCGGGACTCCCTCAAGTATTTCCAATTCATGCTCCATAAGTTTGTTGGCCAACTCTAAGGGGTCTTCGATCTTTTGTAGCATGTTCTCATCCATTTTCCTTCTAAAAAGCTTCCATTCATAAGTCTGCATTGCTTTCTCAAACTTTATTCGCTTCACTCTGGCCTCTTCTCTGCCAATGTTCTTAATGAGGTCGTCTAGTAGGTAAGATTTATGCTCTCTAGCCTTCAGCTTTTATGATGACTAGGCTACCCTTATGTATCCTTCAGGATTGAAATTGGGCCTTGGATCCCCCATAGACATACCATAATAATCCAATTTTGTCTGCAGCAGGCCATAACTCTTTGAACTTTTCACAATAAAATCTGAAAATACTAACAACCTAGGTATAATTTATTGTTTCCCATGGCTTGTCAGATGTTCTGTACTCACTATTGATAGTTGCCTCAAAATTTCTAGACAAGCCACTTTGTTAGGGACTATAAGTGGTAGTAAGTATGGTCTCCCTTCGAACCTGTATACCCTGACTTGTGTGTAGTCTGAAAAACAATACCAATATCCCCAATTGTTTTCAATTGAGATATCTTCAGCGAAATCTATTGGTCTTAGGAATCTTTGAACCTCTGGTGCAAGGGCATGATCGCACGAGCATCCCAATAGTCTATATAATGGCTTGACAAAGAACTCCTCAAAATGCCAATATTGATTATTCACATACCTCTAGTCCCATGAAGAAACCCATAGTTGCACTGGTTCTCTCATCCTAGTATTGTCATATGTCCTGACACATAACTCTTTTGGCCATAACCCTTCATCTTGGCCCACATACAATAGCATATCCATAAGTAAGGAATAATTCTTGAAATGAACATTGATGACATCCCCCTTTAAATTTTCTAACCCATGATTCAAAACCTCAACCAAATAAGCCGAAAAATCAAAGAAGCGGGGGTCCTTAGACTGCAAATTGGCACAAATGACCATGGCTGCAATATCCATCAAAGGATGGGATTTTATCCCTAGCACTTGGGCAACACAGTAATAGGTATACTTGAAATATGGATGGAAAGAGTTGACATCATAGGGTTCTTTTTCATCCTGACCTAGTGGCACTAAGGACCCTGCATTCCTAGGTCTATGTATAGGGAGTCTCCACGTTTTGTAAATGTGTTCTAGGTTAAAATATTTACTTGTTAACTTCATGAGGTCAATAAATTCTTCAAATCCCCAATCCAACTCAAACACGATGTCAATAACCTCCTTTGTGATTGCAAGAATTGGCTCACCCATGTAGTTATATATGGTCCTGGTTTTAGGGTCATAATTGTTTGCCAATGCCTTCATGAGCTCCACATTCATGAATACATTAGCCACAGCTAACCTTCCTAAGTTCAATCACCATAAATTGTTGATAGGTTGAGGGGCAACTCTTTTGTTGTACCCATATATGAATAATTCATACCCTCTCAATTCCATCCATATGTCTCCAAGATCCTCAAATCGGTCCTCTAGGCCTTCCTCATCAGCTCTAATCTTCTTGGACCTCAAACTAGATGATGGCCACTAGTCAATCAGGTCCTGGGCCAAAGAATGCCCTTCCCTTTTCTATCTTTTAGGTTTTTCTTCTGCAGTGATAGGTTCTTTTCCCTTTCTGGTCTTATTAGTTTTAGATGATGATTCCATTTGTATTTTAAAAAAGAGGTCTGTGTGCAAACAACTTACTTGGAATTACTTATCTTTATCTATGAATTAGCCCAATTCCTGCTTTCAGTTTGTCGCCTATGAATTCCTTAATCCTGTGTCCTTTGATGTTGATCCACTACTTATGGCATATTTAATCAGTTAGTAATGGTGGTTTGGACAACGGTCACTCGGGCACACGTTTGAATTTAATGGCGATGTGACCTTCCCTATGATTTGTTTCTGATTTTTGCGGCAATCAATAATCATTTCGATGAGGATATGTCTTTTGATCATTTGTTTCTTTAGTCCATCAATCTCTTTGTTTCTATCGACAATACTTTTGTTTCTAATATTACTTCAATCAAGTATTTTTTCCCTTCATCAAAATACTATATTCGGTCAGTATGGTTGTCTCCTCATCGAAACATATTTGATATCCATCGGGTCTTATGTCGAAGAAACCTTGGGCTTCGGTGTCCTCCTTTATTTTTCCATCGAAATACTTCTTTCATCAATATCACTATGCCCCATCGATGAATGAGTCTATTATCTCACCGAAGCTTTTCTTTATTTTCCCTTATCGTTCTTCACCAATAAAGTTACATCGGCAGAACCATGCATATTGAGAACATGCCTTTTAACCTCCTCGAAACCTATATCCTCATTGATATCTTTTATCGATGTAGCTTCCTTTTGTCTGATCAATATTATTCTTTCGATGAAAATGCTCCTTTCAGTGGGTCCTTTTTATGCTGCATCGATAGTATTATTTCCTTAAGAACTTTTCCCGTTGATGAAGACCCTATCTGCTTTCTTCAATATCTTTTGTCGATGAAGTTATTATCTTTGGTGAGTCCTTTCTGGAATTCATCGGCATTTCCTTCCTTCGATGGCTCTTTTATATCAATGAGACATCGCTGGGTCTCATCAATACCTTGTGAATTCAGATCGATATTATTCTTTTGATGAAAACGTTCCTTTCGGTGGGTCCTTTTTATGTTGCACTGATAGTATTATTTCCTCGAGAACTTTTCACATCGATGAAGACCCTCTTTGCTTTCTTCGATATCTTTTGTTGATGAAGTTATTATCTTCGGTGAGTCCTTTCTAGAATTCATCGTCGTTTCCTTCCTTCAATGGCTCTTTTATATCGATGAGACATCGCTGGGTCTCATCGATACCTTTTGAATTTGGATCAATATTATTCTTTCGATGAAAACGCTCCTTTCAGTGGGTCCTTTTTATGTTGCACCGATAGTATTATTTCCTCGAGAACTTTTCCCATCGATGAAGACCCTCTCTGCTTTCTTCGATATCTTTTTTCGATGAAGTTATTATCTTCAGTGAGTCCTTTCTAGAATTCATCGGTGTTTCCTTCCTTCGATGGCTCTTTTATATCGATGAGACATCGCTGGGTCTCATTGATAATAATTTTTTTTTTTTGATAAAAATTATCATCGTCGGAATTATGATGAATACCAAGCTTTCGACCGATGATGTAATCGTCGGACATACAATGTTCTCGTCGGTGAAATGTTCTGGAGTCATCGCACTTCCAACTCAAATGACACAAACATTCGACAAGGATGTTGTACGTGCGACGACACTTCGTAGTTGGATGGTCGTCGATGTCTTCGAATGGACTGACAACACAAGCGTCAGATAAACAGCATCACCGTCAGTGCGAAGTTCCAAATCATCGTCGGCTTTGTGAGGAAATCTACTGATTCCAATGACTTCTTTGACCATCGGCAGAGTCCATTAGATTGTTATATTTCTGACGGGCATGGCATCATCGACCAATCCGACACCAAGTTTTTGACGGTTGATTTTGTCGGCACTCCGATGAAAATTCATCACAAATCTGACAAACGACTATTGGAAAATCAGCTCCGAATGTATTAGTGCAAGAATGAAATGCAAACTAAAATGCAAATGAAAAATGCAATGGAGATGCAAACTATGACCGAACTAGTCACTAGATTATTTTGCATTTTTGTCATCATTGAGCTTTTGAAATGTAGGAAGTGGGTACAAAAATCGATGGTATAATTAAACCATGATGACCTAAGCACTATTTTCCTAGATTTTGATATAGCAAGTTAGCACAAGCATCGAGGTATAATTGAACCGAGATGACCTGAGTGTTGCTTGTGTCAAACAGGCAGTATTAATCATTTCAATACGCAAATCGGAAATGTCTTCAATGATATTTTGATGATCATGTCCCAAGACAAATTTGCACATATTAATGATTAATTTTCAGACAATAGACAAGAAAAGTGTCATGTTTCTTCCTTGTTCCTCTAGTCAAAGACATCCTGGAGTCACTCAAAAATCATGATAGCGAAAAGCAATATAGAAAAGTTGAACAATCATGTTACAATCATTATCCAAAAATATATTATCCACTGAAAAGTGTGTGATGTGCTTAGATTGATTTTGCGATATCTTGATGGTTGATAGTTTGATCTCATGTTCAACGTTGGATGTGTCTCAATTTTCGCTTGTTAAGTGTTGTCTAAACGTTTGTTCTACCTGTTTGATTAAGCTCAAAATTGATCCAAAGTTTTGCCCCTAGCTAAGTGTAGGATTTTGCCCAAGCCTAGAAACAAAGTTGTTATGATATATCTAATGATCCAAACCATGGTGAGAGAGCAGATGCGAAGCTTGCATATGTACAAATGCTTTATGATGGATATGGATAGCGATGATGGAAAATGAATGCAAGCGGAAAGAAGTATGAACTAATAGATGGAAGAGCTAACAGACAGATAGCGCCTATTTGCTAGGTTTTCACCATCTATTTTTATTGCACTTTTTCTGATATTTGATTTTTTTCTTTCTTTTTCTTTTTCATTTTTTAGGATTTTTCTGCTTTTTCACTTTTTTTTTTTTTTTTTCTGATTTTTCACTGTTTTTTATTTTTCTGATTTTTCACTATTTTTTATTTTTCTTCTTTATCAAACGTAAAACTTTTTCAGATGCATGCTATTGATAGGTTCCTCAAACTGATCGCCATCCTATGTTGATAGTTGATATTCTCCTAACCCAAATACTGTTGTGACCACAAATGGACCTAACCAGTTTGGTTCAAACTTTCCTTTCTTTTCTTGATCTGCCTAGTTGCGTGGATTTTCCTTTAGCACTAGTTCTCCCACTTGAAAGACTCGTGGTTTAACCTTGTGATTATAGATTTGGCACATTCTTTGTTGATATACCTTTAGATGATCAAAGGCATTTTGTCTTCATTCATGAATTAGTTCTAACTCTTGTAGTCTATATACTCTTTGTTCTTCATCTAGGATAAGACCTTTTAGTGACACACATAGAGAGGGTTTTTCTACCTCGATTGGCAATATGGCTTATGATCCATATACAAGAGAGAAAGGTGTGGCACCTATCGGTGTGCGGATACTAGCATGGCAAGCCCATAGAGCAAGGTTTAGTTGAATATGCCAATCTTTCCCAACATCGTTCACTGTCTTTTTGAGGATTTTTAGAATAGTTTTGTTAGATGCTTCTGCCTGCCCATTTCCCTATGGATAATATGGTGTGGAGAATCTGTGCTAGATTTTGAACTTCTCACATAGCTCTTGTACATCTTGATTTTTGAATGGTCACCCATTATCGGTGAAAATGGTCATTGGTATTTCATAGTGACAGATGATGTAATTCAAGATAAATGCAGCAATTTGTTTTCCTCTGATGTTGATGAGAGGTACCGCTTCAATCCATTTTGTAAAATATTCTATAGCTACAAGGATGAATTTGTGTCCATTAGATGAAGAAGGATTTATCTTTCCTACCAAATCAAGTCCCCATTGACAAAAAGGCCAAGATGTTGCTAAAGCATGAAGTTCTTGTGCTGGTGCATGAATCAAATTCCCATGGATTTGACATTGTTTCCATGTTCTTTCTATTTTAAAAGAATCTCGTTCCATAGTTGACCAATAATAGCCCAAGCGTATGAGTTTTTTCAGAAGGGTGAGACCACTTGAATGAGTGCCACAAATACCATTATGGACTTCATGTAAGGCATTCTCAGATTATTCTTGTTCGAGACATCTTAAGAGAGTACCGTCTAGACCTTGTTTATACAAAGTATCTGCGACGAGAGTAAAATGAGAGGATTGGTAAATAAAGTTTCTCTTTTGGTTTTTCGATAAGTCAAGAGGTAAGATATTGTCTTTTAGGTATGTGTAAGTTTGGCCATAGCGGGAGGAATCGTGTCCAATGAGTTGACATATGGTTTGGGAATCAGGACAATTAAAGGCAGGATGAAACAACTCTTCAACCAGGAATTCATAATGCTCTTGATTTTCCTATGTCTGCAATAGAGAAGCAAGTGTAGCCATGGCGTCTACTGCTTTATTGTCATTTCTTGGAATCTGTTCAAAATTTATTTCTACAAAGTACTTCTTAAAATCATCCACTATCTTTTTATAAGGCATGAGTTTGTCATCTTTTGTTTGATATTCATCATTGATTTGATTAATGACAAGATGAGAGTCTCCAAATACCTGAAGTTGTTTAATGTTCTATTCTACAACCATTTTGATACCTGTTACCAATGCTTCATACTCTGCTATATTGTTTGTACATGGAAAGCTTAATTTGTATGCTTTCGGGATTGTATGACCTTGTGGTGTGATGAATAGAATTCTTGCACTTGATCCGTGTTGTGTGTATGAACCATCAAAGTATAGTTGCCATGCTTTTGTTGTGATTGTTAGGATATTAGCATCAGAAAACTCAATCTGTAGATGATGGTCATCTTGAAGTTGTGTTTCTGCTAGTTGATCTGTGATGACTTGTCGCTTGATAGCTTTTCTGTCAACATATTTGATATCAAACTCGCTTAGAATCATGATCCATTTTGCTAGTCGTCCTATCAATGTGGCTTTGCTGAGAAAATAATTTAGAGGATCAATTTTAGCTATCAAATTGATGGAGTGAGATAGTAGATAGTGTCGTAGTTTTTGAGAAGCAGCCAAGCATTCTTTTTTTGTTGATGAATAATTAACCTCATATCCCACTAGTGTTATGTTGATGTAGTAGATGGCTCGTTCTTTTCCTTCCTTATCCTCTTGTGCAAGCAAAACTCCCAATGATGCTTCGGTAGTTGATACATAGAGTAATAATGGTTTTCCTAGAATTGGTGACATTAGAACAAGTGGTTGCATGAGATATTCCTTGATCTTGTTGAATGCTTCTTCACATTGATGGTCCCATTTGAAATTAACATGTTTGTGTAATAGGTGAGTAAATGGTTGACATTTATCTACTAATTGAGCCACAAATCTTCTGATTGACTGAAGTCTTCCTTGTAGTGATCTTAGTTGACTGGTATTCTTGGGAGATGTCATTTCCATGATTGCTTTAACCTTAGCTGGATCTACTTTGATTCCTCTTGTTGAAACAATGTATCCCAATAGCTTTCCTAAAGTGACACCAAAGGCACATTTCTTAGGGTTTAGCCTTATCTTGTATTGTTCTAACCTGTCAAAGATCTTTTCTAGTATCTCTATATGTTCTTCTCTGTTGTATGATTTAGCTAATATGTCATCCACGTAGTCTTCCATGAACATATGCATCATGTCATGAAATATAGTTATCATAGCTCTTTGATATGTAGCACCTGCATTCTTTAATCCAAAAGGCATGACATTCTAGCAGAAAGTACCCCATGGACATGTGCAAGCTATCTTTTCTTGATCTTCGGGTGCTATTTTGATCTGATTGTATCCGAAGAAACCATCCACTAGAGAAAACATGGAGTGTCGGCAGTTAAATCTACAATGGTGTCAATGTTAGGCAAAGGAAAGTCATCCTTTGGACATGCGTTATTAAGATCTCTAAAGTCTATGCATATCCTGATGCTTTTGTCTGGTTTTGAAATAGGAACAATGTTGGATACCCATTGAGGATATGCTACAGGTCTGATGAATCTGACATCCAATAATTTCTTTAGTTCTTCCTTGACTAGAAGAGCAATATGAGGATGCATTTTCCTTAACTTCTATTTAACTGGTTTGGCTCCTGGACTAACATTCAAGTGATGCATAATAAGCTCTAGATCTAACCCTGGCATGTCTGCATAGGACCAGGTAAAATTAATTTGTCATCATTTGAAGAATTCCACATATTGTTGCATTTCTACCTCTCATAAAGATGTTGGTGGATGAAGAATTTTTGGTTGTTCTATTGTGCCAATGTTAACTGCCTCTGTTGGTTCGATTAAAATGGATGATCTTTCTTGATAGTGCTCAGGCAAAGTGTCAAATCTCCCATCTTCTAGTGCCTCAAGGAGGTTTTCACCATTAGATGCATCCTTTGTTTTTACTTTTTCTTGATCTAATGTTGCCAAGAAATTGTTTTCATCATTAGACCTGATATTGTTTTCTTTATTTTCACTTTTGCGACTAGGAGCTTTGGCACCCACTTGACTGGAAGATGCATTGCTGAAATTCCTGGTTAAAGTTGTTATGGGTTCAATTGTGTTAAGATATATAGATATGGCATGGTCATTTGGAAAGGTATCAATAGCAGTATGTTCTTCATTTTCCCAATCAATAAGCTCGGGGTGGATTAGACGTAGGGGATCTTCAGGTTGGTATGTTTCGAGGGTTTCAAGGGTCATGATGGATGTATCAAAGTTTTCAATATGTACGTCGATGTCTAGAATAGTACTCTCAATAGAATGACCTCACGTAAGAAGTTCTTGATCATCCTCGGTTAAGTCCAAGTTAGCTGAATGTGAATCTAATTCAAGTGAACTAGTTCCTGACATTTGTCCGCATACGTGTGAACTATATCGACTTCTATATCTCATTAAAAGAATTTTTCTTCGGCTGATTCTTCAGAGTGATATGAATCCCATTCCCATTCATTAGAATCTATATCACTTGCATCTTGCAGTCTACAGATTTGGTCATAGAACATTTCTTCTGCTTTTCTGGCTATAACCTCTTCAGAACTGAGATTGAGTGTTTTCAACTTTTTTATGAGTTCTCCTGAACTTATATTAGCTTTTTTCTTGTTTTGATTGAGATCTAATGCTGCTTGAGAGATTTTTTTAGTTTGTTTCTCTTGTTGATTTGGAGCTTGCTTCTTTTGCCATTTTGTGTTTGTTTATTGCTTAGCTGATTTTTCTTCCCTTTCAATTGCCAGTTTTTCTTGTCTATTTTCGTATTCCTCTTGTTGTTGACTAAAAGATGTGTTTTCTGGTATAGTGACTTGTCCACATCCCAAACCTGTTTTGTCTGTAGTCTGATGAGTGTGAGGTTGAATAGGTTCTGAGATACCTTCTTTTCTTTTTCCTATAGGGCTTGTTCCCTTGTATCCCATCCTTTGAAGAATGTTGAATCCTTTTCCATATTTTTTTGTAGGTATTCTGACATTGTTGACCTTTTGTTGAACTTCTTCATCTTGGTATAGCCATTGTAGCACATATTTGTCTTTTGTCTCCTCTGATAAGGTTCCAACACTAATAAATGCTCCATCAAATATCAGAAGATGTTTCACAGTTGGTTGTTGTTTAGAGCTTGATGGTTTTCCCAAGGATTTAGGAGAAAGTGGTAATTGTGATATTGAGTATTCTGCGTTCCCTCAATTTAGCTACATTTGTTTTTCCATACTTGATAGAATAGAGGCGAATGATTTTTCCTTAGATTGTGTGTTTGAAGATGTTGCTTCCCTGTTATGAGGAACAATTACTTCTTGAGCCATTTTTAGATTGCTACAATATTGAAATGGATTTGCATCTGCAGATATTGTGATTTCTTGTCCTTCGTAGGTAAATTTGACACATTGATGATAGGTTGATGGGACAACTTGCAAGTCATGTATCCATGGTCTCCCTAGGAGCACATTATATGATAGGTCCAAGTCTAGAACTTGGCATGCTGTGTCTTTTTGTAGAGGTCCCACTCTGATTGGTAGTATCACAATCCCCTTGGAGGAACGTTCTTCTTCATCATAGGATTTTATAGTGATCCTTTTCTGGACATCAACAGCATCTTCTAAATATCCTAAGGCATGAACAAGACTCAATGAACAAATATTTAGGCCAGCTCCACTGTCTATTAGAACATGCTTGACTCACGTTTTGTGAATAAGGACTTCAATATGCAAGGGATCGTTGTGAGGATGTTGCAAGGACATGTCATCTTTGTCAGTGAATGATAAGCAATGAGGGGTTGTGAGGTGTCCCACCATGGTTTGGAATTGATCGATATAAAGATCTTTGGATACGCTTGTATCTACTAATGCTCATTCAAGAATTTCTTTATGTGCAAGTGAAAGTTTTAAAATCTCCAAGATTGATATTTGGGCAGGTGTTTTCTACAATTGTTCTACTAGATTGTATTGTTTTGCTGTAGTGGATGATGTGTTTGTTGTAGTACCCAGAAAAACAACTTTGTCTTTGCTTCTTGTGATCGCCTAAGCATGTTCTTGATTTTGTTTTTCTTTAACTACAATCACATTCACCACATTGTCATATGTATGCACGTAGTTTACCTTTGCTTTACCCTTACCATTGTTTGTTGTTGATGACTCACCTTTCTCATAGTTTGGAAGCGGAGTTTTAAAGGCGGTATGAGATTCATTTGTTGTATGTCCATCCACAGTTATTACGCCATTATCAATTAAGTCTTGTATGACATTTTCAACTTTTGACAATTATCTGTGAGATGTCCCTTGTTTCGATGGAAATCGCAATACTGATTATCGTTCCACAAGGTGGTTTGATTTGAGGTTCATAGTTCCTTTCTTCTGGTAAAGTGATCAATTTGTTTGTGAGAAGTGTCTTTAGTGCTGATCCAAGGGGTTCACCAATGTTTGTGAATTGTCTTCGAAAGAAAGTTTTGATAGTTGCTCTTTGGTGATTGTTGTTTTGTTGTACTGCTGCTGAGTGAGTAGATAAATTAAAAACTGGTTGTTTTGGTTTCACATTGTTGTTATCTACCATTCCATCATTGATGATATTTTGATTTCTATTCCAAAACTTTGGCTTATCATTGTGATTGTTGTTATTATTGTTGTTAGGTGGATGGACTCCTTCTTTGTATATTTTCAACTCACCTTTCTTTGTCATGGCTTCTTCCATTCTGATTCCATTATCAACCATTTTTCCAAAGCTTCAATTTCCTTGCATTTTTAAGTAATAACTCATTTGATCATTTAAGTTGTCAATGAATATGTCCATTTTTTTGTACTCTGGCAATGTACGAGGATACCGTGATGCTAGGCGTCTCCATCATTGTAAGAATGTCATGAAGGGTTTTCCACTTTTTTGTTTAGTGTTACATAGGTCTAGCATTGTTACTTCATGTTGTATGTTGTAGGAGTATTGTGAAACAAACTTATCCACCAACTCTAAAAATGATCTGATTCCAGGTGTAAGTTTGGAGAACCATTCCATAGCTAGTCCAGTTAAGCTTTTCAGAAATAGTCTCATTAAGTAGGTATCCTCATGTGCAAAATTATCGTATATGATCTTGAGGGTCATTGCTTCCATCATATTTTTTGTATCTTAGAGTTTCAAAACCTATAGGAAATGGTATCATGTTTAAATTTATATCGAAAGGATAAGGATAGATTACTTGAAGTGAGTATCATCTAACATTTCCTCTTTGCATCCCTTGGATTTGCGTTTGCATTGCTTGTAGTTGTTGTGTGAGAGTCATGATAGGATTATCAGCATGATTTGTTCTTGCATGACCATGATTTTGCATTCTAGGAGGATTGGGATCTCTTCTTATTTCATCTCTATCTCTTCTTGTATCCTCATTGAATTGAATATTATTCAGGATTTCTACTTCATCTCTTCTAGGTATGTCAGTTTCTTTATTGGTTTTGGTGTTATTGGGAATTGATGTATCATTCATGCAGAGACCAAAGATGTCCTCATATTGTTCGTTATTAGGGGGAGGGTCACTTTTCTTTGGTGTAAATTTATTCACATTAAAATCTTGGAGAAGTGTAGCACCAGATTGGGCTAGTATTTGAAAGTATTTTTCTTTTTCTTCCTCCAACAATTTCTGCATAAATTTGTCGAATTGGGGATCTTTCTTGATATCTCTGATGTTTTGTTCTATTATTTCTCCTTCAACTTTTTATTCATCTTCATGTTCCATGATTATATGTTCTTTGATTGTTTTTAATGTTTCAATTTCAGTCTCTGTGATCCTTCATTTCTGAGCTCTAGTTAGAATGGGCATACACGTGTGTTATTTTGCTTAGGATTCGATTGTCCAAAAGGTTGTTTTGAGTAAGTGATCAATAGTCAATTTCAAGGCAATAGAGTGATATGACACTAAAAGAGAATTCAAGTGTTTAAAATTTTGCAAGTTTTTAGATATTCAGTTTAGGAGTGCAATGGTGATGATTTGATAAGAACCAAGTCTAGTAGGAATGATATATCCTACGATGTGGAAAAGGTTATCCTGACCAAATGTTATAGTTTCCTAATAAAGGATGATTTATCCTGATGAGAAACTATGTTAGAGTGATCAGTTTATCAAAGAGGGTGATAATGCACTTTGAGATGTTTAGATTTTGAACTTGTTGAGGGTGAGCACTTTGAAAATCTTAAGGTTTTTTATCTTCTAGAGTCTAATTTTGATGGATGATAACTTGACCAAGAAAACCAAGAAGACAATTTAAGCATAAATTGACAGATAACAGGTGTTTATGTTTACTGCAAATTGATCAGGCATAGATGACAAATCTGAAATAGGCATGTAAGACACAGCTCTGGATTGACAAATGCAGAGTTTGGTACGATAGGATATGTAGCTTAGAATGACACAAGATATGAGTCTGTACGACAAAGAAGAATTTTTCATGTAAAACGCAGAGGCTCGTATGACACTTTTCTGAACCATACGACAAAACAACTGACTCGTACGACATAGAATGTTGTGTAGCACGACACAAGATTTTATGCAAATAGGTTCGTACGAAAGAGATCATAACTCGTACGACAGATAACCAGAAATAGATAAAAATTTATTTGTTTGGTTGAATTTTTGATAACTGAAGTTTAATGTTTTTCTTATGTCTTCCAGTTTTTGGATGTCTGATTTGTCAATTTAGGGATTAATACACAACAAACACATGATGTGATAAATGACTCTCAATCAAGCTAAACCCTAAGGAAGTTGCCTGAGAATGAAAACCTTTTCTTGCTGACTTAGGTACACACCCAATAGCTAATCAGAATACGGCTGTTGAGTCTCACGCAATGGATTCTCAATGTTGTATTATCTGACTCCAAACGCTAATGGGCGCACGATATGGCAAGTGTCTTGGGAGAGTTACTATCTCTCTTGCACAAAGATTATCACCCTTTCAGAGGTGAATTGGGTAGCTTCTATTTTAACTGGCACTAGGAAGGGATCCATTTGGTGCGTCGAGGTATAAACTCAATTAAGAGGTCTCCCAGCCTTGAAAACCAAGGTTTGATATACTCGAAGGTACGGAGGAGAGCTATTCCCAAGCACTATCGTTGCTTTGATTTTCATCAAAAACACATTTATTTTATAGTGGGTTGGATTACTTGGCATTAGCCATTCCCACTTAGGTCATTCCCCTCTCACCGGCCTTAAGGGCTAAGAGTTATTACTCCTCGAGTGGGTAGGCCTGCTAAAGAAATGCACTAATGAAAGAAAAAGATGAGTCTAGCTTTCTGATCACCTAAGAAAGGTGAGAGCATACTCGCTTATCATCAAAGACACAAAATACATGATTGTTCATTTCCTTCAGAAAAATTGAAGTGTGCCTAGAAAACTTTAATGAATACACAAAGTTTAGTTGAATTCATAGACAACCTGCAAAATAGATCCATTAGTAGTCATGATTGTGTTTTTGAAATTATGTCTTTGACAAGCATTTCTTAGTCAATCGTCCTGCGGGAAAGAGTTAGGCTACCAAAAATCTCACAAACAGATCAGAGTTAGTGTTAGAAAATCTCGGATTAAAATCAGAAAACCCTAACATGCAGTCTGTTAAAAATTGCAGATACAGAGACTTGTACGACACAATTTTCCAATTAGTACAACAGAACTTTAGATTTTGCACAGAGACCAAAACCAGCTCATACGATATAGAATTTTGTAGCCAGAAATTCATACGAAATGAATTTAGCTATCATACGACAATGAAAATGAACTCATACGATACAAAATTTACTAACAAAGGAGCTTGTACGACATGACTTTATACCTCATACGATGGGAGAAATGGGCTCGTACAACATAGGATGAGGTTCCACACAAGACTAACAAGTAGTTTGTATGAGTTGGAAAATCAACTCGTACGATATTCTGATTATGATCCGGCAGAGATGAATGTTTGTTGAAGCTTAAGAGGCCAAAATTCATGATTCCGACCCAATGGTGGGCACCAAAATGTCGTGCGCTGTGAAGTGTACCTGTACCTGCAAACACAATGCACTCAATAAATCATTATAAGAAATGGTTAGTAAATTGAAACAATTAAAGACAAAACCATAGCTAATCGACTTATTGCCTCCTAGTAAATGCGAGTATGAAAATGCTCTCAGATTTGATTATGTATATCCCAGTGACTTGACTACACTTAGATGGAGGATTTGAATGATGAAAATGCATGATCTAGCAAGCATAGCATGATTAAGCTATATGAGTTCATGATTATTCTAGAAAATAAGCTAGAATGAAGATGCAATTAAGCTAAAATTGAGCATGATAACATTGCTAAAGAATGATAAGCTATAAAATAGATGCCTGTAGTAACAATGCATAAGATAAGAATGAGATGGGATCAAATGATATGCAAGAATGATATGAAATTGGGACCCTTTGTGCTCCAAAATGGGGTCTATTTATAGGATTTCCCAAGGCTAGGGATGATGTGGCATGAATCAACGGTCGAGATTTATTTGAAGATATCAATGGTTAAATTGGAGGAGGTTGGAAAAGGGCGTTGGATTAAAGGGAACATCTGTCATCTCTATGGTGACAAGTGTCAAGAGGCTTCTATAAGAGGTTAGATGAAAGGGATCACTTAGTGGCAAGTGTCACAAAGGTTCTAGAAGATGTTGGACGAAAGGGGACATGGTGGTAGGTAGAATGGGTTAGGTTTAGGAGTGGTAGAAGTTAGGAGAATTTGAATTTAGAAATTCAAATAATGGGAAAGGCTAATTAATCTCAACAACTCATGAATTTGATTTGTTTTAATTAGTTAAAGGATTAGAAGAAATATTTTTGGATGGGGGGAATTAATTAATTTGAATTAATTAATCAAAGGGGATTATTGAAATGAACCCATTAAATAAATCCTTAGATTTATTAATAAGTAGATGAAAGGGGAAATTTAATCAAATTGCTTAGTGAATTCAATTAAACTGGGAAGGGGGATTAATTAAATAATTTCTTATTTAATTAATTATCTTCAGACTATTTTTAGGTGTATACAATAGCCTATGTTCCTAATGAAGCAGTTAAAGACATATTTAGATAGACAGAAGTCATAGGGAAAAGGTGTAAGTGGATTAATCAGATACAAGAATTTAATATTGAACTTAATATTTCACAAGTCATAAAGGGACAAGGATTAGCTAAGCTTATGGCAGGGGAAAAAGTTGAGAAGTTGCAGATAAATGAAGTCAGTTTGGAGGAGGCTAGGTTCAGTATTAAATACACAGATGGTACAAAAATATTATGTATTACCTCAAGCACCAGAAGTGTCCGGATGATATGACTTATAACCAAAAAAGAACCCTAAAGTTGCAATCTTCAAAATATGTGATAATCAATGGTGATTTATACTAGAAGAATAGAGATGAAATATTTCTATTGTGTTTAGATGATTGTCAGGCAGACAAGATCTTGCAAGAAATGCATGGTGGAGTGTGTGGTCATCATTTTTCTGCCAGGACTATAGCTCACAAGATATTAACGACAGGGTATTATTAGCCACATGTGTTTAATGATTCCTATAAGTATGTTAGAAAGTGTGAAGCATGCCAAAATTTCTCAGGAAAAATGAATTACCAAGGAGCACTCCCATTAAGACCAATGCAGGTTGAAGAACCATTTCAACAATGGGGATTGGATTTCGTAGGAGAAATATATGATAAATCTAGTGGAGGACACATATGGATCTTGGTAGTCACTGATTATCTAACTAAATGGGTAGAAGCAATCCCTACCAAACAAGATACTAGTAAAGTGGTGATCAAATTCATGATGGAAAATATTATTACCAAGGTTGGTGTCCCTGCAAGAATCATCACAGACAATGGTATGTGTTTTAGATTTGAAGAATTCAACACCTTTTGTGAAGAGTATGGCATCAAGATATCTCATTCATCTCCTTATCATCCCCAAGGTAATGGATAGACTGAGTCTAGTAATAAAAATATTCTCAAGATCATTAAGAAGATGTTAGGATAGAATAAGAAAGCTTGGGATTCTAAATTGAATCTGGCAATCTGGGCAGATAGGATAATAGTGAAGAAGTCTACAGGAAGATCTCCATTTGAGTTAGTTTATGGCAAGAAAGATAGACTTCCTCTTGATAACCTCTTTCCTGTTCACAAATTCATAGTACAGGAAGAGATTGATATCGTTGATCCTCTACAAGAAAGGCTTGTGCAATTAATAGAGCTGGATGAAATTAGAACAAAGGCTCAGAAAAAAAATGTTAAATTACAGAATCAAATGAAGAGATTATATGACAAAAGAACAACAAATAGAAAATTTGAGATAGGTGATTGGTTTTTGATGTGGAATGCAAGAAATCAGGAGAAAGGCAAGCATGGGAAGTTTGAGGCTCTCTGGCTAGGGCCATATATAATCCTGGAAAAGGTAGGAGAAGACTCATATTTTATACAAAGTGCAACAGGAGAAAATCAGGATTTGCCAGTAAATGGACAATTCCTAAAGAAATTTTTCTCTTAAACAAACAATATAATTTCATTTACAGTAGAGTAGGATTACTTTTTCCCATTGTATATACCACAAAATCCCATTAGTGTGCTTCTCTTAACCAAATATTCTAGATTCTTGAAGGCATCCATAGTATACCTCCATCCCCAGTCAAAGCCACTATTGAGCACCGAAGTTAAATCAATAGAATTCCATGGTTTTAATTGAAGCTATGGAAGTTTTCTAAAAAAATGAAATCAAGCATGCCCTTAAGAATTTCAATAGAACCCTTGAAACTTCCACCGACATCAGAATCCAAAAATCTATCACCCAAACCAAAGCCATCGGATATACACACTAACCTCTCACCGAAATGTCTAGTTTAACTAAAATGATGAGATCGAAGAAACTTGGGAAGGTTTCATCGATAGGACTTGTTGAGAAAAGAAGGATGTCGAAGAGATACTAAAGTTATTGGCCGACAGTGATAGTTTGTTTGAAAGACAAAAGGTTGATAAACACATAAGATATTTTTATCGATAGCATGCCATCGGTAAAAACAAAAGGTCGAAGGAAGATATTCTTCTTTCACCGACATAAGGAATTTTATCGATGCCAATGCAAAAGCCGAATAATGAGGAACTATTATCAATAAACTTAAAGATGGATAAGATGGTTGTGAAATGCAGCGACAAAAGAATTCCTATCAAAAATAGGGTTTCGATGAACCAATTTAGGATTACATCGACATGAACACGTAAGGTAAAGCTTTCAATAAAAATGAGGAGATCGATGAAACCATAAGGCTCATTGACGATAATGATGGTTTCATAGGTAACATTGATGAAACATGAAATTTCAAAGGAAGATAAAGTGATGCCACCAAAGTGAATGATTCCATCAAAACAGCAGTACAGCTATAAAATTAATGAGCATTGATAGAAAATATGAAGTACTACTAGATAAATGATTACTTTCTACCGCGAAGATCAAATACAAATCTTAATAAAGTCACCTCATCATAAATTCAAATGAATTCCTATGTGACCATTGTGCAACCGGTAATGTTAACTAATAAGATCGCTATGAATGCTCAATAAATTGACAAGAAAGGAAACACTTTTGGGCAAGGCTTGAAGAATTCACAATGAGTCTCAAAAAGCCAGACGATTCAAAATCAAATTCACAAGAGGCCTACCCAGAATTCAAGTAAGTTTCTCATTCTCAGAGCTCTGTAGTGATAATGGAGGTGTCATCTTTTAAAAAGAGTAGGGTTAGGAAGGCTAAAGAGACCCAGCCTATGGAGGGTAAACCTAAAAGGAAGAAAAAGGAAGGGCGCTCACTGGACCAAGACCTAATTGACCAATGTCCTTCTTCAAGCCTTAGGTCTAAGAAAATTAAAATAGATGAGGAAGGTTTGGAGGATAGGTTTGAGGGCCTAGGAGATATATGGATAGAAATAAGAGGTCATGAACTGTTTATTTTTCGGATATATACAAAGGAATGCACCTGAGCCTGTGAATAATTTGTGGAGATTAAATTTGGGGAAACTGGAAGTGGCTAATGTCTTTGTGAATGTTGAACTCATGAAATCCCTAGCCAACAATTATGATACCAAAACCAGGACCATATATGATTATATGGGAAAACCAATATTATCAATTACTAAAGAAATTATCGACACTATGTTAGATTTGGATTGGGGATTCAAGGAAGAGATTGATACCAAGAAGTTGGCACAGGAATATTCCAACATAGAAGACATCTATAAGAGATAGAGACTTCCCATCCATAGGCCTAGAGTTGCAGGGTCGATAGTGTCATTGGCCAAAGAGGACAAAGCCCCTTATGATGTTAATTCTTTCCATTTTTACTTTAGATATACATATTATTGTGTTGCTCAGGTTCTAGGAATAGAGGCTCATCCTTTGATGGATATAGCGGCCATGGTTATTTGTGCAGACTTGTAGTCTAAGGATCCCAGGTTATTTGATTTTGCTACTTTTCTTGTTGAAGTCATTAATCATGGTTTAGAGAAACTGAAAGAAGATGTGATTAATGTACATTTTAAGTATTATTCAATTCTTATGCATATTTTGTTGTATATTGGACAAGACAAAGGGTTGTGGCCAAATGAGTTAAGCATCAGGGCATATGATAAGGCTGGGATGAGAAAACTTGTGCAACTATGGATATTTTCATGGGACCAGAGATATAGTAATAACCAGTACTGGCATTTTGAGGAGTTTTTTGTTAAGACATTGTATAGATTGTTGGTATATACACGTAAAAATGGTTTGAAGATAATTAATTAAATAAGCAATTATTTAATTAATCCCCCTTCCCAATTTAATTTAATTCACTAAGCAATTTGATTAAATTCCCCCTTTCATCTACTTATTAATAAATCTAAGGATTTATTTAATAGGTTCATTTCAATAATCCCCTTTAATTAATTAATTAATTCAAATTAATTAATTCCCCCCATCAAATTCATTTATTCTAAATCCCCTAATTAATGAAAACAAATCAATTTATGAGTTGTTGAGATTAATTAGCCTTTTCCTATTATTTGAATTTTTAAATTCAAATTCTCCTAACTTCTAACCACCTAACCTAACTCATTTCATCTAACCCCAGGTTTAACTAACCCCATCTTAGCTTGCACGTCCTAGCCACCATGTCCCCTTTCCTTGAACACTTTGCCCTCTCATGAGCAAAGCTTTGTGACACTTGTCACTAAGTGTTCCCTTTCATCCAACCTCTTCTAGAAGCCTCTTGACACTTGTCACCATGGAGATGACATTGTCCCCTTTCATCCAACCCCTTCTCCTACCAACCTCCAAATGTTCCCTTTAATCCAACCTCTTTGCCAACCTCCTCCAATTTAACCAATGATATCTTCAGACTTAATCTTGACCGTTGATACTTGCCACCTCACCCTTGGCCTTGGAAATCCTATAAATAGACCCCATTTTGGAGTTCAAAGGATCCTGAATCCCATCTCATTTTGCATTCAATAATTCTTAATATAGGCATATGCAATCTTATTTTATCATTTTAGCATTGTTATCATGATCAATTTTAGCTTAAATCTAGCTTATTTCTATCTTAATTTGCTTATCATGTAGCTTAATCATTACCATTGCTAGCTTAAATGCATCATTTATCATTTAAATCCTCCAATTAAGTGTAGTCAAGTCACTGGAATTGCTAACCAAATCTAAGAGAAAATTCATACTCGCATTTACTAGGAGGCAATAGATCGATTAGCTATGGTTTTATCTTTCGTTGATTAATTTTCTAACCATTTCTTATAATGATTTATTGAGTGTTTTGTGTTGCAGATGCAGGTACAACAGGTACACACTTCACAGGCATGACATTTTGACGCCCATTGTGGGGCCAGAATTATCATTTTTGGCCTCTCAAGCTTCATCAACATTCATCTCTGCTAGGTCTAAATCAGAATGTCGTACAAACTCATTTCTAGCCTAGTACGACATGCTTTGTGAGCTTGAACGACAAGAGATCCTAACTCGTATGAGCCTTGAGGAAAATTTTAATGTCATACTATCTCTCATCCTGACTCGTATGGTTTCTGAAAGATACTCACATGAGTAGGTAAGGTGTGTCGTATGACACTCTGCTTCTGTGGTTTTTTTTAAATTGACTGCATGTTAAGGGTTTTGTTGCTTTAATTAATTACCACTAATGCTAACTCTGTTCTGTTTATGAGATTTTTGGTAGCCTAACTCTTTTTTGCAGGACGTTGTCGAAGATATGCTAGTCAAAGACCAAATTTAAAACACATCAATGACTACTAACGGATTTATTTTGCAGGTTGCCTAAAAGAATTCAACAAAACTTTGTGTATTCCTTGAAGTTTTTTTCAGGCACACTTATCTTTTGCTAAGGAAATGAACAATCATGTATTTTGTGTCTTTGATGATAGGCAAGTATGCTCTCACCTTTCTTAGGTGATCAGAAAGCTAGACTCATCTTTTATTTTCATTGGTTCATTTCTTTAGCAGGCATGCCTCTCGAGGAGTTAATAACTCTTAAAGCCATTACCGTCAATGAGAAGAGAACGACCTAAGTGGGAATGGCTAACACCAAGTAATCCAATCCACTATAAAGTAAATATGATTTGATGAAAATCAAGTCAATGACAGTGCTTGGGAATAGCTCTCCTCTGTACCTTTAGGTATAGAAAACCTTGGTTTTCAAGGCTGGGATACCTCTTAATTGAGTATTATACCCTGACGCGTCGAATGGATCCCTTACTAGTGCCAGTTAAATTAGAAGCTACCTGATGCACCTTCGAAAGGGTGATAATCTTTGTGCAAGAGAGATAGTAACTCTCCCAAGATACTTGCCATATCGTGCCCCATTAGCATTTGGAGTCAGATAATACAATGTTGAGAATCCATTGTGTGAGACTCAGCGGCCGTATTCTGATTAGCTATTGGGTATGTACCTAAGTTTCCAAGCAAAGTTTTTCTCTCGTCAGCCAACTTCCTTAGGGTTTATGTATGCTTGGAGTCACTTATCACATCATGTGTTTGTTGTGTATTCATCCCTAAATGAAAAAATCAAACATCTAAAACTGAAAAACATAAGAAAAACATCAAAATTCACTAATCGAAATTCGGCAAAACAAACATTTTTTATTTCTGCTCTGTTATCTGTCATACAAGTCAGGTCCTTTGTCGTACTATCTGGTGATTGGTCATATGAGGTTAATATTTTGTTGTATGGTTTAGAAAGAAATGTCATACGAAACTGAGCTTTTTACATGAAATTTCTGATTTAGCATTTGGTCTTATATCTCTTGTCATTTGGGGCTATAATCTATCGTACGAGTCTCTATTTTTATCAGTCCATAGCTGCCACTTTGCATGCCTTTTTTAGGTCTATCATTTTGCTTGATCAGTTTGCAGTAATCATAAACATCTGTTATCTGTCACTTTGTGCTTGGATTGTCTCCTTTGTTTGCTTGGTCAGGTTATCATCTGTCAAAATCAAACTTTAGAACATAAGCACCTTAAGATTTTCAAGTGCTCACCCCCAACAAGTTCAAGATCTAAACATCTCAAAGTGCATTATCACCCTATTTGATAAACTGATCACTCAAGCATAGTTTCTCATCGGGATCTATCATCCTCTATCACAAAACTAAAATGTTTGGTCAGGATAATCTTGTCCCATGTCGTACGATATATCATTCCTACTGGACTTGGTTCTTATCAAATCATCACCATTGCACTCCAAAACTGAAGATCAAAAAACTTGCAAAAATTTAAACACTTGAACCATCTTTTTGTGTCATATTGTGCTATCACATTTACCTTAACAATTGATCACTTATCAAAACAAACTTTTGGACAATCAAATCCTAGCAAAATAACACATGTGTATGCCTATTCTAACTAGAGCTCAGAGACGAAGGATCGTAGAGATGGAAATCAAAACATTGGAAACAACTAAAGAGCATATAACCATGGAACATGAAGAGGAAATAGAAGTTGAAGGAGAAATAACAGAACAAAATATCAGAGACATCAAGAAAGATCCTCATTTCGACAAATTTATGCAGAAATTATTGGAGGGAGAAAAAGAAAAATATTTCCTAATGTTAGCCAAATCTGGTGCTACACTCCCCCAATATTTTGATGTGAACAAATTGACACAAAAGAAAAGCGACCCTCCCCCTAATAATGAACAATACGAAGATATTTTTGGTCTCCACATGAATGACACATCAATTCCCAATAACATCAGAACCAATGAAGAAACTTACATACCCAAAAGAGGTGAAGTGGAAATTTTGAATAGCATTCAATCCAATGAAGATACAAGAAGGACTAGAGATGAAACAAGATGAGATCTAGATCCTCCTAGAATGCAAAATCATGGTCATATAAGAATAAATCATGTTGATAATCCTATCACAACTCTCACACAACAACTACAAACACTACAAACACAAATTCAAGATATGCAGAGAGGAAATGTTAGAGGATACTCACTTCAAGAAATCTGTCCTTATCCATTCGACAGAAACCTAAACATGATACCATTTCCTATAGGTTTTGAAACTCCTAGATACGAAAAATATGATGGAAGCACTGACCCTCAATATCATATATGAGAATTTTGCACAATGAGTATGGAGTTTGCACATGAGGATACCTACTTGATGAGATTATTTTTGAAAAGATTAACTGGACTAGCTATGGAATGGTTCTCCAAACTTCCACCCGGAATCAAATCATTCTCAGAATTGGTGGAAAATTTTGTTTCACAATACTCTTACAACATACAACATGAAGTAAAAATGCTAAACCTATGTAATTCCAAACAAAAGAGTGGAGAACCTTTCATGACATTTTTACAACAATGGAGATAGTTAGCTTCACGGTATCCTCATACAGTGCCAGAGTACGAAAAAACTGGACATATTCATCAACAACTTAAACAATCAAATGAGTTATTAGTTAAAAATGCAAGCAAATCAATTTTTTGGAAAAATGGTCGATAACGGAATTAGAATGGAGGAAGATATGATAAAGAAAGGTGAATTAAAAATATACAAAGATGGAGTCCATCCTCCTAACAAAAACAATAACAACAATCACAATGATAAACCAAAGTTTTGGAATAGAAATCAAAATATTGTCAACGATGGAATAGTGGATAACAACAATGTAAAACCAAAACAACCGATTTTTAATTTATCCACTCACTCAACAGCGGCTCAGCAAAACAACCATCACCAAAAAGCAACTATCAAAACTTTCTTTCAAAGACAATTTACAAACATTGGTGAACCCCTTGGATCAGCACTAAAAACACTTCTCGCAAACAAATTGATCACTTTACCAGAAGAAAGGAACTACAAATGTCAAATCAAACCACCTTGTCAGAATGATAACCATTATTGTGATTTCCATCGAAGCAAGGGACATCACACAGATAATTGTCAGAAATTGAAACATATCATACAAGATATGATTGATAATGGAGTAATAACAATGGATAGACATAGGACAAATGAATCTCACACAGCTTTTAAAACTTCACTTCCAAACTATGAGAAAGGTGAATCATCAACAACAAATAATGGTAAGGGTAAAGCAAAGGTAAATTACGCTCATACATATGACAATATGGTAAACATGATTGTAGTTAAAGAAAAACAAAATCAAGAACATGCTCATGCTATCACAAGAAGCAAAGCCAAAGTTGTTTCGTTGGGTCCTATGACAAACACATCATCCACTACCAAACAATACAACCTAGTGAATTAATTGCAGAAAACACCCGCACAAATATCCATCTTAGAATTATTAAAGCTTTCACCTGCACAAAAAGAAATTCTATAAAAAGAATTAATCGATACAATAATATCCAAAGATCTTGATATCAATCAATTCCAAACCATGGTGGGACACCTCACAACCCCTCACTATTTATCATTCACTAAAGAAGATGACATGTCCTTACAACATCCCCACAATGCTCCTTTGCATGTTGAAGTCCTCATTCACAAAATGCGCGTTAAACGTGTTCTAATAGATGGTGGAGCTGGCATAAATATTTGTTTATTGAGTCTTGTTCGTGCCTTAGGATATTCAGAAGATGCAGTTGATGTCCAGAAAAGGATCACCATAAAATCCTATGATGAAGAAGAACATTCCTCCAAGAGAATTGTGATACTACCCATCAGAGTGGGACCTTTGTAGAAAGACACAACATGCCAAGTTATAGACTTGGACTTATCATATAATGTACTCCTGAGGAGACCATGGATACATGACTTGCAAGCTGTCCCATCAACATATCATCAGTGTGTAAAATTTTCCTACAATGGGCAGGAAATCACAATCTTTATAGATTCAAATCCATTTCAATACTGCAGCAATCTAAAAATGGCCCAAGAAGTCATTGTTCCTCATAATAGAGAAGCATCATCTTTGAACACACAATCCAAGGAACAATCATTTGCCTCTATTCTATCAAGTATGGAAAAACAAATGCAGCTAAGTGATAAAGGGAATAGAGAATATTCAATATCACAATTACCACTTTCTCCTAAATCCTTTGGAAAACCATCAGACTCTAAACAACAACCAATGGTAAAACATCTTCCGATATTTGATGGAGCATTTGTTAGTGCTGGAACCTTATCAAAGGAAATAGAAGACAAAGATGTGCTACAGTGGCTATACAAGGATGAAGAATGTCAACAAAAGATCAATAATGTTAGAATACCTAAATAAAAGTATGGAAAAGGATTTAACATTCTCAAAAGAATGGGATACACCGGAATGGGTCCTATAGGAAAAATAAAAGAAGGTATCTCAAAACCTATCCAACCTTACACTCAGCAAACTACAGACAAAACAAGCTTAGGGTATCGACAAGTTACTTTAATAGAAGACACATCTCTTAGTCAACAACAAGAGAAATATGAAAATAGACAAGAACAACTGGCAATTGAAAGAGAAGAAACATCAGCTAAGCAACAAACATGAACAAATAGGAAATGGGAAAAGAAACAAGCTTCCAATCAACAAGAAAAACAAACTAAGGGCACCTCTCAAGAAACATTAAATCTCAATTAAAACAAGAAAGAAGCTAATATAAATCCAGAAGAGATCATAGCAAAGTTGACAGAACTTAATCTCAGTCCTGAAGAAGTTGAATATGAAAGAAGGAAAAATATAGCCAGAAAAGAAAAAGAAATGCTATATGACAAAATCCATAGATTGCAGGTTGCAAGTGATACAGATTCTAATGAATGGGAATGGGATTCCTATCACTCTGAAGGAGATGTAGGAGTCGATGTAGTTCACACGTACGCTAGACAAATGTCAGGAACTAGTTCACTTGAATTAGAATCACATTCAGCTAACTTGGACTTAACCGAGGACGATCAGGAATTTCTTATGCGAGGTCATTTTGATGAGATTATTGTTCTAGACATCAACATACATATTGAAAACTTTGATACATCCATCATGACCCTTGAAACCCTTGAAACATCCCAACCTGAAGATCCCCTACCTCTAATCCACCCTGAGCTTATTGATTGGGAAAATGAAGACATACCGCCATTGATACCTTTCTGAATGACCATGCCATATATGTATATCTTAATGTAATCGAACCCATAACAACTCCCACCAAGAATTCCAGCAATGCATCTTCTAGCCAAGTGGGTGCCAATCTCCTAGTCACAAAAGTGAAAATAAAGAAAAGAATATCAAGTCTAATGCTGAAAACCATTTATTAACAACATTAGATCAGGAAAAAGTAAAAAGAAAGGATGCATCTAATGGTGAAAACCTCCTTGAGGCACTAGAAGATGGGAGATTTGGCACTTTACCTGAGCACTATCAAGAAAGGTCATCCATTTTGATCGAACCAACGGAGGCAGTTAACATTGGCACAACAAAGCAACCAAAGATTCTTCATCCAACGACTTCTCTGTCCAAAGAAGAAATGCAACAATATGTAGAATTCTTCAAATGATGACAAATCAATTTTGCCTGGTCATATGTAGACATGCTAGGGTTAGATCCAGAGCTTATTATGCATCACTTAAATGTTAGTCTAGGAGCCAAACCAGTCAAACAGAAGTTAAGAAAAATGCATCCTCGTATCGCTCTTCTAGTCAAAGCAAAACTAAAGAAATTATTGGATATCGGATTCATCAGACCTATAGCATATCCTCAATGGGTATATATCCAACATCGTTCCTATTTCAAAACCAGATAAAAGCATCAGAATATGCATAGACTTCAGAGATCTTAATAATGCATGTCCAAAGGATGATTTTCCTTTGCCTAACATTGACATCATCGTAGATTTAACTGCTGGACACTCCATGTTCTCTTTAATGGATGGTTTCTCTGGATACAATTAGATCAAAATAGCACCCGAAGATCAAGAAAAAATAGCTTTCACATGTCCATGGGGTACTTTCTACTAGAATGTCATGCCTTTTGGATTAAAGAACACAGGTGCTA
Source organism: Cryptomeria japonica (assembly GCF_030272615.1). Lineage (NCBI taxonomy): Eukaryota > Viridiplantae > Streptophyta > Pinopsida > Cupressales > Cupressaceae > Cryptomeria > Cryptomeria japonica. The sequence goes on from NC_081413.1 coordinate 352,954,556, forward strand.
CATATCAAAGAGCTATGACAACTATATTTCATGACATGATGTATACATTCATGGAAGACTATGTGGATGAGATATTGGCTAAATCATACAATAGAGAAGAACATATAGAGATATTGGAAAAGATTTTTGACAGGTTAGAACAATACAAGCTACGGCTAAATCCTAAGAAATGTGCCTTTAGTGTCACTTCAGGCAAGCTATTGTGATACATTGTTTCAGCTAGAGGTATCGAAGTGGATCCAGCTAAGGTTAAAGCAATCATGGATATGGCATCTCCCAAGAATATCAGTCAACTAAGATCACTCCAAGGAAGACTCCAGTCAATCAGAAGATTTGTTGCTCAACTAGTAGATAAATGTCAACCATTTACTCATCTATTGCACAAAAATATCCATTTCAAGTAGGACCATCAATGTGAAGACGCATTCAACAAGATCAAGGAATATCTTATACAACCACCTGTACTAATGTCACCAATTCCAAGAAAGTCATTGTTACTCTATGTATCAACCACCAAAACATCATTAGGAGTTTTGCTCACACAACAGGATAATGAAGGAAAAGAATGAGCTACCTACTACATCAATAGAACACTAGTAGGATATGAGATCAACTATTCACCAACAGAAAAGGCATGCTTGGCAGTAGTTTTGGCTTCTCAAAAATTACGACACTATCCACTATCTCACTCCATTAAGTTAATAGCTAAAATTGATCCTCTAAAATATTTACTCAGCAAAGCAACATTAACAGGACGACTAGCAAAATGGATCATGATTCTGAGTGAGTTTGATATTGAGTATGTTGATAGAAAATATATCAAAGGACAAGTTATTGTAGGCCAACTAGCAGAGGCACCACTTCAAGATGATCATCCTCTACAGATTGAGTTTCATGATGCTGATATCCTAATAGTCACAACAAAAACATGGAAATTATACTTTGATGGTTCATATACACAGCATAGATCAGGAGCAGGTATTCTATTCATCACACCACAAGGTCATACAATCCCAAAAGCATACAAGTTAAACTTTCCATGCACCAATAACACAACAGAGTATGAAGCTTTGGTTATAGGTATCAAAATGGCTATAGAATGGAATATTACACAACTTCAAGTCTTTGGAGACTCTCAGCTCATCATCAATCAAATCAATGATGACTATCAAACAAAGGATGAAAAGCTAATGCCTTATAAAAAGATGGTTGACGATATCAAGAAATACTTTATAGAAATATCTTTCCAGCAGATCCCAAGAAATGACAACAAAGCAGCAGATGCCATGGCTACACTTGCTTCCCTCCTTCAAACATAGGAGAATCAACAGTGTTATGAATTCCTAGTGGAAGAGTTGTTTTACCCTGCTCATAATTGTCCAAATTCCCCAACTATTTGTCAACTTGGGGGGCATGATTCATCCCGCTATGGCCAAACTTCTACATACCTAAAATATAACACCTTATCTCCTGACTTATCAAAGAACCAAAAGAGAAACTTTATTCACCAATCCTCCCATTTTACTCTCGACACGGATACCCTATTTAAATGAGGTTTGGTCGGTACTTTTTTAAGATTTTTTGAACAAGAAGAATCTGAGAAGGCCTTACATGAAGTCCATAATGGCATTTGTGGCACTCATTCAAGTGGTCTTACCCTTTCAAAAAAACTCATATGCTTGGGCTATTATTGGCTAACCATGGAATGAGATTCTTTTCAGATAGCTAGAAAATGCAAACAATGTCAGATTCATGGGAATTTGATTCATGCACCAGCACAAGAACTTCATGCTTTGGCAACATCTTGGCCTTTCTGTCAATGGGGTCTTGATCTAGTGGGAAAGATAAATCCTTCTTCATCTAATGGTCACAAATTCATCCTTGTAGCTACAGAATATTTCACAAAATGGATTGAGGTAGTACCTCTCATAAATATCACATGAAAACAAATTGTTGCATTTATCTTGAACTATATCATATGTCGCTACAAAATACCAATGACCATTATCACTGATAATGGGTAACCGTTCAAGAATCAAGATGTACAAGAGCTATGTGATAAATTCAGGATCCAACACAGATTTTCCACACCCTACTATCCACAAGGAAATGGGAAAGCAAAAGCATCAAACAAAACTATTCTAAAAATCCTCAAATAGATAGTGAATGATGCTAGCAAAGATTGGCATATTCAATTGAACCCTGCTCTATGAGCCTACCATACCAGTATTCACACACCAATAGGTGCCACACCTTTCTCTCTTGTTATGGATCAAAAGCAATATTGTCAATAGAAGTAGAGATACCTTCTCTATGAGTATCATTAAAAGGTCTCATCCCAGATGAAGAACAACGAGTATCTAGACTGCAAGAGTTAGAACTGATCCATGAACGAAGACAAAATGTGTTTGATCATCTAAAGGTATATCAACAAAGAATGTGCCAGAGCTATAATCACAGGTTCAAACCACAAATCTTTCAAGTAGGGGAATTAGTACTTAAAGAAAATCCACGCAACCAGGTAGATCGAGAAAAGAAAGGAAAATTTGAACCAAACTAGTTAGGTCCATTTATGATCACAACAATATTTGGATCAGAAGCATATCAACTATCAACACGGGATGAAGATCAACTTGAAGAACCAATCAATAGCATGCATCTAAAGAAGTTCTATGTCTAAAAAAACAAAAAAAAACAAAAAATAGTGAAAAAGCAGAAAATCCAAAAAAATCAAATATGAGAAAAAGTGCAATAAAAACAGATGGTGAAAACCTGGCAAATAGGTACTATTTGTAAGCTAGCTCTTCCATATATTAATTCATGCATCTTTCAGTTTGCATTCATTCATTTTCCATCAGCGATGTTCATATCCATCATAAAGCCTTTGTACATACATCAGCATCGCAGCTGCTCTCTCACCATGGTTTGGATCATTGGTTACATCATACTAAATTTGTTTCTAGGCTTGGGGAAAAATCTTGCACTTAGCTGGGGGCAAAACTTTGGATCAATTCTAAGCTTAATCAAACAGGTAGAACAAAAAGTTAGACAACTCTTATCAAGTGAAAACTGAGACATATCCAACATTGAACACGAGATCAAATTATCAACCATCAAACTATCACAAAATTAGCCTAAACGCATGGATGATATCTTTTGGATAATGATTTTAACATGATTGTTCAACTTTCTATATATTGATTTTTTCTATCATGATTTCAGAGTGACTCCAGGATGTCTTTGACTAGAGGAACAAGGAAGAAACATGATATTTTTCTTGTCTATTGTCTGAAAAATTAATCATTAATGTGTGAAAATTTGTCTCAGGACATGATCATCGGAGTGTCATCAAAGACATTTCCGATTTGCATATTGAAATGATTAATATTGTCTATTTTACGCAAGCAACACTCAGGTCATCTCGGTTCAATTATACCTTGATGCTTGTGCTAGCTTGCCATATCAAAATCCAGGAAATTAGTGCTCAGGTCATCATAGTTTAATTATACCATTAATGTTTGCACTCACTTCCCACATTTTAAAAATCTCAATGATGACAAAAATACAATAATCCAGTGACTGGTCCGCTCGTAGCTTTGCATTTAGCTTGCATTTTATTATTGCATGGGATCTCGCATGCTCCTTTTATCTAAGGTTAAATCTATCGCAAGAATCATCAAGGTATCATTACAAAGTGTATACACAATCAGACTAATGACTCATATCTCTCCAGATATTGTCGACCCAGTGAAAATCTTATCCTACCCTCTTAACAAAACCAACATCAGCATATCCAAATCTTTCTGCAACTTGATATCAACAAATGTCAGTTCTTTATCCAATCAATCTTATCAATTCTAACAATCAATCACATCTAAATCAATTTTTGCATGTCTTATACAGGATGTATCTTTCCTGAAACCAGACGTTCTGATCATGTCTTATACAGGATATATCGTTCCTGAAACTAGACGCTTTGATCATCTTTGTCTTATACAGGAGGTGTCATTCCTGAAACCAGACTGAATCTCGATCTTATCAATCTAACCAATCAAACTTTATCAATCATCAAGAACCACATCATCGTGATGGTAGAACTCACATTTTTATCAATTACAGTTGCAGACATCAAATCATTTCTAATCAGGATATCAATTTCGCAAAAATTCAAGAATTCCAAAGATCAATTATCTCAATTGATCTCCCGAGGGGGCATCATCATATCGCAATTTATCAATCAATAGCTGGGGCATCCTATCGAACCAATATCATCATCAAAATGAGTTTATTCTTTGAATCAATGCATCATCACACCTCGCTTCAAAGAGGGGCAAACTGTATACACCTAAAAATGGTCTGAAGATAATTAATCAAATAAGCAATTATTTAATTAATCCCCCTTCCCAATTAATTGAAGTCACTAAGCAATTTGATTAAATTCCCCCTTTCATCTACTTATTAATAAATCTAAGGATTTATTTAATAGGTTCATTTCAATAATCCCCTTTAATTAATTAATTGAAATTAATTAATTCCCCCCATCAAATTCATTTCTTCTAAATCCCCTAATTAATTAAAACAAATCAATTTATGAGTTGTTGAGATTAATTAGCCTTTTCCTATTATTTGAATTTTTAAATTCAAATTCTCCTAACTTCTAACCACCTAACCTAACCCCTTCTAAACCTAACTCATTTCATCTAAGCCTGGGTTTAACTAACCCCATCTTAGCTTGCACATCCTAACCACCATGTCCCCTTTCCTTGAACACTTTGCCCTCTCATGAGCAAAGCTTTGTGACACTTGTCGCTAAGTGTTCCCTTTCATCCAACCTCTTCTAGAAGCCTCTTGACACTTGTCACCATGGAGATGACATTGTCCCCTTTCATCCAACCCCTTCTCCTACCAACCTCTAAATGTTCCCTTTAATCCAACCTCTTTGCCAACCTCCTCCAATTTAACCATTGATATCTTCAGAATTAATCTTGACCGTTGATTCCTGCCACCTCACCCTTGGCCTTGGAAATCCTATAAATAGACCCCATTATGGAGTTCAAAGGATCCTGAATCCCATCTCATTTTGCATTCAAGAATTGTTAATATAGGCATATGCAATCTTAGTTTATCATTGTTATCATGATCAATTTTAGCTTAAATCTTGCTTATTTCTAGCTTAATTTGCTTATCATGTAGCTTAATCATTACCATTTCTAGCTTAAATGCATCATTTATCATTTAAATCTTCTATTTAAGTGTAGTCAAGTCAATGGAATTGCTAACCAGATCTGAGAGCAAATTCATACTCGCATTTACTAGGAGGCAATAGATCGATTAGCTATGGTTTTATCTTTCATTGATTAATTTTCTAACCATTGATTATAATGATTTATTGAGTGTTTTGTGTTGTAGCTGTAGGTACAATGGGTACACACTTCGTACGCACAACAGTTGGTATATCCATGCGATCATGTCTTGTCTCCTGAAATTCAGAGATTTTGAGACCAAAGGAGTATGGTGAAGACACCTCAATTGAGCACAATTGGGGAGATTGGTATTGCTTTCTAGATTGCACTCAAATAAGAGTATATGGGTTTGAAGGAAAACCCTATCTATTGTCTGTCACAACACCTAATAAAGTGGTGTGCCTTGAGATTGTTAGACAATTGTCAACAGTAAGTGCCCAACACTTAACAGATCATGAAAATCAGTCCATTGTGTTTGGGTTGCTGGAGTTCTCAGATTTTATTATTAAGAGCTCTAAGAGTTATGGATTGTTGTAGAAGAAATTAAAATATTATAAAATGGTGGAAGGTGACCCTAGACCAAACTTTGACCCCGAGGGTTACATAAGAGAAGCGAAGGCATCACAGAAGTTGTGAGCAGGAGATCATGAGTCATTCATGCCAGATAACTTTAGAAGAAATTTGGATAGAGAAACAATCATTGCTAAGAGGACACAGCATGATAAGGTCTCAAAGGCCTATGCATGGAAACTAAATAGAGGAAAAATTAATTATGATGTCCTACAGGGGATAGATGACCCCTTGGATAAAGTGAACAAGCTCATGGAGCATGGAGCATGAACTTGAAATCTTAGAAGGTATCCCTGCATATTTTTTCAGAGACAAAGCACAACACATTAGGGATACAAAGCCCTTGATTCAAATGTCTCCCCAATCCACCTTTGATTTTATTCCAATTGATTCCAAGGGAAGATTACCCACCTGGTTTTGAAAGTGATGTGCAATTGAATTTGGTAACATGACAATATAATGTCCAAGAGATTGGAGATATAAGGCTATTATAACATGAGGATTTTGTTGTTGATAATGATTTTATTTCTTCTAAGGAGTTCAATAAATTTTTGTGCCAACATAAAGGAATGCAAATCAGGGATTCTATGAAGGGAAAAACAATTGAAGAAAAGATCCAGAAATTGCAAGAAGAGGTAGATTTGGCCATGAGGGAGATGACACCTGAAAAGAGGAGACAATTACTCAAGGATGTCGGTGTGTTGATTTATTCTGGATGGGACATGAGATCCGCATTATTATTTTATAGCTTTCTTTGAAAACAAGATCCAACTAGGCAAATCATGCCTGATGAAGTTGACAAAATTTTTATGGGTTCGAGATATGACCCGGATCAAAAGGCTCTCCTGCTATGGGCCTTGTATCCAAAGGAAAAGAGACCTATACTTGTTGACACATATCAAGATTTTGGCCATTTGATGATCCAGCAAGCTGGAAAGATTGATCCTAGGATCACAGCCAGATTGAACTTGGATGTGGTGAAGTTGAATCAAGATCAGACAAAGTTCTTGGTTAGAGAAAATAACACATACAAAGGTTTGTATGAGAATGCCACTAAACAAATCCAAAAGTTACAAGAACAATTGTTACAGCAGGCTCCTATTATTGGAAATGATGAATTGGATACGATGCTCCAGACTAAATGAAAGGTTATAGATGCTTTAATAGATGCCATTTATTAGAAAACAAGAAGTGAAAAGCTTGCAAAACAAGTAGAGAATGCTAATGTGAGAATTAACAAATTTTCTAATGACATTGTTGAACATACATTTAAAGCTATGATGGTATACACAAACCTTTATTATAAGGCCTATATAGGGACTATAAAAGCCTTGGAGGAGCATGAAAGGTTAAAAAAAAGGTTGCAGGATGTAATGAACAATCATGAGGCCATGTCACTAGAAGAGAAAGCTCAAGGAGACCTATATTTAGAAGAACATGACAGATATGTGGATGTAATTAACAAAGATCTCCAAGCATTGGATGAAGATGGCATTGCAAAAGTGCCAACAGTCTGCAAGGAAGGAGAGATGATATCATTAGAACAGTGGAAAAATGAGTTTGCCTGTGTTAAGGGAAAAGCTATTGCTGAAATAAACTGAGATGAAGACATGGCGCCATGCATAAATCGGGCAGTGTTCAATTTCTTTTCACTAGAAATAGAGTTGAAGATGAGGAGCATTGCCACCAAATCTTACAAGAGTGACAATTGCATAAATCACCTTGGAATTCTTAATTTGTTTATCTTTCACTTTGTTAAACAAACACAATCTAGTGTTAGTATGGAAGAGACATGACTCTTCATAGGATAGATTTTGCTCTCATATATATATGATCAGTTTTTGTAAGAATGGGAAAAAATATATGATAGACTCTGGCATAATACTATACTATTTTGGACCTTTAATACAATCAATTGTTTTCCTTCACATATGTATTGTGAGTCATTTCATTTTCTATAGGCAGTTGTTTATGATATTATCTCTGAGAAGATAAGGTTACTTGTACTCTTCTAGTCAAATTTATGTTCTTATGTTATAAATCTGAATCAAAAGATCTACTAGTGAATTGTCATTGTTCCTTGTAGCTCTTTCTTGAATGGTCCCTTAAGGTTAGGGTTAAATTTATTCAGGTTGTCTATAACATAAACATTTGACAAATCTCTTTTAAGAAACAGTAATTGACAAATTTACCAAAAGGAGTAAGTTTAAGAATTGTCTCATAAATCATACATTAATTCCAAGAAGAATATAAGACTCTGTAGCCCAAATAACAAGGAAGACACTGGTCATTTACGAATCACAATCTTTACCATATTAATTATATTTATATTAAAGCAATAGGACTAGTTAAGTAGGACATATAAAACCAGTTAGCAATAGTATATTTACATATAAATTTCAAGTACAAAGATTGAATAGCTTCCACAACAACAATCTTGAACTCATCTTAAAGCCACCTATCCTAGGAACCTATGCCACTCTTAGATAGGGAAAAATTTAGATCAAGATACTCAATCTGCTATAAAAAGCATTATTTTTCAAAAGCCACTAGTGAATAGTTATACCTACCTAGGTCTTGCAGAGCCTAAAGTGAGGGAGTTAGTAACCAAATAGGTTCACTCTATAAGTTGGCCAAGTCAAATTGGAGGGTTTGATCATAGGAGTTGGCATTTCCTTAGAACCTATCCAATCTGTTGATTTGAGATCCAACATAACCAAGGACTTTGGAGCAACTTTTGATTGGCATGATATTAGTATCAATAATATTAGAAAGGTCATGCAGCAAATCAACATCAATTTTATCACTTTGTACCATTATTTCCAACTCTTCAAGCAAAGGGTTGCCTCACTTTCTAGGTACTACAGACTCATCCATTGTTGAAGATTTTCAAATTTATTTTTAATATTATTCAATTGGTTAGTAGTAACCCTAGTTAGTGATTCATCTACATCATGAGAATTTTGAGGAGAATGGGGATAAATGATGTCATTTGTTGGGTTAGAGGAAGCACTGACGTTATCATGAAATAAGTGATCTAATTTAGCCTTCATGCCCTTAGTGGTTAAACCTTGGGAAGCCTTAATCCTATAACTTATTCTCACAACTATATTGTATGTAGGACTAATGGTAATTGTTGTCATTTTATGACACCCTTGGTCCATCAGTGAGATCTGATCACAGATACGATCCATGGACTAGCGCTGCCCCAGTTGATCAAGGAGAAAAGCAATGAAATTATGAAGTGTGAAGTGTTGTCTTGTTTGGAGGAAGTTCCTTAGTCCTCAAACTTGGAACTCCGGAACCCCAAAGTTCCTATGTTTCTAAGCCTCCTTCTCTCTTCCCCCAGAACTCCATAACCCTGAGGTTCTAAGGTTCCTTTATTTTCCTCCTTCTCTTTAGTTCCCCAAAACTCTTGAACCCTGAGGTTCCGTAGTTTTTTTCCTAAGTCTCTTATCCCTTTTCTCTGGAACTAATCTGGAACCCTGAGGTTCTGAAGTTCCCTCCTTGCCATCTTCCCTTCTCTGGAACTCTGGAACCCCAAGGTTCTGAAGTTCCTTCCTTAGCCTTCCCTTTCATTTCTTCGGAACTCTGGATTCCCAAGGTTTTGAAGTTCCTCCCTTTCCTTAGCCTCTTTTTCTAATTTTTTGGAACCCCGAGGTTCCTTTCCCTTGCTCTTTTTCTTTTCCCGAAATGCCAAAACCCCAAGGTTAAAAAGGTTCCTTTGCTCAGTCTCGCCTTTCCCTTGCCTCCTTCTCAGTTCCTCGGAACTCTGAAACCCCAAGGTTCCGAAGTTCTTTTCTCTTGCCTTCTCTAGAACTCTAGAACCCCGAGGTCCCAAAGTTCCCTCCTAGCCTTTCTTCCTTTCTTTCTCTAGATCTTTGGAACCCCGAGGTTCTAATGTTCTCTTCTTTTGCTTCCCTTCTTCTTCCTCAAAACTTTGGAACCTCAAGGCTCCTAAGTTCCTTCCTTAGCCCTTTTTTCAGTTCCTTGCTGCTCTCCTTTCTCCTTCCCACAACCTTGAGGTTCCGAGGTTCTTTCCTTATCTTCCCCACTTTAGGAACCCCAGTTTTTGAGGTTCTTTCCTTATCTTCCCCACTTCAATAACCCCAGTTTCTAAATTCCTCAGACTTCTTTCCAGCTGGCAACACTTCTAGATGGCATGATCAACACTCAAATCTTTAAATGCTCTAACGACTTGTGTGAATTGTGCACCCTCTTTTGTGGAGCTATAGAGGTGCATTTAATGTTTTTGGAAGGATTTCCATCAAGGGAGGTATAGGGCCATGCTTGTTGTGCTAACTTATGTCATGTCTTCATGCTCTGACTTTGGAAGGTCAGCCAATCCACCCTTCTCAGGATTGGATTTTTAGGGTATGTCTTGGTTGCTTGCATGTATAGAAATTCAAGTGCATGCACTTCCCTGCACTCCCAGACTGACATTTCCCTACACACACAGGGGTCGTGATCACTCTTGTAACTGATTTTCTATATAAAAGTTGTTAATCCTCATTGTAAAGGGTTCTCTCCTTGCTGGCTTGAACTATTCCATTCTCTTTCACTTCTCTTATATTTTTTTGCATTTTGCAACTGTAAGTTTGGCCATTGGCCTTCAAATGATTTAAAATTGCCATTCTTGCCTTCCTTCAACTTATGTATGTTGTGTATGTTTTATGGATCTTCTCTCATATATGTTGTATTAATTTATTTCTGAGTGTGACTTGTGGGAAGCCTTCTCCCCTCTTGACATTCAACAAATTTTAACCTCCATAAATGCATTGGGGTAACTCATACAACTGATGTTTGTGTGTCTCCTGGGTATTTCAGTTGATTCTTTGTGTCATTTCGGGTAGGGAGAGAAACAATCTCTTCTTGGTGCATCACCTCTTTTTATTTTAAGCATTCAGGAGTAAGTTTTGAAGTGTTGAGTTGGCTCAACACCTTCACTTGGATTGAGAAGGAAGTCGGCCTTCTCCGGAGATTCAACCCCCTTGTGCAAGGTCCCACACTTCGGGGTGTTTCCATTTTTTACAAGGTTGTTGAGTTGATAGCTCAATAAGAGTGTAAGATTTTGTGATGACAGTAACAAAACTCATGCACAAAGGAGGGAAATTTGAATGCATTGAAAATGATGATTGACACAATACAATTTGTTGTAACAATGATTGATTTTTTTAATTATTAAGGAACAAACAAGTTTTGAAGGGACCCAAAATCCTTTACATTTCATAATTACAAAAATCTTCTTAAAGAAATAAACATCTTAGAAGACAACAACCAAAAGACAGCAAAAGACAAACACAAAACCATACACCACAAAAAAGATAGCAAAAAGGAAAGACTAGTCGATATTTTTAAGGGTCTTCCACCTCAGCTTGCAATTGTGTCATGTTGAGGGAAATCTTCCTCAATTCCTTTATTTCTTGATTGGGGGATTTCTTCTTCAAAATGGATCTAGTTCTCTTGGAAGGCCCGAAAGTATCATCTTTGTTCTTCTCTATGCTATCAACATCAATCATGGTCCCTTCCTAATGGAGGCTTTCAAACTTTCCAACCATAGTATTGATACATTCAACAAATAATTTCACAATTTTGTGACTATAAGTCACCAGGAAGATGGGATTTTCATTAACTTTCTAAAATTTACTTTCCAATTGTTTGAGTTTTCCATCATACTCTCTTTTCATTTTCTCTTCCAAGTTTGTGCTTCTATTGTCATAGTCTTTCTTGAGATTATTGATTGTGCTCACAATTTTCTACATGGAATCAACAATTTCTTTTCTCTGTTCAAAACTCCATTGTTCTGCACCTTGGTTATCCTATTTACTAGTCACTACACATAGTTTTACATTAATCTCCTTGATTTCATGGAAGACCCACTTTAACATTTTAAAATTGTTCACAACAAAGTCTCAGGCAATGGCCAAGACATCATTAGGGTTTTCTCTATCCAATCCAAGAAGGGGGGAGTTGAAATTGAGTTCATTAGGGAAGGGAGGTCTATCATTCCTCTTAAAGATAGGTTACAAGTTATCTGGCATAGAATTATGGGAATGCAAAGAATCCAAGGTATAAATGGACATAGGGGATTCTCTGCTTCTTTTATTCATATGGCCCTACTTAGGGATGGAGTCTAACTTAGGGTTGGTATCTTCCAACTCAGTATTCTAGTCATCCTCATCAGAAGGGAGGCTAACAAAATCTTCACCATCAGTCTAAGAGGAAGGGAATTTCATTCTAGTGGACGGATAAGGTTGAGTCTTAACATACTTATGAATCATAAACAACAGACCCTTGTGAAGAACAGGGTTTTTCTTATTCTTCCTATTGTCTTTGATGCTGGCATTGATGGATGAGAGAAAAAAAAAATGAAAAAATATCTTCACCTTATGCCTAAAGTGATTTAACGAGATGAAATGGTGCTCATAAGCCCTATTATATCTACCATCTAGGGTAATATACTTCATGAGAACCAATGGCATAGCACTAGATAGTGATGGTATGATGAAAGAATAAGTACCTGGTAGATTACTGAGAGGGGGGGATGGATTAGTAAATAGAAAAACTGATACAAACTTCCCAAAATCAAACTCAATCACACAAAGTAAACTTATCAATGAAATACCACTATCAAGATCAATACTCATAAGAATACCGGTTGATTGTTACAACAGCTTAACAATAAATAACATTTAACTTGTAAACATCCAAATGCTTCATTTCTCAATGCTTCCAATTATCATGCCTTATCAAAAATAGTTAAGTAGTTAATCAAATCAAAAATAAGATCATAACCACAAAAACATTCACCACATGACACAAGTATTTATACGTGGAAAACCCAAATAGGTAAAAACCATGGTGAGATGGAACTCACAAGAAAATATTTGAACTCTTCTGAAGTTTGCCCTGTTAGGAGCCTAGCTTGTTAAAGCTTTTACAAAAGGCCTATTAAGAATTGATCGTGTTAGGAATCACCCGGTTAAGGGATTGACTACAAATTCCTTGTTAGAAGCAAATACCCTGTAAGGAGTAACCTCAATAGAGGATTTGAGAATCCAATCTAATGGACCACCTTGTTAGAGGATTTAATAAGTAACCAAGCTTGTTAGAGCTTACCCGGTTAAGGGATTTCAATTATGCTGTAATTGTTAGAAAACAACAAGAGTTTGCTTGATCTATCTAAATAACACTACATTTGCTTGATTAGATCCATTTAAGCTTCTATCTGCCTTTACTCAAACTATAGACTCATTCTCCGGTTAGGCAACCACACACTCAACTGATTCCAGACAACTCTTGTCAACACCAAACAAAACAACTTCATCAACCTTAAATACAAATCGATTAGGTCGGTAACACAACAAAAACCTAATCCTTTCATCGTGATTACAAACAATTTGGTACAATTATAACCGTTGGATTTCATAGCAATCTCTTCACATCTATCAAGAAAACCTCAAACACTCCTTGATTAACGCTTCATCAAGATCAGTTACTCATCACACACTTTTCATTTGATGCAATACACTTTACTCATTCCCAAGACAAACAAACACGCAAAAATAATTTGAACTTGTCTTCATACAATGACCTTACATGTCACCATCATTACTGCTCAACATTAGATCATAAATCAACATAACTAATTCAACAACCTTAATCGGTTAGGGTTTAGCAAAAACAACTGGTAGGGTTTACCGGTTACATAACATAGAAATGGTTTAACCTTTTACTCTGATTACCAGTTCAACTCACAAACTTACATACCGGTTTACAATATCTTTTACAAAGTTCTTCCTACCAGTTACAAGAAAATATCAACAGTAACAACAATATCATTATCGATTCAATTGACATTAATGACAACATATCATTAATGCAATCTTCATGTAAATTCCAACAATCTCCTCCTTTGGTATTGATGGCAATACAAATATCAACACCATTACTTGTTGTTGTGATTGTGAATAGGAATCTTGGTTTACATTACCAAGTATTCCCATTCTCTCTCCATCTTCAGTCTGTCACTGGTTTTCCTTCACATAATCACATAATGCTTCTCCCCCTTTGACAACAATGCCAAATTGAAAGTAAAACATGTAATGTCAAATTTTCACTATGCATCAACAACATACTACAACTTGATGCTCCCCTTGTGGAATACATCCACTTCTACATCAACCCTTGTAAAAATTTTGCAATTAATTCAGGGATTGATGTAGTCAGCATCATGCTAAACTAACTTCATGAAGAGGGACAACCCCTAAGTGACTTCTAAGATACTCAAAAGTAGTCTTAGGTAGAGGTTTGGTAAAAATATTTGCAAGCTGCTCCTTAGTAGAAACAATCTCTAAGATAACATCTTTACTCTGAACTTTTTCCCTCAAGAAATGATACTTCAATTCAATGTGCTTGGTTCATGTGTGCAAAATAGGATTCTTAGAAATATTTAGGGCACTTGTATTATCACATAAAATCTTTATAGGTTCTGAGATCTTCATCTTAAAACCTTCCAAAATGTGCCTCATCCAAATAGCCTATGTGCAATTCATATAAGCTACAACATACTCAGCTTAAGCAGTAGATTGGGAAGTACAACTCTACTTTTTACTACTCCATGAAACAAGCCTTCCTCCAAGAAAAAATGCTCCACCGGTTGTGCTTTTCTGGTCATTATCATTTCTTGCCCAGTCAGCATCTATGTATGCCTTCAAATCAAAGTTCCCCCCATATGGATACCATAATCCATAGTCAACAGTACCTTTTGGGTATCTAAAAATTATCTTGGTTGCTATTAGGTGTGTTTCCTTAGGATTCTTCTAGAATCTAGCAACTATGCCAATGGCATGGGCTATGTTTGGTCTGTTGTGAACAACATAGTGTAATTTGCCAATCATTGACCTATATTCCTTCCCATCAACATACTTAGATTCATCTTCCTTGGACAACTTATAACCTATAACCATTGGTGTCCCAATTGGTTTACAAACACTCATGCCAAATGTCTTCAAAACCTCTTTCACATACTTAGGATGTGTTAAGAAAATGCCATTCTTCATTTGATGTATCTGCAAGCCTATGAAAAAATTTATTTCCCCTACTAAAGACATTTCAAACTCATTTTTCATTTCATCTGCAAAACTATTGCTCATGACATCATTACCTCCAAATATAATATCATCAACAAATAGTTCATTGACTAGTATTCCATCTCCTTCAGACTTGAGATATATGTTACTATCATCACTAGTTCTCAGAAATCCTATCTTCATTAGATGTGTACGAAGTCTTTCATACCATGCTCTGGGTGTCTGCTTTAATCCATATAAAGCCTTATGCAATCTGCATACCATGTCTTTTTCATCAGTCAAAGCATAACCATCAGGTTGCTCTATGTATACCTCTTCTTTCAATATCCCATTCAAAAATGTAGACTTAACATCCATCTGATATACCTTGAACTTCTTATGGGCTACAAATACAAGTAAAGTTCTGATACCTTCCAGTCTTGCTACTGGTGTAAAAGTTTCTCCATAATCTTCTCCTTCTTCTTGCACATAACCCTTGCAGACTAATCTTGCCTTGTTGTGAACTACACCACCATCTTCATTCAACTTGTTCCTATATACCCATTTAGTACCTATAACATTCTTATTTACCGGTCGGGGTACTAGGGTCCAAGTGTTGTTCTTCTCAATTTGATCCAATTCCTCCTCCATAGCTTTAACATAATGATCATCACCAAATGCTTCCTTAGAAGTTCTTGGTTCAATGGTGGAGATCATGCAAGAATTCTCTCTGATTCTTCTTCTGGTTAGTACTCCAGCATCCTTATCTCCAATAATGTGCTTAGGATTGTGATTTAGTCTCACATATCTAGGAATAGCATGATCATTATCTTCAAGTTCAACTTCTTCTTTGTCATCATCCTCTTCTAAATTTATCTGTTCCAGTTGAACAAGTGCATCAGAATTTGCTTTGCTGATTTCATATTTCACAGTTTCTGGTTCCAAAAACAAAATGCAAGGATCTTCATCTTCTTTCTCTGAACTGGTTCCTTCTGAGACTTCATGAAATTCATCCACTCGAACATCAGCACTCTCAACAATTCTCTATGTCCGGTTGTTAAAACATTTGTAGGCCTTACTCTTGGTGGAATAGCCAAGAAATATACCTTCATCACTCTTAGCCTCAAATTTGCTAATATAATCACCTCTCTTAATAAAACATTTGCTTCCAAATATCTTAAAATAGCTAACATTGATGATCTTCCATACCAATATTCATAAGGAGTCTTTTCCTTACCTCTCTTTACCAGATCCTAGTTCATTATGTAGACAGTTGTGTTGATAGTTTCTCTCCAAAAGGTGTTCACTACACCTCCTTGTATCTACATTATCCTAGTAGCTTCAACAAGTGACCGGTTGTTTCTTTCTGCTATACCATTCTGATGTGGTGTCCTTGGTGTAGAAAGTTGTTGTTTGATACCATTCTCTTCATAGTACCTAGTGAATTCCTCAGAACTAAATTCACCGCCTTGATATATCCTTAGACATTTTATCTTCTTACCACTCTCTTTCTTAGCTAAGGCCCTGAATGCCTTGAACTTACCAAAAGCTTTAGTCTTATCTTTCAAGAATTTGACCCACATCATCCTTGAGCAATCATCAGTGAGAATCATGAAATATCTGTCACCTTGAATTCTTTTTCCTCTTATGGGTCCACAAAGATCTATATGAACCAAATCTAACAAGTGCTCCACTGAAAAGGATTTGCTTTTGAAAGTTGAAGAAGTCATCTTTCCTAACTGACATTCTTTGCAAAGAGCATTCACCGGTTTGTCTAGTTGAGGCAAACCTCTCACTGTCTTGGACTTACTCACTTTAACAATATTATCAAAGTTTATATGACAAAATCTCCTATGCCAAAGCAAGCTATCGTCTATTTTAGAAATAAAATAGTTTCTAACTTTAGAATTAAGATGAAACAGGTTACCTTTAGTTTGTTTCCCAGTTGCAATCAATTCACCTTTGTTGTCAAAGATTTTGCACATACCATTTTAAAACTCCAGTGGGTATCCTTTATCATTGAGTTGTGCCACACTCAAAAGATTGTGCTTTAGACCTTCAACCCAATAGACATCATCTGCACTGCTCTTCCCATTAAGAGAAATAACTCCCTTACCTTTAACCATATAGGGTGAGTCATTGCCAAATCTAACAACACTGCCATCAAATTATTTCAAGAAAATACATTTTTTCTGATCACCAGTCATATGATGTGAACAACCACTATCAATGATCCAATCATCAGAGTTATCCATCATGGATACTAATGCCTTCTGGTATGATATCTCTTCCTTAATAGCTACAAACACATTATCTTCACTAGCATCATCATCAGATTCTTCATCAGTGATACCATTATCTCTCTTGCCTTTACCCTTATACTTGTTGAATTTATCTCTCTTATGTTCATTTTCACCATTAGGACAATTAGCCACTATGTGACCAATCTTGTTTCATGCAAAACATTTTAAAGGTAATTTACCTCTATATTTACCAATGCCTCTAGGCAACTGCTTTTCCAACAATGCTTCAAGCTCCACTAAACTGTCTTCATCATCAGCATCTCTATTGGATCTAGATTCATAACCATGACTAGTATCTCTACTTTTTCTCACAGATGGGTTAGAAACAGAAGATCTAAATGCAGACTCAGATTTCTGTACACTACCATCATAACCATTTAATTCAAAAGCAGTAAGCTTGCCAATGATGGGGTCAAGAGTTACCTTAGTTTTGTCAAAGGACTTCAACTCCTGAATAGCTGCAAATTGAATAGCATAGACTGGTATCAAGGTTCTTAGTACCTTAATGATCATTGTAGCATCTTCAACTTTCCCTCCTACACTCTTAATTTCACCAACTATCTCTTTTATCCTTTGACCATAATGCTAGATATTCTCACCTTCAGACATCCTCATGTCATCAAACTTTTCTCTTAGACTCTCTTCTTTAGCAATCTTAACATGTTCATCACCACTATAAATCTCTTCAAATTTTTCCATACTTCATATGCAGTTTCAAGACCATAAACATCTACATATTCACCATTAGACATAGAACTGATAATAGCCTCCAATTCTTGATGATTTTCTTGTTGTTCTTTCTTCTGATCATCAGTCAGAGTTCCAGTAGGTGCAATATACTTAGTTTCTACATGATCCCAATACTGACTTCCTGAACCCTTGATGTAAATCTTCATTCTGTCACTCCATATCCTATAGTTTTCTCTGTTGAACTTCAGGCCTTCTTTCTTCATCATGATCTAGCAGATCTTTTGCTCAAGCTGTTAGGCTTAGATCTTAGAGGACTTGAGATGCTCTGATACCAATTGATAGTATGATGAAAGAATAAGTATCTGGTAGATTAATGAGAGTGGGGGGTGAATCAGTAAATAAAAAAACTGATACAAACTTCTCAAACTCAAACTCAATCACACAAAGTAAACTTATCAATGAAATACCACTATCAAGATCAATACTCATAAGAATACCAGCTGACTGTTACAAAAACTTAATAATAAACAACATTTAACTTGTAAACATCCAAATGCTTAATTTCTCAATGCTTCCGGTTATCATGCCTTATAAAAAATAGTTAAGTAGTTAATCAAATCAATAATAAGATCATAACCACAAAAACATTCACCACATGACACAAGTATTTATACGTGGAAAACCCAAATAGGTAAAAATGATGGTGAGATGGGACTCACAAGAAAATAGTTGAACTCTTTTGAAGTTTGTCCTATTAGGAGCCTAGCCTGTTAAAGCTTTTACAAAAGTCCTATTAAGAACTGATCCTGTTACGAATCACCAAGTTAAGGGATTGACTACAAATGCCTTGTTAGAAGCAAATACCCTGTAAGGAGTAACCTTGGTAGAGGATTTGAGAATCCAATCTAATGGACCACCTTGTTAGAGGATTTAATAAGTAACCAAGCTTGTTAGAGCTTACCTGGTTAAGGGATTTCAATTTTTCTATAATTGTTAGAAAACAACAAGATTATGCTTTATCTATCTCAATAGCACTACATTTGCTTGATTAGATCCATTTAAGCTTCTATCTACCTTTACTCAAACTGTAGACTCATTCTCTGGTTAGGCAACCACACACTCGACTAATTCTAGCCAACTCTTGCCAACACCAAACAAAACAACTTCATTGACCTTAAATACAAATCAATTAGGTTAGTAACACAACAAAAACCTAATCCTCTCATTGAGATTACAAACAAGTCGGTACAAGTATAACCATTGGACTTCATAGCAATCTCTTCACATCAATCATGAAAACCTCAACAACTCCTTGATTAGCGCTCCTTGATTATAGTAACTCATCATGCACTTTTCATTAGATGCAATACACTTTTCTCATTCCCAAGACAAACAAATGCACCAAAACAATTTGAACTTGTCTTCATACAATGACCTTACGTGTCACCATCATTATCTCTCAACATCAGATCATAAACCAACATAACCAATTCAACAACCTTAATCAGTTAGGGTTTGGCAAAAACAACTAGTAGGGTTTACCAGTTACATAACATAGAAAGGGTTTAACCTTTTACTCCAATTACCGGTTCAACTCACAAACTTACATACCGGTTTACAATATCTTTTACAAATTTCTTCCTACCGATTACAAGACAATATCAACAATAACAACAATATCATTACCAGTTAAATTGACATCAATGACAACATATCATTAATGAAATCTTCATGCAAATGCCAATAGATTATTTTTATTTTACCCATGTCATAGCTACTCTTGTCCACTTTGGCTAATTTCTTCCTTTCCTTTTTTTCCTTGGGAAATTTCTTAACTATGGAATTCGACATTTTCCTATCTCTATAAGACTTTGACCCTTCCATGGATAGGTCAGTAATCTCTGCGATTAATTTTTCATCAATCTCAAAGATTCTGCCACCTAACTAAATCTTCCCATCTTTCAAACCCTTAGAAAAAAATTTGTCACACTAGCATCAGCTCCATGCAACCTCTCAATGAAAGGGGTGAGACCTCTGCGATCAAAAATTGGCCAAATGGTTTTATCCATTTTTACTTATTCATGGTCCAAAGGTTCCACCCTTCTCCTCTCGTCTTCCATGATCACATAAATGGTGGAAATGTGTAACAAGAGAAAACCCCAAAAGAAGCTAGTGTATACACCTAAAAATGGTCTGAAGATAATTAATTAAATAAGCAATTATTTAATTAATCCCCTTCCCAATTTAGTTGAATTCATTAGAAATTTGATTAAATTCCCCATTCACTTGCTTATTAATAAATCTAAGGATTTATTTAATAATTTCATTTCAATGGTCCCCTTTGATTAATTAATTTAAATTGATTAATCCTCCCCCCATTTAATTCATTTCTTCTAATCCCCTGATTAATTAAAACAAATCAATTTATGAGTTGTTGAAAGTTAATTAGCCTTTTCCTATTATTTGACTTTTTAAATTCAAATTTCCCGCATGCCTCCTAACTTCTAACCACCTAACCTAACTCATTCCATCTAATCCTGGGTTTAGCTAACCCTATTCTCTTGCACATCCTAACCTCCTATGGGGTGGATATTCTCCCCTTGAGACACATGGCATTTATTCCACATGTCTCCTCCCTTGGATAATTTCCCTCTTATGAGAAAGGCTCCTTGACACTTGTCACCACAGAGATGACAAGTGTCCATCCCTTCAACCTCTTCTCTAACCTCCTCCAATTTGACCCTTGATATCTTCAAACTCAATCTTGATCGTTGATTCCTGCCATCTCACCCCTAGCCTTGGAAATCCTATAAATATCCCCCATTTTGGAGCACAAAGGATCCCATCTCATATCATCTTAAGCATTGTTATTATAGGAAAATACCATCTCATCTTAAGCATTGTTATTATAGGCATATCATTTCTATAATTCTAGTTTAAGCATTGTTATTATACGAAATTGCATCTTAGATCTAGCTTAATTTGATCATATTCTAGCATAATTGTTTAATCATATAGCATAATCAATGCATATCATTAGCATAATTAGCTTCTTGGATCAATCTAGTTTAATAATGCATTCATCTAGCTTGCACATCATATCATTTTAAATTCTTCATCTTGGTGTAGTCAAGTCACTAGGATTGCTCATCTAGATCTGAGAGCAAATCCACACACATCTCTTAGGAGGCGATAGGTCACTTTGTCATGCTTTATCTATCATTTGATTTCAATTTGCTAACCATGCTTGTAATGATCTATTGAGTGTTTGTGTTGCAGCTGCAGGTACCCTACTTCACACGCATGACAACTAAAAACCACCCAGAAATCATGCAATAATTTAGGGAGTAATAAGAAATCACTACTCTATTTAATAATAGCCTAAGCCATCATATCAAAAAGTGACATCAACAATCATTAAAAAGAATTGGCTTGTCTAGCTTGGGATAATTCATATGATAGCAAGGCCTTTACATCAACCGAAATGTTATCCCTAGGGCTCCAAAACTTTTCATTATTACTTCTAACTCCCATATTGGCAAAATGATCAGCTAGACCATTCGCTTCATGGTAGGCATGGGAAATTTCAATTTTTTGAGAAGACCTTACAATTTCAATGGATTTCTCAAACCAAATTTTAGTAGTCCGTGAAGGTTTTTGTTGGCCTTTTAGGCATTGAATAATATTACTGGACTCTCCTTCAAGACAAACTAATTTGGAATTTATACTCTTAGCCAACTTCAATCCATGGTAGGCCACTACAGCTTCAGCAAGGTGGTTTGTTTGAGATCCCAAGGAGAGTGCCACCATTGAAATAAGTCTTCCAACATAATCTCTTATCACTCCCCCACACCCAACTGGCCTTGGATTTCCTTTGGCCACCCCATCAAAATTAAAGTTCACCCATCCAACAAGAAGAAGGATCTAGTGAACATTATCCCTCAAAAATGTAACCAATTTGGGAGTTAGAGGCATATCCTTTTTAATATTCCAACTGATGGCAACCTAAAAATAAAAGGAAGAGAAAAAGGAATTCTCCTTCTTCAAATAATTAGCTCTAGAAAAATGAAATTTTTCTATAATATAACTGCGTATCTTGCTAAAAATAACCTTCGAAGATGAAGCAAATTTCCTAAAGGCTTTGTTGTTATGTTATTTCCATAATCCCCACACCGGATGGGGAAAATAAAGGGACCACAACATTTGTAAAACTTTAATAGATGTTGGAGCTTTCCATTGAGAATGGAACTCCACTGAAGATGAAGGAGAAGTCCACATGAAATTCTATTTTTGAAGTAAATAACCCCAAACCTCATGGGAAAAAGTATAATGCAAAAACAAATGAGTTAGATTATGCCTCCATCATACAAAGATAGCATGTATTAGTTAGATAGAAACCCCTCTTACACAAATTGTCAATGGTCAAAATTTAATTCCAAAGCATAACCCAGAAGAAAATATTGATCTTTGGGGTGAGGAACTTGTTCCAAACACCAGCCCAGGGGGGAGGGGGAGAAAGGGCCTCAAATTGAAGGTCCAAGGGCAAAGCCACCAGAAAATCCCTTGGAGAAGTATATGTTTCTATGCCTGAATGTCATATGTATTAAGCAAATTAGAAAATAAGAACAAATCACCAATTCTCGACTAATTAACAAACATCAAACATAATCAATGAAAATTAGTAGAAAACAATAAATGAATTCAAATAAAGACTCCCTCATTCTGCATCTTTGCTTCCATTATTCTTCTCGAATTTGAGTGGTTGGTGGCTCTCAAGTATTGCACCAATTTCCTTCATACAAAATATTTTGAAGACTCTGATTCTATGATTCTAGCTTGAATTGAGAAAATGATGTTTAATTTATAGATTTTCAACGCAAAGGAGGTGAGAAATAGAACTCAAGTGTTGATTGATAGATAACTAAAATTGATTGATCAGTTAACAGAGTTGATTGATTTGTTAACTCGGTAGATTGATCTATTAACAGGATTGATTAGAGAGTGAAGTCAATAGATTGGCTAGTAAACTCATTTGATTGATCAGTAAACTAAATAGACTAGGGAGATGATTGAATTCATGGATTAGTCATAAAAGGTTGATTTTGAGTTTTTAAAAAAGATGATTAATGAGTTAACTGAGTTAACTGATTTGATCAATCAGTTCTGATTTTAGCATGTGTTGTAGGAATTTGAAATTGAATTTCATTTTCATTTTCAATCTGGATTTGAATTTGGTCATTCAAATGTTGAAATGCACATGAAATTAACTGAAATTCAGATTTGGTGAAATGTGAATTTGGAGGTGAAATTAGATGAAATGATATGAAATTCGAATTTGGGAGAAAATGAAATGAAATTAGATGGAATTAATTGGAATTATAATTTGGGGATTTGGAGGAATTAAATCAATTAATTTAAATAATTTAAATGAAATTATTTAAATAGGAAATTGAATTAAATAATAAAGATTATTTAACTAAGGAAAAGGTCGCAATTAATTAAATAATTGATATTTAATTAATAATTGAGATATGGTTAACTGATAAAAATGATTTGAGAATATAAATAGAATAATTAGAAGTGTTGAAGGGTGATGATTAGATGAAATAGTTAGTTTAATCAAATAATTAAAGAATTACTTAATTAAATGGACGAATAATTAGTGTAGAATTAATGAGACATTTTTAGGTGTCTACATTTGCCCCTATTTGTGACAATGTTGAAAATGGCATTGTTTCAAAGAAAACTGCCCCAATATGCCCCGGTGTCACTTAGGGTATAAATATGCCCCCTCGGAAAAAGTGGTCGGAAAATTGTGGAATGAAGACCAGCTTTTTGGAAATGTGCTAGATAGTGATAATATGAAGTTTGAAATGGTTTTGATCTCGTTTGCTATGTCTACAACTGCGTTGAAGTTGGAGGGGTCCACGAGTGTTATGGTGAGAAAAACCCTATTTTTGAGCTAATAAATTGAAAATTGGTATTGATTTGAGCTCATTTGCACTATTTTGTTTTGTAAGAAGTCCTTTAAGATATTAGTGTTTTTGGCATCCTTGGAGCGAAATGGCAGGACACAAAGCGATGTTGCATTTATTCGAGCGAGTGCAGTCTTATTAGAGATCTCTCGGCACTAGCGGCATGGTGAGTTGTCATGATTTTTTTCTTGTTTGTATATGTTTTTTCCAAAATTTCAATAGTTTGATGGTATGTCATTTTTCGTGAATTTCACAATTGACTGTCGATTTTGCTACAACTGATATTAGTATCTCACAATTGATGTTAGTGTACTGCAATTGATATTTTATGTCACACTCGCTTCTCTTGATTCGCATTTGAAAATTTTGCTTCATAGTTGCTAATTGTGTTTCACATTTGCTAATTTTGCTTCGCATTTGATACAAGTATGTCGTGTTTGATAATAAAGGCAATTTTTCTTATGCGTCCTGATAATTTGATGATGTAACTGATTCATTTTTATGTTTCCAATTGCAAGCACATTATCCAGTACTACTTTCTAGACAGACGAGGCTAGAAGGTCTTGATCAACATCGTGAGTTGGACCCAGAGGATACTGCTTTGTTACGACAGGTTGGATTGTATTACTGTGTATGGTGAAAATGGATAACAATGATAACAATATTGAAAGGCTAAATGAATTCAACCACCAAACCCTAGCCTAACAATGAACAAAGATCCACCATAACATATGAAGATTACCTAAGACAATGCAAATAACTCAAAATCACAAAGATTATACCATCACATGTCCAATAGGGTTTTGATCTCCATTCTTCCTATCTCCATTGATCTTGCTTGATATACTTGCTCTCAGATTTTTATATGCACAAGAGCTCAACAAAGAACGGAATGTGGTTGCAAGTGGAATTGTAGTGTAGCCAAGTACTCCAAAATCAGTCATTAGGCATTAGGGTTTGACAATGAAGAAAGCATCTCCTTAAATAGAAGACACAATAAGAAATGGAGGGTTAAGATTGAGAGGTGTAAAAAGAGAGGTCGGCTAGGATTAGAGGGTAGGTAAAAGAAATAATAAAATAATGAAAGGGGTACGTAGTGTAGGAATTAAGAGATGAATGACATGTGTCATGTGTAGAAAAAGATAATGAATTAATTAAATAAATAAAGATTTATTTAATTAATAGAAGAAGTAGGACAATTAAATAAATAAAATATTTATTTAATTTAGGAAAGGGATAATTTAAATAAATAAATGTATTTATTTAAATGAGAAATAAGGCTAGAAGAGGATAAATGAATTAATTAAATAAATAAAAATTTATTTAATTAATAGAAGAATTAGGCTTAGATAATTAAATAAATAAAATATTTATTTAATTAGACATGACAATTTTAGGTGTCTACAATTACATAGCACATTTGTCTGAGGTTACGACCAGTAGGGCCATGATTACTGCTTTGATTGAGCAGTGGCATTCAGAGACATGTTCTTTTCATCTATTGATAGGTGAGGCATCCATCACACTTGAGGATGTGTGGTGTATCTTACACATTCTGATATTTGGTACACGAGTTACTTTTGATCGTCGTGATGGTGTTTCTACTTTGTGTACATTGTTCGAGTGTGAGGAGCATTATCTACATATTCATGGTCATTATGAGATTCATTGGGATGATTTTGATTATGATGATCTCACCATTGTTCTTGTTTGCACTGTTGTTGTATTATTGATCCTTGATACACGTACCCATGGTTTCCTTGTTGGATGAGGACGATTCATACATGATATGATTATTGATAGACGTGTGTTTGCTTGGGGTCCTTGTCTTCTTTCCACTTTGTATCATCTGATGCATGGGATTGTTTACTTGCAACAGAAATCAGTTGGATGTGGCATTACTTTGCTCCAGACATGGGCTTGGGAGCACATAGCTATCTTTCATCCTGCATTACATATTCATTTAGAGCCAGATCATCCATATGCTTACAGGTACACTGTTGGTTTGAGACATAGGGCATCGGGTAACATCTTATATTGGCGTCATCAGATTGATATCTAATAGTATTTCTCATGGAGACCTTATCTTACTTGCCCCGGTTGGGCTGATGATGCCCAACATCTTCCTTTTTTTTCAACAACAGAGATATTGTATTGGTCGAGATGTGAGTGTTCATAGGGTTATTGATATGCATCTTCTTGGTCGTGTACTCCGACAGTTTGGGGAGATACAGGGTATTCCAGATATGACAACTTAATTTGCTCGCACTACTCAAGAGGTTGGTGATTGGGGTGCTTGCATGCAGCCTCATGTTGCTATTGTTGAGTTTGATTCTCTTGCTACTATTCAGTGGGGATGGCATGTTGGTGTAGTGGATCTAGAGTCCACAACACAGTATAGTGAATGGTGGATACAACACAAGCCTATACCTTTTATAGATCTGACAGTTCTGATTGATGCTCAGCTGATTAGACATGGCAGGGGTCTCAGGGGGGAAGGAAGAGGTGGGGGGAGAGATGGAGGAGGTGGTAGAGGTGGAGGTGGTATAGATCTGATAGAAGTGGTTGCAGAGTAGGTAGAAAGTGGAGAGGAGGATGTGGATATCAGTGTAGAGATTGCATCTGTTGATGATAGAAATAATTTGATAAAATTTTGATGAGAAAGTCTTCATTGCTTTATTCGTAGTGCAATACATTATCATCATTGAGCCTTATTATGTAACAATGGAGCTTATTACACTAGGGTATGAGGAACCAAGATGTATATATTTCTCATTACAAAGAAACAAACATGTAGCAAAACAAGGAATGAACCCTCCATTCTGTGAATTACACTAGGGTTCAAGGTATGTGTGACATTCACAAGCTGAATGCTCCTATCACAGACACCCACTAGAGAAAATTGCTCCAGAACTTCATTGTTTCAAACCACAAACAACAAACAAAGAAAAGGATTATGCCCATCAAGGCTCCTCTAGTCACTTTTTGGACATCCTTGAGTAGCTAAAAGTAATGATCTTCGCCAATTTGATAAAAAGAGTCAACCAAAATAGACAAAACTCAGTAGTTGGACTAACTATGCCTTTTCTTTGATATGTTTGATGTGATTTTGATAATGTCTGGTGTCAGAAGTTTTGGACTCTATTTAAGACTGACCTATCTAGTTTCGAGTGTACCAATTCTATTTAAGACAAGATGTTGATCACATTGATAGTTTGATAGTGGTTTGATAGATTAGACAGTTGATCAACTTGCTTGCAGACGTTTTGACAAGATAGTTGTATCCTTTGTTTAACTTCATGCGAAGTGTTTGTTGGATATCTGCTAGGGTGTTTGATTCTTGCGAGACAATTTATTGCAAGCTTTTGATGTTTTGTATTTTTAGTTTGTTTTTGAAGAGCTTTTCGATGTTTAGGTTTTTTGTTTTTTTTTTGGCATTTTCTTAATGTTTTTATGCTTTTTTTAGGATCGATATCTGAATGTTTTTGTTGTAATTTTTTTTTCTGGTTTTTAATTTTTTCAAGACTTTTATATGAGTTTTAGGGTTTTTTTAGGACTTTATCTAATTTTTAGGGATTTTTTCAAGACTTTTATCTGATTTTTAGGGATTTTTTTAGGACTTTATCTGATTTTTAGGGTTTTTTCAGTTATGCCCCCAAGTGCAGACCTATGATGATAATATGATAATGCATATGGAGACAATGAATTTTTTATGAGTTACGCTAATGCAGGATGCATGACAAGAATGCAGTTCCTATTCGAATAAGGATGAGAGTGTGTGTCTTTCAATCTGAAATGCACTAATTGGATTAAAGGTGTGAAATGTTTCAGAGATAGGAGTTCAATCCATTCTCAAAAGACATAGATCATCCAACCTAACACACTATGTAACCAAGATTTATGAATGGAGGCACAGAAAACTTCTCCATTAATTCTTGAAACTTTGAACTTCTTTTGCCCATGTGTGTGCAATTGAGTTCATTCTGACTCTTATAACCATAAAAGACCCTTGGAATCCTATGTGGCTAGCTACGTGAGTTATTCTAACTTCAAAACCATCCTAGATAGAGCCTCGCTGCCACCAAGCATTTAGGGCTCTGATGAGGTTATGCACT
The DNA here is from genome assembly GCF_030272615.1 of Cryptomeria japonica. NCBI lineage: Eukaryota > Viridiplantae > Streptophyta > Pinopsida > Cupressales > Cupressaceae > Cryptomeria > Cryptomeria japonica. Next base: position 352,982,523 of record NC_081413.1, read on the forward strand.
ATAATCTCTCAAACATTGCTCCATTGTCAGTAGGCTTCCATAGCTCTGATGGAGTTACTTGCATGTTCCCATAGTCAAGCTTTTTTTGCACATGATATTTCAGTAATATATCATTTTATTTTATTTTGCCTTGAAATTGATATAACACTTTTTTCTTTTATTTTCTTGCCTTGACTTGTAAGTAATGAAACCTACTTGAGTATAGAAATTACAATGGTGTTGAAGTAGAATATTGGATTTTTCACTAGCCACATGACCAACTAGGTATCTGTAATGACTTAGACCTTTTGATTAATGTGTGAGATATAAAAATTGATAGATTTTGGGTAACAAGACTTGATAGTGAAACCTATACCCAACCAAAAATTAAGCTTAATCACAATGTGACATTGAAGATGAATGACTAAAAGCCTCCTAAATACTTCATGAACAAGTATCTAGGAAATGAGACAACCTTCGTTCCTTTCAGTGTATACTGGTTAATAACTCAAACAATCTCCTTGACTTATTGATGCAACTATATGAGAAAGGAATAATGATATGCAGTTTCATGTTGTCCGATGGTTGTATGCAATGCAATGTGGTAAAGAAATATGCAAATGTAGTACTCAAATTGAAATGAACCCCCCCTTAGATGTAATGTATTTTTAGGTGCATGTTGTTAATGGGATCAAGGAGTGAATATCCCTCCATTGTTTGCAAATTATAAGCATCATTTCCATTTACTTACGTTATGACAAAAGGACATAACTAGTGAGGCTCAAATTTTCCATCTTTTTCACATTCAGCAAGATTACTTTGATTTTATTTAAGAATGATATCTCCCATTTCGAAGCAATGTGGGTTGAATATTTTTTTGTAGCTTCTTATCATTCTATTTTGATATCCTTGCAAATGATTCAGAGTGCTTTGATATTTTTCATCTAGGAATTCTAATTCTTGCAAACGTGCTACTATATAGTCTTCTTCTGAGATAATATTATTCAGAGAGACCCTCAGGGATGGAAATTCTACCTCGATAGGCAAAATAGCTTTTGCATCATAAACCAAAGAGAAAGGTGTGGTACCAGTTGTCGTGCGGACACTAGTTCGATAAGCCCAGCGAGCTGGATTCAGTTGGAGATACCAATCTCGTCCACTGTCATTGACAACTTTCTTTAAAATTCTCAAAATAGTTTTGTTTGTTGCCTCAGCTTGACCATTTCTTTGGGGATAGTAGGGTGTCACAAAAATTTTTTGGATGTTAAATTGTTCGCAAAGTTCACCCACTTCTTGATTTTTCAAGGGTCATCCATTATCAATTACAATGCACATGGGCACTCCATATCTGCAAATGATATAATAGAAAATGAATTTAGCTATTTGCTTTCCTGTTATGAAAGTAATCGGGATTGCTTCAACCCATTTTGTGAAATATTTTGTAGCTATGAGGATAAACTTATGTTCGTTGGAGGAGGTAGGGTTTATTTTCCCTACAAGACCTAATCCCCACTGTGAAAATGGTCATGATGATGTTATTGGTTGAAGATCTTGGGCAGGTGCATGAATCAGGTTCCCATGTATTTGGCATTGTTTGCATCTTTGGACATACTTTTAAGCATCCTTTTCCATTGTAGGCCAATGATAACTTGTTCACAATAGTGTTTTTGTTAGAGCAGGTCTAGAATATGTGCACCACATATGCCATCATGAAATTCTTTTAAGGCGAGTTGCGCCTCCTCAACATTAAAGAATCTGAATAAGGTATCATCTACACTTTTTCTGTACATAGTGTCAACAATAATTGAATGTTTTGATGATTGTCGGATGAGTGCCTTCCTTTGATTTCATGAAAGATCAGGAGGTATATAATTATCATGAAGGTATGCATATATATCTATGTACCATGGGGACTCCGGTCCTATTATCATACATACATATTCAGTGGATGGTATTTCATAAGCTGGGACAATGAGTTGTTCCACTTGAAAAGTGAGTTCCATCATTTGGCATATCCAAGAGAGATCCTACTATTGCCATTGCATCTGCTATCTTGTTTTGCGCCCTCGGTATCTATTCAAATGTGACACTGGTGAAGTGTTTCTTGTATTCTTCCACCAATTGTTTGTATGATGTTAGCTTATCATATTTTGTATTTTAATCATCATTGACTTGATTAATAAAAAGTTGTGAGTCTCCAAAGACCTATAGATCCTTGATCTTCCATTGTAGTGCAGTGCATAGTCCTACCATCAGGGCTTCATATTCAGCAATGTTATTTGTGCAAGGGAAGCTAATCCTGAATGATTTGGGAATTGAATCTCCTTGAGGAGTTATGAATAGAATTCCTTCTCCTACTCCATGATTTGTATGTGAACCATCAAAGAATAATTTCCAATGTGTTTGTGCTAATAGTGCAAATATTGATTCATCTAGAAAATCTATCACCATTGGATGATTATCTTGTAAGGGCGCTTCTGCAAGTTGATCTGCTATGATTTATTCTTTTATGGTTTTTCTATTGATATATTCAATGTCAAATTCACTAAGGATCATGACCCACTTTACAATTCTTCCGATTAGTGCTGCTCTGTTCATCAGGTACTTGAGTGGATCAAATTGTGCAATGAGTTGTACTTTATGGCTCAAAATATAATGTCTTAGTTTTTGTGATGCAAAAACTACTGCAAGACATGATCTTTCTATTGGTGTGTAGTTGAGTTCATACCCAATAAGTGTTCTACTGATGTAGTAGACAACTCTCTCTTTTCCTTGTTCATCATGTTGTGCAAGGAGAGCACCTAAGGAGGAGTTTGTTGCAGCTATATACAAGAGTAAGGGTTTCCCATGCATAGGTGGAACCGATATTGGTGTAGACAAAAGATATTCTTTTAGTGTCTTGAATGCCTCTTGGTATTGTTGTGTCCATTTAAATGTGACACCATTTTTTTAAATATGTTGAAATGGTTGGCACTTTTCTGCCAATTGGGCAATGAAACGCCTTATGGACTGTAATTTGCCTTGCAAAATTCTGAGTTGCTTGAGCATAGAAAGTGATGGCATGTCTAAAATAGATTTCACTTTCTTTGGATCTATCTCAATACCACGATTGGATACAATGAAGCCCAAGATTTTGTCAAATGTTACTCCGAAGACACATTTTTTGGATTGAGTCTTACATTGTATTGCTCAAGTCTATCAAAGATCTTAGCCAATATGTCTAGATGACTATCCCTTGTGTTGAACTTTGCTAGCAAGTCATCTACATAATCCTCCATGATTGTGTGTATCATGTCATGGAATAAGGTGGTCATTGCCATTTGATAAGTGGTGCCTACATTTTTAAGGCCAAATGGAATCATATCCTAGCAATATGTTCCCCATGGACAAGTGAATGTTGTTTTAGGTTGGTCTTCTGGTTCAATTTTGATTTGATTATAACCAAAAAACCCATCCATGAGTGATAGAATTTCATTTCCAGTTGTCAAGTCCACTATGATGTCTATGCTAGGGAATGGAAAGTCATCTTTTGGGCAAGCCTTGTTGAGATCTCTGAAGTCTGTACAGATCTTGATACCTCCAGTATGCTTGGATACCGGGACTAGATTTTAAATCCATTAAGAATAATCTATGGGTCTAATGAAACCAACATCTAACAATTTTTGTAGCTCAATTTTGACTAACAAGGTTATGTGAGGGTGCATCTTCCTGAGCTTCTTCTTATATGGTTTTACTCCTGGAAGCAATGGCAAATGATGTAAGACTAATTCAGGGTCTAATCCAGGCATATCTGCATAAGACCATGCAAAATTGATTGGTCTTTGCTTAAAGATTTTGATAAATTTCTCTTTTTCTATTGGATTTAGGGATTTTGCTAGGTGAATGTTACGAACTTTCTCAGCATCATCGATGTTGATTTCTTTGGTTTATTCTACCAATAATGTTGATTGTTCTTTATCAATAGGTAGAGCATCCATTATGTGTTATGCTTTATTATCATTGTCCTGATTAGGAGAGGAGCTTGCTTCTCCAAAATATACAATTTTGTCTAAATCTACTGTGAAGCCAACTTTGTGATCATTATAAGGAAGTTTTCCCTTGCACCCAAGAATTCAGCTATGGCTTCATCATTTTGAAACCAATCTAATTGTGGCTTTCCTTTTTGCCCCTAGTCAATTAAATATGTATGTATAAGGGGTAAGTCTTTATTTCCTATTGTCATAGAAGATCTTGATATCATGCATACTTGGTTATGACCTGATGTTTCCTCATCATAAATCGGTAGTGGGTTTTCTTCATTATCAGATGGGAATTCATAGTCATGAGAATTTGTGATTCTTTCTATGTATGTTTCACTTTTTGATTTTGTGTCACTCATCTTCTCTTGTTCTTGTACTTGAGTTTGTTGTAGATCAGTGGATCTTCTTTGTATTGAGGAAACCTTTCTTAAGCCTGGTATCAGTCTTTGCAGTCTTTCTTCATTTGACTCAAATGGAGGAGCTGAAGTTGTTTCCCTTGGTAAAAGTATTGGTAGCAACCAAGGATTTGGCTCATCTATTGGTGTTAAGCCTATATCTGCTACCGTGTTTTCTTGTGTAGATGTTTCAAGTACTGTACTGCTAGATGTCTATGTGCTAGTTTCTTGTATAAGTTTCCTCATCTCTTCACCATCTAATTCCATGATAGGAGATGTTGGTGTTCTCTTTCTTTTTTGAGATCAAGAGGAATACATTCTTGTTGATTATTGATTCTGAGGTATGTATTATGAGGGTAACCTAGGCTTGTTCAGTATATCTAATGTACATTTCCTGGCTTTTATTATTTGTGGCACATGTTTATATCCCAAGCCTTGATTCTTTGGGTTTTCATGTGGCAAAATAGGTTCTAATATTCCTTTCTTTTTTAGTCCCAATCCTGTGGTGCCATCATACCCATGTTTTTGTAACATCTTGAAACCATTGCCATATTGATGTAGAGGTAACCCAGGTACCATCATGTCATCTTCTTCTCTATATATCCAGTGATTGACATCTTCATTTAGAGATTCTTCTTGTAAGTCTCCCCATCTAATGAAAGAGCATAAATTTGAGTACTTCACTATCTCTTTTCCTTCATCTTGCTTCATTGTTGTGTTATGAGGCTTCCCAAAAGACTTGGGAGAAAAAGATGATTGTTTGCCATCTGAGGTGCTCAAAATGGAATATTATCCACAACCAACTTCCTTAATCTGCAAAGAAGATGTGGTTGGTGTATTTTTCTCTATTTCTATGACTAATAATTATTCTATTTGTAAGTGAAGTGGAGCCTCCTGATCGTTTGGTACTTGATTGTATGTGGTTGCCCTTAAATAATTACAGTGTTGAAAAGGGTTTGGGTCACCATGGACAGTGATCTCTATGCCATTGTATGGGAACTTTCCACATTCGTGAAAATTTTATGGTATTGTTTGCATGGTATGTATCCATGGGAAACCTAACAACATATTGTACCCTAACTCTTTGTCTAGGACTTGAAATGTGATGTCTATTGTAGCTAGTCCCACTTGTACTGGTAAAGTCACCACACCCTTAGAGGGACGTTCCTCATCATCATAGGCTTTGATATTGATTCTCTTGGTAGAATCAATATAATGTTCAAAATATCCTAAGGCTTTGATCAAATGTAGTGTGCATATATTAAGGATAGCTCCATCATCTATAAGTACTCTTCGAACCTTCTTTCGGTCAACGAAAGCTTCCAAGTGCAAGGGATCATTATGCATGGGTCCTTCTATAGGTACATCATGTTCAGTGAATGTGACCTTTGAAGTTTCCAAGTTTCCAACCATGGATTGGAATGTGTTCTCATCAATATCTCTAGCAAAAACTGAATCTTGTAAGGCTTTGTCAAGGACTGCCTTATGAGCCAATGAGATGCGCAATAACTCAAATAATGAAATTTGGGTTGGAGTTCACTTCAACTAATCCACCATATTGTAGTTTCTAGTTATTGAAGGGGGGTTTGAAGGCACCCCTTGTAATGTGACCTTTAATCTTCTAGTGATAACAACACAATATTTGTTTTTAGGATTCACTATGATTGTAGCTACCATTTCATCTCCTGCACTTACTGTGTTTATGGCATAGTCAAATACGATATTGGTATAATTGGCAGTATTGTTTTGTGCATTAGAACTAGAATCCTTTCCTTTGTCATGTTTGATGAAAGGATCCTTAAAATAATTTATGATCTATGTTTGGTGCCTTATTAGTATCCACAGTAATGTCACCTTGACCAATGAGATCTTGGATAAGTTTATTCAATTTGTAGCAACTTGTCATCTTGTGACCCTTATTGTGGTGATACTCACCTAAATCATTGTCATTCCACCAAGAAGGCTTAAAATGGACCTGGTTCATATGGCCTAGCTTCTGGCAAAGTTATGGCATTGCTCTATACCAACTTTTTCAGTGTTGATTCAATAGGTTCACTGAGGGGTGTAAAGTTTCTTCTGGGTGCGCCTATCCTTGGTGGCCTTGGATTGTTTAACTGTAGTGCATTGGTGTTGTTTGTCTAAGACTAGTTCTTACTGGCAAAATCAGTTGGTCCTTGTAGAGATATTGTTGGTTAAGCTCTATTTACAACACATGCATCAACAACTCCATCGTTTGTGACATTTTTGTTCCTAGACCAAAATTTTGGCCTTTCATTGTTTGTACTAGTGGTCGGTCCACTATCTTTGTGGTGTTTCAGTATCCCTTGTTCTAATAGGCCTCTCTCACATTTGATGCATTTTTCTATTATGTCTTTAAAATTGTTCAAGCATTTTATTTGTAATGGATACTTAATTGGAGGCACTATATTTTCATTGAAAATGTCTACTTTCTCAACTTCAGGGATGTGACTAAGACATCTATGAGATAGGCCTCTCCATCTTTGCAAGAATGTGGCAAAAGTTTCACCTTATTTTTTCTTTGTTGCATATAAATCCATTAAGGTAATTGGATTATCTATGTTGAAGGCAAAGTTGGATATAAATAACTCAGCCAATTCTCCCCACGAAGTAATTTTGGGTGGGAGGTGTGAAAACCATTCCATTGTTGTCCCTCCAAGACTTTTGGAAAATAGCCTCATTAAGTATGTATCATTGTGAGCTACTTCAATACATGTCATGAAGAATTATTTGACATGATCTTGAGGATCACCTTTCCCTCTATACTTGTCAAACTTTGGAGTTTCAAAATGTGGGGGAAATGGTGGCATGTATAACTTTATGTCAAAAGGATACAGACAGAGGTCCTCCATTGTGTAGCTCTTTTTATCATTAACTACTTGCATATTGGCCATTTTCTTTTAAAGGTTCTCCATTTGTTGGGTCAGGATATTTGTTTGGTTCAATGGCGTATTGACTTGATGAGTGTTTCCCACAAAAGGGATAGTATGTGAGTATCTTTGAGTTTGTTGAAATGGAAACTGACCAGGTAAATATGCACCATAAATTCCACTAGGTGGTATACAATATGCAAATTATAAGCTAACATCAGGTTGAGTTGAGATAGTTGTCCCTTTATTCACATTCTGGCTAATTTAGGTGGAACCAACTGAAACTAAGGGTAGGGGCATATTTGCCAAAGTAGCATTGTGAGCCATTGGAGCTTGCATTGTCATGTTGCATATTGTCAAAGATGTAAGATTGGTACTTGTTGATGCCACTATTGACTATGCTAAGGTTGTAGCCATATGGGAACTTTGATATATACCTTGCGTTGATGTAGCAACTATTGCTTGAGTTTGTGTTGCAATAGGCATTTGAGGTATATTTTGAATCAATGTCACACCTTGCGGCAATATCGCTAAAATGTATACCCTTCGAGGTAACTTGGCCCCATTTTGGACTAAGAGAGTGAGATAGATGTCTCTATCATTATTGATGAGAGCAGTGATAATCATAAGTGTCACGATATCTTGTTAAGCTGCTTCCAATTCTTCTTTTGTCAAATTATGTTATATTTCATCAATGGAAGGCATCTTGTTTGTGTTTTTTGATAGTGTTGTAGGTGTGCAACCCTGTGTTTTTTGTTGTGTGGATAGATCCATATACCATTTGGGGTTAACCAAGGGGTCATTGCTAGCATCCATCTAGTGTTTTGCCTTTTGAGCATGCATTAATGGCATGAATATTGTTCCAAATTGATCTTGACTCTCTAAGATGTGTATGCAAGACTCAATCAAATGTAGCTAAGTATGCTTCTATGACTTCCTTAAGACTAAAGTGCAGATAATGCAATCTATGAAGGATGACTTGCTATTGAGGATTCCTAAATTTGAATACAATATTTTCAATGTATTGTCGAAAAGCTTCAATTGATGCCTCTTCTTTGATTCGATTTTTGAGTTCTATGTCTATTTGTATTGACTTCCAAACTTCATCACCTATGACAGCTTGGACTATGTCGTATTGGTCTTGATCAACTATTAATTCCTCAGCAAGAATATTCAAACCATCAATTATTTCTAATTGGACATTGTTTGGCCCAAGATTGGGTTGTTCAAATGGGAATTTATCATTTCCTTTTAGACCCATACGTTGAAGACTACTATGCAAACAATGTAGACCCTATAAATGACTAACACTTTGCTTCCTTTTTTTTTTAACATGGTTTGAGAAATGTTGCTATGGTTTTTTCTACCAATTGTCTAATGGCTTCTTTCTGAGCTGCTCTTTGTATCTTTTTCCTTAGTTTATCATCAAGACAAACAAACTTCTGAATTTCATCATCTATGATGGCCTCGACTATGTCAAATTGGGCACGATTGACTCTTACTTCCCAAGCGAGGTTATCTAAACCATAAATTATTTCTAATTGGTCATTGTTTGGCCCAAGATTGGGTTGTTTGAATGAAAATTCTCTATCTCCTCTAATACCCATGGACTTAGGTATGATTCCTATACTCTAATGCAATACTAAATCTTAAGTGAGTGAATGACAACTTGATGAAATGACTTGTGTCAGGACTTTGTGTGATGATTTTAATGGTACTTCTACATGAATTGAATGCCTAGGACCTAATCACTTGAAAGTAACATGTATATCATCTTTGAATTTGTGCAAAGGTTTGGGTCTAATGTTGGTGTTAATGTTGACACTTAACTTTGTTGAGGTTTTGATTGATCTTGTTGAACACTGAAGCTTGACTGTGTTGGGGTTTCTGCTCTAACTTGTTGAACACTGAAGCTTGACTTTGTCAAAGTTGTGATTTGTTTCCTATAATGTTTTGAATTTCTCGAAGTGTAGCAAAGGGCACAACAGTCACATCAAAAGAATAAAACCATGAAAAGAACATTTGTTTAAGGAATTTTTAAAAAAAATTTATGAATGTTGGGATATTTCTCAAGATCTCATTTTGTTCTTGATATATTGGGGCAATTCGATATCACATCAGACAGACTCGCCTAAGGTCAAAATATCACAAATATTACCATAGCCCACATCTTGATACTCTGTCAACTCAAATAGCTCTATCACACCCTATGGTGCACCCATTTTTTTGTCTTTTTCTAGAAATTAGACCAAAGAAGATTGCTCCTCAATTGGTCTGTTATCTTGGGAGATATATGGTGAGTGTCTTGGGGGTAGATTCTTCCCCACCCTTGCACTGTGATAAAACAAGTGTCTGGTTACTGAATTGGTTTGGCTTCTAATTTCTATGGTGTTTAGATAGGGTTTCGTTCGAGTGGTCACAATCAGCAGCATTTTACACTCCATTGAGGGAGGTCTCCCAATTTGTAGAGGTTACACTCTATGGATTTTAACACACTATATAGGCATTGAGGGAGGCATAACGCTGATGTAACAACATGTAACACTCGTCGCATATGATTTTCATCACATACGTATTTATTTATAGTGGCTTGGATTACTTGGCTTTAGTCATTTCCACTTAGGTCATTCCCCTCTCACTGGCCTTAATGGCGCCCTAAGGGCAACTCGGGAGGGTAGACCTTCTAAAGGATTTAATTGCAAAAAATAAATGAAAGCATGAAATAAGAGAGTTTGGCTTTTTCATCACCCATTTAAGGGGAGAGCATAATACCTATCCCTTCAAAGACGCAAAAAATGAGGGTTCTTTTTAACCTTTTATCGCAATGATTTTCTAATCTATTTGGAGATGTTGCTCCAATAAAGCATGTGATTCAATTTTAACCTTCATCACAATTGTGAAATAGAAGGCAAGTTTATTTGTGGTTTATTTTATTAGCACCAAGTTGAAGTGTTTCTAAGCTACCCCTACAGAAAATGATGTTAGTAAACACATGGTGGGCTATCCAGCCTAATTTTCCAATTATAGAGTTCTATCTTTTTACAAACAGAAAGATATTTTGATAAAAACCAGAATTGAAACAAGACAGCAAAAGAAAAATTTAATCTAACAATTATGACTTAACTACAAAGCAAATGTGAATTGATGTCAGATCAACTACGAATTGATATATCATCAATTATGAATTATTGTTTAAGAAATTGCAATGTGATAAATAATCAATTGTGAATTGATATAAGATCAATTGCTCATCAGTAAAAAAAATAAAAAATGAATTTTTAAAAAATAGTAGAAAAACACAGAAGATAGAAGGGTTATTTTGCAATGATATTGGCCCACACCACTCAAGCCATAACATCAATGTCATCGTAAAATTTGTACCTGATTAAGAAACGGTGGATATTTATATGATATTGAGAAATCTCCTCTTTTTCTTTGATTTCACAGAGCTCCCTTTCTGCCTTTAAGAGTCTTTGATACATCCTTTGTTGTCTCCTATGTTGTTTTTCCTTTCCTACCATTGGATTAAATACATTTTATATGTAGAAATTGAAATTTCCAAAATTTGACGAAATTCCTGGGTTAGGTGCGCAAGACTAGATAATGAAGAAACAACACAAGACAATTCAATTTTGCAACCCTCTATGGCAATTGCGAGACACTTTTGCAATTATGGTGCAATGATTGATCAATTGTGAAGTATTATGCTAGCAATTGTTGGCATTTTTGATGATTATGTTGTGATTGTCATTGATGGACACACACTTGCATTGAGATCACTTTTATATGTATGAGTTATGCTCAACCGGCAATTGTTTCCAACCGGTATGATGTATTATAGTATTTAGACTATCGGTATTTTGCAGAATGTTTTTACCGGTCTGAAGCGGTATGTTGACCCCAAGCGGTTCGAGGATCTCAAGCGGTACGAAGGATCAAAGCGGCAGAACACATATTTCCCAGTCTTCATTTTTGTTAAACTGGCAACCAATATTTTGTATGAACCAATAATACTCTGTGATGAGTTACCAACTGGCATTTTGTGATGAGTTACCATCCACCGATTTTTTGATGGTGCCGACACTTTAACGATGCTTTTTGTGTCGTGTTACAGAATATGTCTAGATGCATTGAACCTAGGAAATTGTAATGTAATCCTATTGGACCGACATGAAATCAAATTCCTTTATAGGGTTTTAAGTAGTTGCTAGGGTTTAAGGTGGTTGATAAGTTCAAGAGAGTGTGAATGTGTTGAAGACTGAAGTAATGCTGGAATGCATTAGGAATGAGCTATCAAGGATCTAACCAAGAAATCTGTGCTATTAGCTAGATCACTCACTTGTTGATTACTCACATCTTCGAAAAGTCTGAAGCCCTTAACTGGGTAGGCCCAAAAGCCTTTTGTAAATCCTCTAACAAGGTGGTTCACATCTGTGGATCTAAAATTCTCTAGAAAGGTAGTCTTTAATCAGACTTATCTCCTAACAGAGATTGAGATTCCTAATAGGATTTGTTCTGGTAAAGAACATTGTATGACCTTAACCAGTCTAACCTTAACCAGTCTGGTTCCTATTCTGCAGATAGTTACTTGTGAGTTCCATCTCACCGTGGTTTTTCCCATTTGGGTTTCCATGTCAAAATTTCTTGTGTTATGGTGTTTGTGCTTCTATGGGTGAATGCATTATTTTCTATTTGGTTTGCATATGTGCTAACCTATTTTTCTGCTAAACTGTTTTATCGGTTTACTGTTAGTCTAGTAAAGTGTTTAAGTACATTGATTTTTGGCATACTAATTCACCCCCCACTCTTAGTATTCATCAATTGGTATCAGAGCCAACCTTTCTATAAGTCTAACCACTTGGAAAGAGATATGGGGGAATACATTATGAGGGAACTTACTCATCGACTCACTCAGTCTGAGCAAGCCTATGATGATCTTATGGTCAAATCTAAGGCCTCTCAAGCAAAAAGGAGAGAACATGCTGAAAAACTGATGGAGCTATCTGAAAATAGTTCTTATGATGAAGTGGACATCAAGAAGTAGAAAAGCTGAATGAATCTAATTCCAACCTAAGAAAAGAGTTGGAAGGACTGACTATTCGAATGTGTCAAGAGCTTGAGAACTGGAGGAAAGCTGAAGATCTGGTAAAAGACAAAGATCATGAAATCTCCAAGTTGAAGCAAGAGATCAATGCCCTAACTGCTCAACTCCATGTGAGCAAAGTAGAAAAGGAAGAGATGCAAGGAGAACTAAACATGGCCATCTCCGAGAATGCAAACTTGATGGAAACAAATGCTGCTATCTCCAAAGAACTCTCTGAGTCAAAGGAAATACTTGCTAAGTTCAACAAGAGTACTGTTAAGCTAGAGGAAAGCTTGAATCTGCCAAACATGTTAAGAATACTGATGGACTTGGTTATTCTGGTCATGAGGAAGGTGAGACCTCTAGTACAAATGCTCGAGCATCAAAGAAACAACCGGCATCAAAGGATAAAGGTAAGTAAAAGTTTAAACCTGTTTGCTGTAACTGTCTTAAAGAAGGACATACTGCCAATGTGTGTAGGAGCAAAGCCTACAATAATTTTCCTTACTTTATAAACAATGTACCTAGATCAAATAAGCTCAATGGTAATTGTTATGCATGCAACAAGTTTGGGCATAGAGCATCTGAATACAGGTCTGTTATGAACAACACCAGAAGATATCCTTAGAAGACTCAAGGAGTTGGTCCGGAACCTTTTGTGAACCGAAATCACAACCGGTTTAATGCCTTTAATCATCAGTCAAGAAGTGGTGGCTATCAAGTGACAACCGGATGGAGAGAAAACTGTTTGATCTGTCATGGTCATGGTCACATAGCTACAACATGCAGGAGGAAGAATGGTAACATTAATAATGGACCTTGGAGAGCACCTGGAATGGTCTGCTATCATTGCAACAAACTGGGTCACATTGCTAGATTCTACAGAACAAGAAAGAACATATCGGATGACATACCGGTCACTCCAGAAGGAAAGATTGACATTGAAATTGTTCAAGCGGATATGAACAAAACCTGGAAAAAGAAACCAAGAGTGTTGCAAGAAGAACCGGTTTTTGCACCTAGTGTGGAAATAGCGGAACCAGCAAACTAAGCATCAAAAAATATTAGGGGGAGCAAACGGTGAAATGTTTTGAACCCCCGATTTATACTGGTAAAAGACCTTAACCGATATGTGATACCTGTCATTTGGCAGAAGACTGGAAATGGTAATAGGCAAATTAGGGTTTACACCCTAATGGTGGAGCATTTATTACGATAGGTGAGGAATATGTTTAAAAGGAATTTTCAAATCATTTCTCACTATCATTTTTCGAGCGAAGAAAAAGTGATTTGTGTTGTGATTCAAAGAAATTTCAAAACCCTGAAGAAGATTCAGAAGCAACTATCAAATGGTCAAGAGAAGAACTCATAGTGGTGATTCAACAACCAACGAAGTGTGAGGCAAAGTGGAATTTGCAAGCCCTAAAATTCTCGATTTCTGAAAGGTATTTTTCGAGTTTTCTATTTTATCATGGCTTCTGCATCTCATGATAGTTCTAGTGCAATTGTTGATTCTATGGACTTCATACAATGAAAGTCAAAATATAATGCCTTGTCTCAAGTATCGGCTGGTGTGATAGTGGAAGAAGGCATTTCTGATTATATAGATTGTAAAATTGAAGACCTAGGGTCTCTCGCAATCCATTCTTAGCTAGGTCTATTCTGTGGGAAGGATAAAAAGATCAAACTGGAGTATAGCATCTTGGAGAAGAAGAAACTTCACAATGCGGTTTACTTCCTATAGGATTTCACAGATGACCACATTCAAATCATTCTGAGCAGAGTTCATGGTGATAAGATGTATCTTGAGAGAATACATGATATCACACCACAAGCTATTCAGGTCGTCATTGGTTTCTGCAATACAGGGGAAGTGCCAGCCCTAAGGAAGGTCAACAAGACTGAAATGTCCAAGCTCACTGGTTCAGTGAGCGACTCACGTGGCATGACCATCAACTCAATCAAGGATGATCTAGTCAAGTATGCCTACATGGTGATAGGCTACCAGATGTTCTCTGCCAGCAGAATTAATTTTGTCTCTGCTGCAGCGGTAAATGTTGCTTACAGGATGATCAAGGAGGATGCATCATTTGATCTGTGCACCTGTATGCAAAGACAACTTATGTTGAATCTTAAGTCAATTAAAGAGGACAATTCACTGAGATTTAAGTTTGGACAACTACTGGTAGGGTTATTCTTCTACTTCCAAGGTTATTTCCCAGGAGTTGGAGATATTCAGTGGTCTGTCGACCAATCGGTTACCAAGCAGATCAAAGAGAGTCTACAAGCAGTTCAAACCAGTTACCCTGAAGTTCTGAACAAGTACTTTGATGATTTCAGAAGCAAGATGAGCCTAAGGATGAGGATATCCAGTGACATTGTCAAGAAATATGAAGAGGACTTCTGCTTTATCATCAAAGTGGATGAATTCTTAATGGAGGTTGTTGAGCCTAGACAGGAAGAAGTAGAGCCTATGGGCTATGAGGTAATGTATGATATGCTAGACAAGTATGCTTCTACCCTAATCGCCTCACCCCTTGATCCTAAGGCAAAGAGAACTGGCACCTATTTGGAAAGGGTTGCACCGGTTGTAGAACCCTCTGAAAAGAAAGGAAAGGTAGTGCCTTCGGCATCGGCATTGGTTACTGCAGCCAGTCCCAAAGTGACCAAGCAGTCACCTGCAAAAAAGAAACCAGAAGCGGCACCTACCAAAGTCTTCGAGAGGAAGAGGAAGACAAGGAATAATTCACCGAACTTAGAAGAAACTGTATTTGAAGAAAAACCCGAGAAGATAAGACAAACAATGAACCGGCATCATCAGCACTGGTAAATATTGACATTTCTTCCTACAAACCTTTGACACATTGTCAAAGAACTATAAAGAATATTAGGAGAAAAATGTTGAATGATTTGATTGATTGTTTTGATGATTTCAATGATGATGAAAAGGAAGCAGTTGAACAGGAAATCATTAGGTATTTATGTGTTAATGACCGGTCGCCTTCAAAAATTAGATCTGAGACACCAGATTCTTTGTATAATTCTTTAGACAATAAATGGTGCATTGCCATAGAAAAGGAACAGGAAATGAGGGAGAAAATATTTTCTCAACATTTTCCTGATTTATCCAATTCAAGACTTTTCGAAGTTATGAATAAATACAAAGGCCTCTTCTTCATGAGAAGAAGAAGACTCCTGTTACTGGAAGGAAAGGGTCAAGAAGTGATCAAGGATACACATACTCATGCTCAAGAATCCCTTAAGATGCATCAAGTGGCTGAAGCCAACAGAAAAGCTGAGCGAGAACCAAAAACTGGCAAGTTGGATGAAGTGTATGACAGTGAAGAAGAACCGATCACAGAACAAATGGACCCCATTGATGTACACACCTTAGAAGGTGAATATGTTACTCAGGATGCACCATCAGAAGCAACAGGACAAGAGAAGCAGGCAAAACAGGTAGAAAAGAAAAAGGAAGCAGAGGACAAAAATGAAGAAGCAAAGAAGCAAGTGGAGGAGAAGAAAAAGAGAGAAGAAGAGGAGAAGAGGAAGAAGGAAGAGGAGAAGAAGAAGAAGGATGAAGAGGAGAAGACGAGAAGAGGAAAAAGGAAGAGGAAAAGAAGAAGAAGGATGAAGAGGAGAAGAGAAAGAAGGAAGAGGAGAAGAAGAAGGATGAAGAGGAGAAGAGGAAGAAGGAAGAGGAGAAGAAGAAGAATAAAGAAGAAAAAGAAGTGAAAAGATGAAGAAAAGAAAAAGGAAGAGGAGAAGAAGCAACAGGAAGAGGAGCAGAAGAAAAAGGATGAAGAAGAAGAGAAGCAGAGGAAAGAAGAGAAAAGGAAAACAGAAGAAGAGGAAAAGAAAAAGACAAAAGAGGAAAATTTAAGAGCTACAGAGAAAGAAGAAGCGACAAAAAGCACTCAGATAGAGACTCCAAAGGCAACCGGTAGTCAAGCCAAACCGGCTAACCTCACCAGTCATATTGACCTCTAGTCTACAAATGAAATGGAGCTACTACAGAACATTAAGGTTGCTCAATAATGCCTTGAAGTGATAAGGAGGAAGAAGGAGCAAGATGTGTTCCAAGCTGCAGTGGACACTCTTACCGATTTGTTGGCCAACACAAACCTTCCCAATACTGATTCATCATTGGCACAATTGAAGCTCCTATGCACCGTAATGGATGATCAGGTGCAGAGCCTAGAAGAGGTAGCAGAGGCAAATGCCAAGAAAGAGAATCAAAAATATCTCAACATTGCCCTAGTGAAGAAGCTAAATGAGCTCCGGTCTGATCTGCAAAAAAACTCAAAAAGACATAAGGAATGCTCTGGATGAGGGGAATCTACTACTAAGTAAGATTTACCAACCCCATCTCTTCTGTGATGATGTGCTTGTACAGAAGCAAAAGCTACAAACTGACTTGCAGTTATACATGAGCACCTTCAAGCCGCCATATGACTCTTTTACAACTTATGGGCAAACCGTTCACCGGTTTCATATCTAGTCTGCCAAAATAGAGTTGGAAATCAACAACCGGACTCAATATTTGCAGGAACTACAACTGGTTCTACTCCCATGCCTGTAAATACTTCAGAAATGTTATCTCAATCTGGATGCCTTAACGGTGACCCAAGAGATGAGCACAATAGACGCCATGGAAGAATAGGTCTCCCAGATGCAAACAGAGAAAGAAGTGGCTACCTCCCTACTTGAGTCCTGGTCCTTATCGATGAAACAATTTTTGCAGGACTTTAAATCAATTTTTGACAAGTTTTATTCTTTATTGTCATAAACTCTTATTCTCTTAATACTAATGAAACAGGGGTTGGTCTTTAATATTTTGTTGTCATTGTTGGCAAAGGGGGAGAAGTATAAATTTTGAATGTTTTGATGTATACTTTCATGCTATTTCCGTTAAGTAGTATACATTGTATTTTCTGCAAAACCGATAGTGTGTATGCTTAGGGGGAGTAATTTTGATTATGGCATAATTTTTGGTGTAAAACACTTAGATGTCAAAATTTTCCTAAGTGTTGCCATCAATGCCAAAGGGGGAGATTATTGGCATTTTTTATGATTATGTTGTGATTGTCATTGATGCACACACACTTGCATTGAGATCACTTTTATATGTATGAGTTATGCTCAACCAGCAATTGTTTCCAACCGGTATGATGCATTATAGTCTTTAGACTATCAGTGTTTTGCAGAATGTTTTTACCGATCTGAAGCGGTATGGTGACCCCAAGCGGTTTGAGGATCTCAAGCGGTACGAAGGATCAAAGCGGCAGAACACATATTTCCCAGTCTTCATTTTTGTTAAACCGGCAACCGGTATTTTGTATGAACCGGTAATACTCTGTGATGAGTTACCAACCAGCATTTTGTGATGAGTTACCATCCACCAATTGTTTGACAGTGCCGACACTTTAACGGTGCTTTTTGTGTCGTGTTACAGAATATGTCTAGATGCATTGAACCTAGGAAATTGTAATGTAATCCTATTGGACTGACATGAAATCAGATTCCTTTATAAGGACATCATGTCTAGGGTTTTAAGTAGTTGTTAGGGTTTTAGGTGGTTGATAAGTTAGAGAGAGTGTGAATGTGTTGAAGACTGAAGTAATGCTGGAATGCATTAGGAACGAGCTATCAAGGATCTAACCAAGCAATCTGTGCTATTAGCTAGATCACTCACTTGTTGATTACTCACATCTTCGACAAGTCTAAAGCCCTTAACCGGGTAGGCCCAAAAGCCTTTTGTAAATCCTCTAACAAGGTGGTTCACGTCTGTGGATCTAAAATCCTCTAGCAAGGTAGTATTTAATCGGACTTATCTCCTAACAGAGATTGAGATTCCTAACAGGATCTGTTTTGGTAAAGAACATTGTATGACCTTAACCGGTCTGGTTCCTATTCTGCAGATAGTTACTTGTGAGTTCCATCTCACCATGGTTTTTCCCATTTGGGTTTCCACGTCAAAATCTCTTGTGTTATGGTGTTTGTGCTTCTGTGGGTGAATGCATTATTTTCTATTTGGTTTGCATATGTGCTAACCGGTTTGTCTACTAAACTGTTTTACCGGTTTACTATTAGTCTAGTAAAGTGTTTAAGTACATTGATTTTTGGCATACTAATTCACCCCCCCCCCCTCTTAGTATTCATCAGCAATTGCAGTGCAATACTAGCAATTGCGAATTTATGCTTAATCAAATGTGAAATCTGGATCTTGTTTCATGTATGGATTTCCAAAATCATTTAAAACAAAAAAATTAAGGTTAGCATGATTCACATCGAGTTCACCATTGTTTCTATGCCTAAATGTCATATGTATTAATATAATTAGCAAATAAGAACAAATCGCAAATTCTCAACTAATTAACAAACATCAAACATAATCAATAAAAATCAATACAAAACAAGAAATGAATTCAAATAAAGACTCCCTCATTCTACATCTTTGCTTCCATTGTTCTTCTCCAATTTCAGTGGTTGGTGGCTCTCAGGTATTGCACCAATTTCTTGCATACAAAATATTTTGAAGACTTTGATTCTGTGATTCTAGCTTGAATTGAGAAAATGATGTTTAATTTATAGATTTTCAACACAAAGGAGGTGAGAAATAGAACTCAAGTGTTGATTGATAGATAACTAAAATTGATTGACCAGTTAACAGAGTTGGTTGATTTGTTAACTCAATAGATTGATCTGTTGACATGATTGATTGGAGAGTGAACTCAATAGATTGGCTAGTAAACTCATTTGATTGATCGGTAAACTAAATAGACTAGGGAGATGATTGAATTGATGGATTAGTCATAAAATGCTGATTTTGAGTTTAAAAAAAGATGATTGATGGGTTAAATGAGTTAACTGATTAGACAATTGATTTGATCAATTAGTTATGATTTTAGCATGTGTTATAGGAGTTTGAAATTGAATTTGATTTTCGTTTTCAATTTGGATTTGATTTTGGTCATTCGAATGCTGAAATGCACATGAAATTAACTGAAATTTAGATTTGGTGAAAAGTGAATTTGGAGATGTGAAATTAGATGAAATGATATGAAATTCAAATCTGGGAGAAAATGAAATAAAGTTAGATGAATTAATTGGAATTAGAATTTGGGGATTTGGAGGAATTTAATTAATTAATTTAAAAATTAAATAAAATTATTTAAACTTAGGAAATTGAATTAATTAAATAATAAAGATTATTTAACTAAGGAAAAGGTTGCAATTAATTAAATAATTGATATTTAATTAATAATTGAGATATGGTTAACTGATTAAAATGTTTTGAGAATAGAAATAGAATAATTAGAAGTGTTGAAGGGTGATGATTAGAAGAAATAGTTAGTTTAATCAAATAATTAAAGAATTACTTAATTAAATAGATGAATAATTAGTGTAGAATTAATGAGACATTTTTAGGTGTCTACAGTATATTTTCAAACCAACTGGTTCTCCTCGAGAAAATTTGGCATATATGAATTCAAAGAGATTTTGAAAGGCTGCAACTCAGAGCTTATTTATGAAAGACTAACCCATTTTTCTTTATCAATGTAGTTAGCAACCCTACTACCAAATCTAGTTTTGCAAGCCACCATATATTTACTGAAAGATGAATTATTGTAGAGCAGTTCATGGCCAATCTAGCTATCCTCCCAAAACTTAATTCCTCTACCATATCCCAATTTCCAACAAACTCTAGAACTAACAATGTTCTTAGCTCAACTAACAATATTTCATAGAGTATATCCTGACAGAATCTCATGAGACTCAAGTAATCCCTAGATTGAGTCAATATGATGTAGATATTTGCTTTTCTAGATAGCATTCCACTCCCCTTTTGAGTTTAAGTTTATCCAAATCTATTTTGCAAGGAGAGTGTTCTTAAAATACATAATATTCCTCAAAAGAAGACCCCCCATTTTTTGGGTTTCCACACAGATTCCCAGGAAACAAGAAGTAATCACTTTTTTTCTTCCACTTTAGACCAAACAAACTTCTTCTAGATTCTTTCAATAGTATCAGCAAAATTTAGCCAAAAGTTTAAACAAACTTAGAGAATAAACTAGAAGATTTTGGAGAGTAGCCTTTAAAATTTGAACTTTACCTCCATGGCTCAAAAGGGCCCCCTTCCATCCCACCATTTTTTTATGGAATTTATCAATCAATGACATCCAAAAGGATTCAAGCACTTTGGCACAAAGCAGAAGTCCCAAGTCAGGTATCCTACCAATAGATCATCCCAGGATAATAGAAATTTTCTTTTGTCTTGACTCAAGGGTATTTATAAAATATAGAGAACTTTTGGAATAATTTATACATTGCCCAGAGGAACGTACATAATCTGCTAGAATTATTTTTAGAGAATGGGCTTCACCAACTAAAGCATCCCTCATTACAAATGTATCATCCACGAATGATTGATAAGAATAAATGAGCACATCAAAGGAAGGTTTTAGGCCTTTCAACCCACTAGACTGAATCTTTTTTAGCATGTGTCTCCCAAAGGTCTATGTTGCAAGGGTAAAAAGAATAGGCAATAAGGGATCTCCCTGCCTAAGACCTCTGGAAACCTCAAAAAAATGTGATGGAGATCCATTAATTATCACAACTGATCTGGAAGTAGAAATGAGTTTCCATACCAAATCAAGAAATTTGTTGTTGAAACCAAAAGCCTTCAGGACCTTGATAGGAAAGTTTTGATCCACGTGATCATAAGATTTGGATAAATCTAGCTTAAGCATGTAACCTTGATGATTAGAGGTCTCAAGAGAATGAATATTCTCATAAACAGTTATAATGGAATCTAACATTTGACATCCCAAAACAAATCCATTATGTTGATCAGCAATGAAGCACTTTAAGAAATATAGAAGTTAAAACCTTCAAGAAAATTTTATAAATGGAATTGCACAATCTTATAGGATGGAAAGCCTTGAACTAATCCACCCTAGGGTATTTAAGAATCATTATAATGAAGGTCGAATTCAACTCCTTGAGACTCCTTCTTGATCCAAAAAATTCCTTGACTGCATTACCCACATCCTCTACCACAATCTCCCACAAAAATTGAAAGAAAAACATTGGAAATCTGTCAGGACCCAGGGCCTTATTTCCTTCAAATGAAAACATGACCTTTTTTATTTCTTGTAGGGATGGTATAGCCACAATACATCTATTGCATTCTTCATTCACCAATCTTGGAATAGGCTCAATAAATTCCTTCTGCTTTTCTTCATCCAGAGAATCCTCAACTGATAAAAGAGGAGAAAAATTGGACAACTTCCTCCTAGATCTCCTCATCCTTATCAAAAACTCTCTTATTTCTATGAATGTGTGAAATTTGGTTAGCATCCCTATGTTTGAGAGTAGACATATGGAAGATCTAAGTATTCATATCCCTTGATGCCAACCATATAGATCTAAATATTTGTTTCCATAAATCTTCTTCTTTGGATATTATGTCATGGTATTGAGTAAGAACTTCATTTTCTTTCACCATACAGTCCCCAATATAGCCTTCCCTTTGAGTTTTATCTTGAATGTCCTTCAGTTCTAATTGAATACTGGCCTTGAATTAAAAGATATTACCAACAAAATATTTATTTTGTTTTTTGATATTATATTTGACTAATCCAAGTTTTTTAGCTAAGCAGAACATGGTCGTACCATTCACTTTAATGCTCCACCATTCCAAGATTTTGTTAAAAATATGTGGGTGTTCGGTCAAATTTTTTTCAAAACAAAAAGGTAGATTTTTCATACCCGAGATAGGCTCCGCTTGAAAATAGAGAGGATAATGATCCAATCCAACTCTTGAAAGAGCATTCAAAGAACATAAATAAGGAAAAAAATAATCCATTATAAATAAGGGCCCGATCAAGTCTCACCTGAATGAGGTCATTACCAACACGTCTATTTGTCCAAGTGAAATAGGCTCCTCTTAAATCCAAATCATGAAGATATTGATTATTTATAAAATCCAACAACTCTTGCTTCCTATCAGCTTGAATTTGAGACCTACCAAATTTCTCTGT
The DNA here is from genome assembly GCF_030272615.1 of Cryptomeria japonica. Classification (NCBI taxonomy): domain Eukaryota; kingdom Viridiplantae; phylum Streptophyta; class Pinopsida; order Cupressales; family Cupressaceae; genus Cryptomeria; species Cryptomeria japonica. The sequence goes on from NC_081413.1 coordinate 353,004,933, forward strand.
ATTTGAAGAGTACTAAAATCCCGTATAATAGTCCAATTGTCCTCCTAAAACTGAACAGGAAATTTGCAAGATTAATCTAAAATTTTCTTTGGGCACTTTTATTAGTAGATGCATAGATATTGGACAAGATCCAAGTAAAGTCATCTCTAATATGCTTAAATATTACTGCAATGTGATTAACATCTTCTCAGATGCTAATTCCTGAGACACAATTTTCATTCCAAAAGATAGCACAACCCCCGGACGCTCCATCCAAACTATTACAATGAATTCCACAATTCTTGAAAAATTTCATTCTCAAAAATCGATCTCTTTGCATTTTTGTTTCTTGAAATACCATAATGTCGGGGGCCTATGATCTCTTATAAAATTAGACAGAATGTCTCACTTGTGAGAGCTATTTCACCCCCTAATGTTCTAGGACATTATCTTCATTTCTTTAGAGGTATTTTACTCAAACATATCTCAAGGATGGTTTTTTAATCTCATCAGCTATACTCTAGATATTGTCTTGTTCCCTATGCCATTTTGATGATTTGGGCCCAGAAGTTTTGATGTTCCCACAATCTGCTCTTGATCTATTTCTAGTGGAGACACCTAAAGTTGATGTCTTCTTGCTTCCTTTTCTCCTCTTCACCTGGATAAATGGAGGATCATCCTCCACCTCAGAATCCTCCTAGCATCTATTCTCTTTGTCGAGATCCTTAAGCCTACCTGTAACCATTTTCTTGGATGAACTCTTTCTTTCTTTTTGAATTGGAGACTGCTCATTACACTCATGTAGTTTTTTTATTCATCATTTTCATTCTTTGATCCCTAAAAGTAGACATCACCACTTGGGGCGAGGATGATTTAGAGTGAGCATTAGGTTCTTCCTCCAAATCCCTTGGTCTCATGGAAGAATAATTGTTTTCCCTCATGCATGTGCCTTTCTTTGTATCCACACTATTGTTACCCTTAGGTCATGTGAGGCCCTACCCCGATTCAGTTTGACATTTTCAGTTATTTGCATATTGAGACTATTATGGTTGCTTTACTTTATGCATTATGGACTTAGAACTTATATGATCCCATGATTTGGATCACACTGACACTTGTTGATGTTTTATTTCACGCATGATGATTATGAAACTTTAGATATGATTTCTAGAATAGAATTATATTATGATGGTGTATGTCATTATTGGAAATTTGCAGGATTTTATTTTGATGAAAGAAAATGATGCTTAATTATGAATGGTTCAATTTTGGGAAATTATGTTAATTGTTTATGTGAAATTGAATTTGAAACCAAATGAGGTATTGAATTATTGTTGCCTAATGTATGAGTGTTGATTCGCAATGGAATTCATGTATTTGATTATGAATAATTGTGATTAATTGGAGTTACTAATGTGTTAATTGAGATGCGCAGGAAAATTATCCATGTGACCATGGAATTTAATGGAGAACCAAGCCTAGACCAATGTGCGTTTGTTAAGCCGGGAGTTGTCTATTTGGAGAGACAACACCCCTCCCCTTGTAATGTATTTTATTTGTGATGTGTATAATGCTTGAGTGTAAAATTTAATTTATATGTAATTATGTAATCCTTCAAGAGACATATTCCATGTGTAATTTTTATATTGTATTTTTGTTGTGTCACTTGACACATGTGCTGATTAAGTGTCATTGATGTTGACTTGTCTCTTGGAGGGAGTTTTGTTTCTACCCAAGCCATTCAAAAACATGAGTGTGGTCCCAAATTTGTCTTGGGTAGGGAGTCATGGGAGTGGTCAACTCATGCTTGACCCGTAGGTAAACTTCAGTGGGGTTTCCAAAGGGTTTAATGGACTCCTAGGGTAAGTTTCTAGGCTTTTCCAAAGGTCCTAAGGGTATACCTATGGGTTAGGGGTGTTATGCAACATGTGGCTTCTCCCATGTGACTATGAAGTCACTTCAAAAAGTGGTGTTTTCAAGATGCACGAAAATTGAACTTAGAAAGTTCTTCCTAGGATAGAGAACCTTCCTTTTAGAAGTTAAACTCTCTTCCCCATCTTCTTCCACCTTTTCCCTTTCCAATTTTAGGAATGTGCAAGAGTTTGGGAAGGGCAACCAATGGGAACTCACACCTCACCCAAGGGGTTGGGAAGTGTGTGAGAGGCCTTCTTAGGCAAGAATTTGCAAACTTAGTGAGTAATCACCCACTCTCCCTTCTTGGAGATTTTGCTTGAGAAAGTTAGTAAGAGTTTGACATTTCTAGTGGAATTTTGGAAAAAGTTAGTGTGGAATTGGGCAGCTCATCCCCAACTAAAGTTAGCAAACCTTTTGGCAGAATAAGGTTGGTTACTCCCTTCTTCCTCTTGTTATGTTGTAAATGATAGTTTGTGTTGTTTTGTGAAAGGAAAGAGTTGCTTGTAAGATTGAGTTTATGAAGTTTTTAGTTGAAGTTAATATGTGTAGTTTTCTTTTCTATGTATTAGTTTGTGTTTCTTGTGGTTTTTTTTGGGAGTGTCCAAGATCTCCTATCCTTGGGAGGGTAGGAAGATCTTGGGGTGGAAGGAGTTTGACAGCCATGGGTGAGAGGCTCTCCTTATGGAGAGTGTCCTCAAGGGAGTCCTTGGTGACCCTTGATGCATAGCCTTGTGTATGCATTTGGGGGTCATAAGGGGAGCATATATGGCCTTGAGCCTTTTTGGGGGGCATAAGGTTTGTGAAAGTATTTGGGTTGCATTTGTGTTGCCATGAGGTGGCTAATGTAGTATTGTTTTTGGCATGCATTCTCCCCATTGGTACTTGGTCCACTTCCACCCATGGAAGAGTCACCATGAAAGTGGTGAATGTGTAGCTTGGGAAGGGATATTTGAATGTAAATGTGTTGCTATGTTTGTTGTGAGGTATGTATGTTTGTAACCCGTCTAGTGCTTGGTTCTCCAAGCTCGGGGGTGGCTTCTAGTAAGCCTAGGCTGGGAGGTGAGCTTCCCATGGTCAAAATATGTTTTATTGCAGGTTGCATGAGGAAGGGGAAAAGAAGAATCAAAGGGCTATGTTGCTGTTTTTGTGTTGCAGAAAAAGAAATGTTTTAAAAATATATATATATAGGGAAGAAATGGAAGGATTCAATGTTGTAGTGTCTAAAAGGAGAATGTGAGAAATTTTAGTTTTTACTTTCTAGAAAGAGAAAGGGATGTATTATTCCCATTTGTATTCATGATTATTTTGTATCCATAAAGTTACTTGATATCTACTTGATAATGACATATTTGTCGTTTTCCCTATTTTTAGTAGTCACAAATAGAAAAAAAAAGAGTAATGTATTAGTTTTGATGAAAATTTTTATGTTTACAAAGTGAAGCCATTTCATTTATTATGTTTTCTGCAAGGAAATGGATTTTAATGCTACATGTTCTTTACAATGTTAGGCTGTTGTAAACTTAAGTAAATACAATCTTTAATTTTTCTGTTTCAATGCAGAAATGAAATCTGTAATATTAATCTTTTCTTTGCAAGAAAACAAAAGAATATTTAGCTTTAATATTTATTACTTTTAAATGATATTTGGACAAACTGGTTTTAGATACAGTTCTGATAATATTTTAAAACAGCAAGAAAATCTATTAATCTTGTTAAACCAGTCCTTTTAAAATATATATATATATATAAGTATATATTTAACCATTAAGGATCATTTAAGAAGAATCTGTTTAAAAAAAAAAGAGAAAAAAAAAATACTTTTCCAGATCTGATTTTACCAAAAAAAAAGGGGAACTAACCCCCCCTTGCTTATCAAACCAATATATATATATATATATATATAAATTCTTATAACCAAAACGTTCTGCTCTTGCCCTATTAAATAGACATGTAAGGTCTGTTACTCCCTTAAACCCCAAAGAAGAAAATAAGGGACTTATTAAATATATATATATATATATGAATATATATATATATGAATATATATATATATGAATATATATATATATAAATATATATATATATGTAATGTTGTGCATATTTTATTTCCTTTAAACACAGAATTAAAAGAGATCGCATCTTAAATTAAAAAAAAAAAGAGAAAACACAACAAAATGGGGGGCGGGTTTCGCGTTTTTTTTTGCTGCAGACGAAGGTTGCGGCCGCACCACTGTGGAGTCACAGTGGCTGGCGGTGGCGCGGGAGGCGCCCAGCCGCCACTGTGGTTACCCACAGTGAGCGGCGCCCGTCCGCACTGTGGGTAACCACAGCGGCGCCCGGGGAAAACCCCGCCCGCCGCGCTCGCCGCCCACTCCAACTCCCCTCCCTCCCCTCTTGCCGTGTTAAAACAAAATAAAATGAAACCTGTTTACTTTAAACCGCCGTTCGAATCAAGTTGCAGGGAAATAAGGGGGTGGCTCGGGTTCGCCCCTGCGCGCGCGCCTCCCGCGGCCGACCCTGCATTCACACCCACGCACAGGGTCTAGGGATAAAAGAAAATAATAATGCACTCAATACACACACGGCTCAAAAAAAAGGAGAATGCTTTCAAGACTCGCCCTAACCCTAGTTCGGGTTAGGGCAACACAAACTCATTGACATTTATCTAGGTATGATTTTTGGTGGGAGAAGATCATTTAAAAAAGGGGCGATTTAAAAATGTAATTAAAAGCCCCTCTCTCTATAAGGAATACATCCCTAGTTAGATTGTGTAAAAGAAATACGATAAATATATATATATATATACATATATACATATATATATACATATATACATATATATATATATATATAGAAGAGGATTTATTTTTGTAGATATCTATAAATGAATATAGAAAATTAGTTTTGAACGTTTTTTTTAATTTTCGGGCGAATGTAGAGGTAATTTTATAAGAGGAATTTTAATAATTAGGTAGATTAAAAAATAATAATAATAATAATAATTAAGGAGTATAAACACTAAGATTTTAGTAGGGCCAAAGAGGGCCAAAATTAAGTATATGATTATAACGTAATTTTAAAATTATGGGGGTCTCAATTAAATAAGGTGTTTTAAATTACGATGAATATTATCTAAAAAAAATTTTAGTGGATAGGAAGATAAGATAAAACTTAGAACGCTTAAATTTGAAATTAAACGTTACACTTGAACTTTTAATTATTTATTAATGAAGCTTAGTGAATTTCCGTTTTGGGAGAAATCTTAGTTCATTGATAACTTAGTTACCCTCTCTTCCTAAATCGGATTTAATTACCTGACTGACTTAAACATAGCTATGACCTAACCCAAAATGCATTATTTATTTAAGTTAATCGCACTAAGTTGCATTATTTTAATTTAGTTAGTCGATAATTAGTTGAGTTTTTTTTTTTTTTTTTTTTTTTTTTTTTTTTAAATTCCGTTCGTGCCCAAGAGTTGGGCATGACATTTTGGTATCAGAGCAAGGTTGCCAACACTAGGGAACCGTACTCCATTACGTTTCGCTACAATTATTTAATTAATTAAATTGTATTTAATTTTATTTTTAAACTAGCTAAATATTTTCTCCTAAAAATAGTTATTTATTTCATTTTATTTTATTCTCTTAAAAAGGATGCCTCCAGCTACGCGACAAGCTCGCAAACGTGGTAGAGGCCCTAGGCGTGCACACATGGCACGCGAAGAGGTCATTAGGGAGGAATCGGTTCAGGAAGTGGACCCAGCAGCTCCTCCCGAGCAACCAGTTGACCCGAACCAAGACATCTTGGTAGCTCTTCAGAACCTGATTGGACTAGTACAGGATAGGCTTCCAGCAGTAGATCATAATGTTGAAAACCAGAACTCAGGAAGTCATAGGACAGTGGAACGGGAACGGAGTAGGAGTCCACCTCCTAATCCCGTAGAGAGTCAGGCTGTGCATGAGCCCGAACCCATTCACCTACCAGCACCACCTCCAGCCGTAGCACCAGTGTATATTGAGAGGGCACGTAGAGATCCAGGGGATCTAATCAGAGAGGTTATGTGACTTCAACCACCATCATTTGGAGGATCTACCGATGGGGTAGAGGCAGAGGCATGGCTTTTAAGCCTAGATAGGTGCTTTGCATTGCGCTCTTATGAGAGCAATCTAAAAGCACGTGCAACGGTTCACCTATTGCGAGGAACAGCCTCCACATGGTGGAGACAGGAAGAATATAAGTGTGGGTTAGAGATAGAGACCCTCACTTGGGAGATTTTCACCGAGAGATTCAGGGAGAGGTATCTATCAGAGCATTTCAGACAGCGTAGGGTGGATGAGTTTCATGACCTCCAGCAGAAGGGTATGTCAGTGACACAGTACGAGAACAAGTTCTTTGAACTATTACCTTATGTAGACTACCTGAAAGATGAAAAGCTTCTCGTCAACCGATTTATTAGAGGATTGAATTCCGGCATAGCAGGACCAGTGAGAATGGCCGCTCCAGGGAGCCTCCGGGTTGCCGTGGAGAAGGCTTTGATAGCCGAGGAGATTCAGGCCAGACCACATGACTCGAAGGATCGGTTTCAAAACCGTAATCCTTCACCACAGACTTATGGGTTTCAGAAACCCCATTGGAAAGGTAACAACAGGCACTCATCGGGGTTCTCCAAACCCCCTCCTCCGCAGCAGTCACAGCAAAACCAGAGGCAAAAGCCTCCGCAGAATCAGCAGGGCACAAAGCCCAAGCAATGGCAGTCACAGGGTCAGAGGCGAGATCAGAAATCTCAGGCTCCTTACACACCTCCGGCTAGGACTCAGCAGTCTTCTAGAGGTGGGTACAGTGGTTCTAGTAGGACAGGGGGACAGTCTTTCTCCAGACCACAGGGAGTACCGTTTCAGGCACGAGGCCCTTGCTTCACATGTGGAGCCATGGGACACATAGCGAGAGAGTGTCCTCAGGGTCAGATGGCAGGGAATCAGAGGATGGCAGCATCAGAGCCGACAGTTGGGGATATGGGCAAGTCCCATAGGGTCTTCGCAGCGGTTGACAACCACCAGGCAGAGCATCAGGCCACGGTTATTGAGGTAGCAGGTATGATCAGAGGTAGCAGTGTATCTATATTATTTGATTCAGGAGCTACTGATTCTTTTATTTCTCCATTGGTTGTGGAGCGTTGCGGGCTAGTGGCAACTAGGCAAGAGGTCAATTGGGAAGTAGAATTAGCTTCAGGGGCTAGAGTGTCAGTGGAATCAGAGGTTAAGGGATGTCAGATTCAGATTGGCAACATCACCACCTTAGTGGATCTTAGAGTTACACCACTTGGATCATATGGCGTTGTACTTGGCATGGATTGGCTTTATGCCCACAGAGCCAAGATGGATTGTCGCCTGAAAAGGATTGAGTGTGAGGATGATCATGGCTCTCCTATAGTGATCACTGGAATTCAGAGACCCGTGTCTCTTCGTATGATCTCCGCCATGCAGCTTAAGCGGAGCATGCGAAAGGGATGTCAATTATTTGCCATCACCATTAGTGATAGAGGAGAAGAGGAGGAAAAGGAACCATCTATTGACGACCATCCTATCCTTAGAGAATTTGCAGATGTCTTTCCTTCAGAGTTACCTGGTATGCCGCCCCGTAGAGAGATTGATTTTCATATAGACCTTGTTCCAGGAGCCGAACCTATTTCAAGAGCACCATATAGAATGACTACAAATGAGCTTAATGAGCTCAAGATTCAGCTTGAGGAACTCCTAGAGAAGGGCCACATTCGCCCTAGTGTATCCCCTTGGGGTGCACCAGTCATCTTCGTGAAGAAGAAAGATGGATCTCTCCGACTATGCATGGACTACCGTCAGTTGAACAAAGTAACCATCAAGAACCGATATCCATTGCCCAGGATCGATGATTTGTTTGACCAGCTCCAAGGTGCCAAAGTATTTTCCAAGATTGATCTAAAATCAGGGTACCACCAGTTGAGAATAGTGGAAAGTGATATCCACAAGACCGCATTTCGCACTAGATATGGCCACTATGAGTTCACCGTGGTCCCATTCGGTCTTACGAATGCCCCAGCAGTTTTTATGAGTCTCATGAATGGAGTATTCCATACATTCCTCGACCGCTTTGTGATTGTATTTCTCGACGACATTTTGATATATTCACGGAATGAGGAGGAACATGAGGAACACTTGAGACAGGTTTTGCAGTGTTTGAGGGAAAATCAGTTGTATGGCAGTTTGTCGAAGTGTGCTTTCTTTAAAACTGAGATCAAGTACCTTGGTCATGTTATATCCGGTGATGGGATCTCAGTGGACCCATCCAAGATCAGAGCCATTATGGATTGGCCAGCACCGACCAGTGTGACAGAGGTCAGGAGCTTCATGGGCTTAGCAGGTTATTACCGACGTTTTGTTGAGGGATTCTCTAGAATTGCTCATCCTATCACTTCTCTTCAGCGCAAAGGGAAGAAGTTTGAGTGGACGGAGAAGTGCGAGAAGGCCTTTCAGGAGCTTAAAAAGGCACTTACTACTGCACCTATCCTTGTAGTACCGGATCCTTCAGCTAATTTCATGGTTTGCACAGATGCTTCCCTAGATGGTTTGGGAGCAGTACTTATGCAGAATGGCAGAGCTATAGCATTTGAGTCTAGGAAACTCAAGACTCACGAGCTTAACTACCCCACCCATGACCTTGAGCTTGCAGCCGTAGTGCATGCACTTGTGAGATGGAGACATTTCCTTTTGGGTCATCATTTTGAGTTGCACTCAGACCATCAGAGCCTTCAGTACATATTCACTCAACCGAATCTTAATGCACGTCAGAGGAGATGGATGGAATTTTTGTGTGAGTATGATTTTGACGTTCACTACATCAAAGGGAAAGAAAATGTAGTTGCAGATGCTTTGAGTAGGAGACGTCACGAGGTATTCACCATGTCTATGAGCACGGATTTGAGAGATCGGATCATGCAGCGACTGCCAGAGGACAGATGGTATTTAGAGGTTTGTGAGGCTATTCGATCTCAGGAAACTTTGGAAGGGAAATATGTAGATTATTCCTTAGAGCCCAATGGTTTATTACGCCATAGAGGGCGCATCTATGTACCTTCTACCGGGGGATTGCGAGAGTTCATTATCACAGAGGCACATAGAGCTCCTTATGCAGCACATCCCGGTGTCAAGAAGTTGCATGCAGACTTGAGAGAACTATATCATTGGCCAGGAATGCGACAGCTTATCGCCGAGTTGGTAGCCCGATGCCTTGAGTGTCAGAGAGTCAAGGCGGAGCACAGCCATCCAGGTGGGTTGCTCCAATCTCATGCTATACCAGAGTGGAAGTGGGACACTATATCTATGGATTTCATCATTGGTCTCCCTATGTCATCTCGCCGCCATGATGCCATCTTGGTGACGGTTGACAAGTTGACCAAAGTGGCCCACTTTTCACCAGTTCGTACCACCTTCACAGCACCAGCAGTAGCACAGGTGTTTTTGCGAGACATTGTCAGACTTCATGGTGTTCCACGTAAGATCATTTCCGACCGGGATTCCCTCTTCACTTCCTCCTTTTGGAAGGCATTACAGGCGGCTATGGGTACCAAGCTCAATTTCAGTACAGCCTATCATTCGGAAACGGATGGCCAGACAGAGAGAGTTAATCAGGTGTTAGAAGATATGCTTCGCATGTACGTCATGGATCACCAGTCCAGATGGGAGGAGTATCTTCCTTTAGTGGAGTTTGCCTATAACAATGGGCATCACACGTCCTTGGGGATGCCACCCTATCAGGCATTATATGGCAGACCTTGTCGGACACCATTGAGTTGGGACCACATAGAGGACAGAGTTGCTATTGGTCCAGAGATAGTTCGGGATATGGAGCAGCAGGTGGATTTGATTAGGCAGCATCTTAGAGAGGCACAGGATAGACAGAAGAAATATGCAGATGCAAAGAGGGTTGATCGTAGCTACTCAGTTGGAGACAGAGTCTTCTTGAGAGTGCGACCGCATAAGAGTCCAATCCGTTATGGAAAGGGTTCTAAGCTCGCACCTCGATTTGTAGGACCATTTGAGATCCTTGAGAGGATAGGGCCAGTTGCCTACCGTCTAGCATTGCCACCTAGCCTGTCACGCATCCACGATGTGTTTCATGTTTCAGTTTTGAGGAAGTATATCTATTATGAGTCTCATATTCTAGATTGGGATGCCTTGCAGGTGGAGTCGGACGGGCAGCTAGCTTTGGAGCCCATTCGCATTTTGGCACGCCGGACGCTGAGCCTTCGAGGGCGAGAGCTGGACCAGGTTAGGGTCCAGTGGGATTGCTATGATGAGGTCACAGCCTCATGGGAGGATGCAGCACTTATGAGATCACAGTACCCCCACCTTTTTGATGAACTCCAGGAGGAAGTTCATGCCTAGAGGGGGAGGGTGTGAGGCCCTACCCCGATTCAGTTTGACATTTTCAGTTATTTGCATATTGAGACTATTATGGTTGCTTTACTTTATGCATTATGGACTTAGAACTTATATGATCCCATGATTTGGATCACACTGACACTTGTTGATGTTTTATTTCATGCATGATGATTATGAAACTTTAGATATGATTTCTAGAATAGAATTATATTATGATGGTGTATGTCATTATTGGAAATTTGCAGGATTTTATTTTGATGAAAGAAAATGATGCTTAATTATGAATGGTTCAATTTTGGGAAATTATGTTAATTGTTTATGTGAAATTGAATTTGAAACCAAATGAGGTATTGAATTATTGTTGCCTAATGTATGAGTGTTGATTCGCAATGGAATTCATGTATTTGATTATGAATAATTGTGATTAATTGGAGTTACTAATGTGTTAATTGAGATGCGCAGGAAAATTATCCATGTGACCATGGAATTTAATGGAGAACCAAGCCTAGACCAATGTGCGTTTGTTAAGCCGGGAGTTGTCTATTTGGAGAGACAACACCCCTCCCCTTGTAATGTATTTTATTTGTGATGTGTATAATGCTTGAGTGTAAAATTTAATTTATATGTAATTATGTAATCCTTCAAGAGACATATTCCATGTGTAATTTTTATATTGTATTTTTGTTGTGTCACTTGACACATGTGCTGATTAAGTGTCATTGATGTTGACTTGTCTCTTGGAGGGAGTTTTGTTTCTACCCAAGCCATTCAAAAACATGAGTGTGGTCCCAAATTTGTCTTGGGTAGGGAGTCATGGGAGTGGTCAACTCATGCTTGACCCGTAGGTAAACTTCAGTGGGGTTTCCAAAGGGTTTAATGGACTCCTAGGGTAAGTTTCTAGGCTTTTCCAAAGGTCCTAAGGGTATACCTATGGGTTAGGGGTGTTATGCAACATGTGGCTTCTCCCATGTGACTATGAAGTCACTTCAAAAAGTGGTGTTTTCAAGATGCACGAAAATTGAACTTAGAAAGTTCTTCCTAGGATAGAGAACCTTCCTTTTAGAAGTTAAACTCTCTTCCCCATCTTCTTCCACCTTTTCCCTTTCCAATTTTAGGAATGTGCAAGAGTTTGGGAAGGGCAACCAATGGGAACTCACACCTCACCCAAGGGGTTGGGAAGTGTGTGAGAGGCCTTCTTAGGCAAGAATTTGCAAACTTAGTGAGTAATCACCCACTCTCCCTTCTTGGAGATTTTGCTTGAGAAAGTTAGTAAGAGTTTGACATTTCTAGTGGAATTTTGGAAAAAGTTAGTGTGGAATTGGGCAGCTCATCCCCAACTAAAGTTAGCAAACCTTTTGGCAGAATAAGGTTGGTTACTCCCTTCTTCCTCTTGTTATGTTGTAAATGATAGTTTGTGTTGTTTTGTGAAAGGAAAGAGTTGCTTGTAAGATTGAGTTTATGAAGTTTTTAGTTGAAGTTAATATGTGTAGTTTTCTTTTCTATGTATTAGTTTGTGTTTCTTGTGGTTTTTTTTGGGAGTGTCCAAGATCTCCTATCCTTGGGAGGGTAGGAAGATCTTGGGGTGGAAGGAGTTTGACAGCCATGGGTGAGAGGCTCTCCTTATGGAGAGTGTCCTCAAGGGAGTCCTTGGTGACCCTTGATGCATAGCCTTGTGTATGCATTTGGGGGTCATAAGGGGAGCATATATGGCCTTGAGCCTTTTTGGGGGGCATAAGGTTTGTGAAAGTATTTGGGTTGCATTTGTGTTGCCATGAGGTGGCTAATGTAGTATTGTTTTTGGCATGCATTCTCCCCATTGGTACTTGGTCCACTTCCACCCATGGAAGAGTCACCATGAAAGTGGTGAATGTGTAGCTTGGGAAGGGATATTTGAATGTAAATGTGTTGCTATGTTTGTTGTGAGGTATGTATGTTTGTAACCCGTCTAGTGCTTGGTTCTCCAAGCTCGGGGGTGGCTTCTAGTAAGCCTAGGCTGGGAGGTGAGCTTCCCATGGTCAAAATATGTTTTATTGCAGGTTGCATGAGGAAGGGGAAAAGAAGAATCAAAGGGCTATGTTGCTGTTTTTGTGTTGCAGAAAAAGAAATGTTTTAAAAATATATATATATAGGGAAGAAATGGAAGGATTCAATGTTGTAGTGTCTAAAAGGAGAATGTGAGAAATTTTAGTTTTTACTTTCTAGAAAGAGAAAGGGATGTATTATTCCCATTTGTATTCATGATTATTTTGTATCCATAAAGTTACTTGATATCTACTTGATAATGACATATTTGTCGTTTTCCCTATTTTTAGTAGTCACAAATAGAAAAAAAAAGAGTAATGTATTAGTTTTGATGAAAATTTTTATGTTTACAAAGTGAAGCCATTTCATTTATTATGTTTTCTGCAAGGAAATGGATTTTAATGCTACATGTTCTTTACAATGTTAGGCTGCTGTAAACTTAAGTAAATACAATCTTTAATTTTTCTGTTTCAATGCAGAAATGAAATCTGTAATATTAATCTTTTCTTTGCAAGAAAACAAAAGAATATTTAGCTTTAATATTTATTACTTTTAAATGATATTTGGACAAACTGGTTTTAGATACAGTTCTGATAATATTTTAAAACAGCAAGAAAATCTATTAATCTTGTTAAACCAGTCCTTTTAAAATATATATATATATATATATAAGTATATATTTAACCATTAAGGATCATTTAAGAAGAATCTGTTTAAAAAAAAAAGAGAAAAAAAAAATACTTTTCCAGATCTGATTTTACCAAAAAAAAAGGGGAACTAACCCCCCCTTGCTTATCAAACCAATATATATATATATATATATATATAAATAAATTCTTATAACCAAAACGTTCTGCTCTTGCCCTATTAAATAGACATGTAAGGTCTGTTACTCCCTTAAACCCCAAAGAAGAAAATAAGGGACTTATTAAATATATATATATATATATGAATATATATATATATAAATATATATATATATATGTAATGCTGTGCATATTTTATTTCCTTTAAACACAGAATTAAAAGAGATCGCATCTTAAATTAAAAAAAAAAAGAGAAAACACAACAAAATGGGGGGCGGGTTTCGCGTTTTTTTTTGCTGCAGACGAAGGTTGCGGCCGCACCACTGTGGAGTCACAGTGGCCGGCGGTGGCGCGGGAGGCGCCCGGCCGCCACTGTGGTTACCCACAGTGAGCGGCGCCCATCCGCACTGTGGGTAACCACAGCGGCGCCCGGGGAAAACCCTGCCCGCCGCGCTCGCCGCCCACTCCAACTCCCCTCCCTCCCCTCTTGCCGTGTTAAAACAAAACAAAATGAAACCTGTTTACTTTAAACCGCCGTTCGAATCAAGTTGCAGGGAAATAAGGGGGTGGCTCGGGTTTGCCCCTGCGCGCGCGCCTCCCGCGGCCGACCCTGCATTCACACCCACGCACAGGGTCTAGGGATAAAAGAAAATAATAATGCACTCAATACACACACGGCTCAAAAAAAAGGAGAATGCTTTCAAGACTCGCCCTAACCCTAGTTCGGGTTAGGGCAACACAAACTCATTGACATTTATCTAGGTATGATTTTTGGTGGGAGAAGATCATTTAAAAAAGGGGCGATTTAAAAATGTAATTAAAAGCCCCTCTCTCTATAAGGAATACATCCCTAGTTAGATTGTGTAAAAGAAATACGATAAATATATATATATATATATATATATATACATATATACATATATATATACATATATACATATATATATATATATATATAGAAGAGGATTTATTTTTGTAGATATCTATAAATGAATATAGAAAATTAGTTTTGAACGTTTTTTTTAATTTTCGGGCGAATGTAGAGGTAATTTTATAAGAGGAATTTTAATAATTAGGTAGATTAAAAAAAAATAATAATAATAATAATTAAGGAGTATAAACACTAAGATTTTAGTAGGGCCAAAGAGGGCCAAAATTAAGTATATGATTATAACGTAATTTTAAAATTATGGGGGTCTCAATTAAATAAGGTGTTTTAAATTACGATGAATATTATCTAAAAAAAATTTTAGTGGATAGGAAGATAAGATAAAACTTAGAACGCTTAAATTTGAAATTAAACGTTACACTTGAACTTTTAATTATTTATTAATGAAGCTTAGTGAATTTCCGTTTTGGGAGAAATCTTAGTTCATTGATAACTTAGTTACCCTCTCTTCCTAAATCGGATTTAATTACCTGACTGACTTAAACATAGCTATGACCTAACCCAAAATGCATTATTTATTTAAGTTAATCGCACTAAGTTGCATTATTTTAATTTAGTTAGTCGATAATTAGTTTGTTTTTTTTTTTAAATTCCGTTCGTGCCCAAGAGTTGGGCATGACAGGTCAAGACTCTAATCCTTTCTTTCCCCCCAACAAATATTGTCCATTCAAGATCCCCTTAGGAAAAGGAAGATCTTCCAAGATCTACTCTCCTAGATTTTGGTCCCCTTCTTTACAATCATGAAGGATATTCCTTACAGAATTATCATCCTCGATGGTGATTTTTGAGTTTCCCCCTCATAACTTTACCCTTTGAACAACTCCTTGATGTTGGAACAAGCAACTTGGGAATCATCTCCACCCCCTTAGATTTAGCCTTCCATACCTTTTTAATTCCTTAAACTTGCCTCTTAATATTATTCTATGTTCTAAGAGGACATTTTTTAGCCCAATGACCAGACTTTTTACAGTGGAAACAAACAAAAGGAAATGATTCAAACTCAACTATCTACTCCCATATTCCCAATTTTGAAACAATATCAATAGAAGTAGGTAGGTCCTTAGATTGTAGGATACCAACATAGATTCTAGCATAAACCAATATTTTCCTCACAGCAGTCATAGGGTCAATAGACAGGAGGTCCCCAAAGGATCTAGAAATTCCCTTAAAGACATCCTCATTCCAATATTTTATTGGTAAACCAAGTAAATGTACCCACATTGGTACCACTTCAAATGCTGAGTTTGATAGATTTAACTTTGGAGACCATTTCTTTAAAGCTAGGGAAACTTTACCAATAACCCATGGTCCCCCACACAAAATGGCTGATAAATCCTCTTCACAGGAGAACCCAAAAGAGAAGAAGCCTTTGGGAAGAGTAGACACCTCCACCTGACCTTTAAGAAGACATTATTTTCTAACAAAGGTTCTAACAATCTCAATATTGGGTCTAGGTCCCATAAATTTTCCAACTAGAGAAGAACGCATCAAGGAAATATTATGATCTATCACTAAATCTGGAATAGAGATAGCAAACTTATTAGTCTTAGGGTCATAAATTTTATTCACTAGAGTGCAAGGTGATTTTCCTATAGGCTTAACTCTAAATAGTGAAACCAAAGGTTTGTGGTTCAACCTCGGTCCTCCCTCAGAACTAGGTTTTCTATTTTTAAATCCTACTAACCCACCATGCACACATGGGGCCCCAAGCACTTAAGTTAGGTTATTCACATCTCCCTATTGGGATGTACCAGAAATACCATCAAGATACGCATGGATTTCTTCTATCCCGTCAAGCTTTCCTCCCATGTCATCTTTTGATTCCTTTTGTCCTTCATTTGATCCTAAGCCATTCCTTGCAATCTCTAGATTCAATCTAGGTATTCCATCCCTACCAAGACCAATTTTGAATTCTCCTTTCTTGTTGCTCAAAGTTTTTTTTTTTAATAAGAAATTTGAATTATTATTTTGAACAATAAATGCCTTTAAATCATACATAATATGTCATAACAATCAAATCTAAAAATATACATGAAAAATTATGAAACCCACAAGTTAATTTTAGAGTAATAAATTAGGGATTTTGTGAATTTAGCCTCCAAATTTATGAAATCCAATTGAAAATAACAATTATAAGTGCAAATTTGAATTTTAAAATTCATAAAAAAACATATGTGAGACAATGAACTCGAATTAGGCATGCAAGATGTCAAGTTCACCAAAATGTATTGTATGGAAAATTAGAAATTAAGGTTTCACTAAGTGAATACACTAAATAGCTCATTAACCAAATTGCATTGAAAGGGTTGAACCCAATAGATCTAGGCTCAATCCCAATAGGGAAAGGTCTAAGATTATGATTGTATTCAACTAGTTTGTATTGTTTCTCCTCTTTCTTAGTTGAATTTGTAAAGTGATTGTGAAATTAGGGCAAATCAATGAATTATTGAAGTAAATTGATAGAAACAATAAGCTACAGATATCTCACTGAGCCAAAAACTTGGATCTAGGAAAAAGGAGATATCTAGAACATGTTCTTAAAAGTTTGGCCTGATTTTTTGAGACTAGGTAGTACAGATTAATCCTAGTCCTCTGAATTTTCCATCCTCGAAAGTTGAGCCTATTCGTCACTGTCAATATTGCTAGACTCCCCAAGTATAGCTCCACACCTATTTCCTCTGCATAGAAGAAAATGGAACTATGTTGAGAGTAGGGGTTTGCCTTAAGTCAAACCTCGATTTTGGAATTAAACATGAAATTAAATTCACAAATATAATGAAAGACTATAATAAATTAATTTCCTTCTGAGGGAAAGACTAAATCTAAAATGTAATGCTTGAAACCATAATGTTTACCTTTATGAGGTTTTGTTTGTCTTTACACAAATATTATAGGGTTTCATGCTATAGGATGTCTTCATAGAACATTGATCATGAAATCCATCTTCAATGCTTCAACTTGACTTCACTTCTACTCCAACCCTGAGAAGGCATTGCTTGCTCACTTGAATTTGCTAGAGTGTAATTCAGATCTTGATTTTGGTTAGATTTCAAATGAGAGGAGTAGACCTCCTTTTATACTTGTCTACCCAAAAATTTAATTAATTTTTTTGGAGTAGGTCGACAAAAGATCCAAATTCCTACTCATTTGAGATGACTCTTATGAGGCTCTAATTTGGGGCATGATCAATAAGCCTGGTGCATGGTACACTCTAGTCCTAATTTAGGACCATGGTATACCATGCCTTGGTCTTGGAAATCAAGACTCTAAAATGGGGGGAGAGTTGGGAAGATGATGAAAATGCAAGGTATATAGGCGGTGTGAGTAGAACTGGCATTGTAATCAGGCCTCAAAAATTAGAATGCCAAAGTGAGGCCTAGATGTGGATAAAATTGTAGGTAAGTACAATTTAGGATGTTACACCTCCAATGGTTATATCACTTGTGTCACAATCAAATTAGAAAGATTATCTAAAATATCAAAGTTGGGAGACTGGCTATTTGGTGACTTTCTCCTTCACAAACTGAAAACTTCTTTCTACTACAACTATCCTAAAAAATATCTTCGACTTCATTTCATCATATTCATATTGGAGCACAGATCCCACATAAATTCCTAATAAACTTGCTAATCTATTAAAAATACTTGATTCAAATGTACTTATAGATGAAGGCCAATCTACAATTTACTTGACCTTCTTAGGGTCCATTTTTAAACCTTCTTTCGATACAACAAAACCCATATATACTAACTCTCTTTTCATAATACTACACTTTCATATTCTTCTTTAGTTTTTCTTCATTTAACCTCTACAATACTACCCTTTTTTGCAAGAAATGTTCTTTTTTTGTCCCACTAAGAATAATAATATCATCTAAATATACTATTACAAACTTTCCAAGAAAAGGGTTTTGTTGGTCATCAAAAATGATTAACCCAAGTATACCTACAATTGATCTATGAAGTAGCCAATTCAATCTATGAATAATCTCAGGGCTTGGATAGCATAACAAGGATATGAATCCTTCTACTCTTTAGGCTCTGCAAAACCTAGGTGGGTGTACCTTTGATGCATTGAATCAAACCCATTTACCCACATATGACAGCATCAATAAAGAAGATAGATCTCATGAAAGGTTCAAAGACAAGGAGGGTACTGTAGATAGGCTAAATCTACATTGACAACTCAACAGGTTTGAACATGAGATAGGTGGAACACTTCCACAGAACATAAGTCAAAGAAAGATATTCTGATTGTATATTTCAAGATCCCTGAGAATCCCTAGAATTGCAAGACCAGTGCCTTATCCAAGGGTAACAGAGTCATACATCAAATTGTAAATGAAAACTTCTACTACGAATCCACCTTCATCATTAAATATCCCTGCATTAATGCCTTACAAAAATGCATTACTCAACTCACTCACAAAATCATCAAAATCTTGAAAATATATCCCATTATCTATGATTTATTACAAAATTTAAATTCTTCCTTGAAGAATGCCTGCAAACAATCACAACAATCTCCTTGAGATGACAAACCTCAGCCTCCTTGAGGACTTAATTTGTCACAAAGAAATATACATTCAGAGACAATTTTGTGTAAATTTATGCATGCCTTACATACATATAACTCTACAACAAAAAACACCTACAGCAAGAAAATAACTCCATTACTAAAAGAAAAGCCCTGCCCTATACAATCTTGAAGAAAACTCAAAATTGGAAACCATGAAAATATGGAGCCATTCTCCAAATTTCTCTGGAAAACTCACCTATCTCAGGATCCATGCCTACGTGGGGTCCACCTAGTCGCCACTCAGCCTCCTTGGTCACCTTGGGAAGTGCGCCCACATGGGTGGGATCCACTTGGGTGCCCAACCGACACCATTCATCAAAAGCCTCAAGCTTTCGACACTATACTATTGTGGAGCTTTGTATTTAAATACAAAAAGGCCCCCCTCCACAATCAATGTGGGATAAATACTCAAGCTTGGGACTACAAATTTTAGCAATTTCTGAGTGGCTGCCCTCTTCTTTGGCGCCTTGCCTGGGGGTTTCCATGTCTTTTCAACCACTATGGCCTTTGAAGGGAGGATTGGAAATGCACCTGCTAAATACATTAGCTTTAAATATTTTAAAATGATGTTCATTTGCCTTCCTCACCAGTCACGCAGAGGGAGAATAGGGAGGCATTTGCTACTGGAGTTCAAAAACCTCACACCATGCAAGCATAATAAACATTTACATGTATTCTTTATTCTTCCACTCACCACGCAGGAGCTACATTGGTAATTGCACTTGGTTGAAAGTTTTTTGTTTTTTTTAATGATGCCCCCATTATAAAAACCACGCATAGGGAGGAGAAGGGTGTTGGCTGGGCTTCACGCCTGCCAAAAGCATTTGTTTGAACATGTTTTTAATTGCCTACTCTGAGGTTTCAAACTGCTATTTACCTGCCCTGCATAGGAGGAAGGGGGTCTGTTGTTTGCATTTGTTGAAGCTATTGTTGCTTAAAGAACTTTAAACTCTTTAACACCTCCTTCTTCAATGTTGCCCCAGGAAGAAAAGCCTTCACATCTGCAGATTGCATTTGCTTGAAGTTTTATTTTTAAAACCCTTTGCATTATGCCACACTTTCTCCAATGCCAATCCCCCTGTACAAAATTATATTTGCATAGAAGCTTCCCTTGGTCAAATAACTTGGCTAATCCAAAGTCAGAGATTTTTTTTAATTCAAATGCGTTAAAAGGAAATTAAACCTCCTCTTATTCTCAGGTTTGAAATCATTTATAGCATTTTTAATCACCTCTAGACAAAATGTATTTGAAATTGTATCCATATTTGTCAATTTTGTATCACCATTAGTTGTGAAGGATCTGGTCTTCATTTGTTTGGAAACTTGAATGTCTTCTCACATTTGCCACTTTCATTTGCTTTAAAACTTCATTTATCGGCTGTTGAATTTGGTTTAACGCCTGCCAATTGCATTGCTTGAAAACTTTTGTTCTTTATCCAATTACAAGAATAAAATGAAATCTTCTCTCACCAAATCAAAATGTCAATTACAGTTGAGCTGGTATTGATATGCATTACTCTAAATTAAGACCACTTCACCGTAAAATTAATGCATAGGCATGAGCCAGGTCGGGCCCCAAAGTGGGTCCGACTAAAAAAAAAATCATTTTCATGCAACTAACCTCTGAAATGCTTTAGGAACTTTACACATACCTCTAGAAATGATCGGCATCATTTTCAAATCATCAAACTGAATTTTGCAACTTTCAAGCGCCTGTGCCACATTTTCGCGTTTAATCGCGAAGACATAATTTTCAAACTGGTCAAAACACCTTTCTAGAACTTGCCATTTGACAAGCGTGTACTTCGATATACAAGCATGAACTCTACCAAGCGGTTTTTCAAAAAAAATCCCAAGTGAAGAGATATTAATTGTCAAAAATGACCAACTGGCTTTGTCGGCACTGCAGACCTGATGAAGTCAATGCTCAAATCTGAGACATAGGTACCTTGAAGTACATATTAAAACTTAGAATACTCAATTCGACCAAAAGGATGACTGGGTGCAAACGTTGCGCTCATGAAAATAGCAACTTTAACTAATACGACAATGAAAGTACGGATCACTGAAACAGATGGCTCAAGAAACCCTTTTGAAAACCGATCAAATGGATTGGCAGGAGCTTGAAACTGGAAACATAGCTTGCTCTTTATACCAAAAATATCCTAGGACAAATATTCTAACATGACACTCACTGAGGCAACTTCTACATTTATGCGAAATAGGGCTCCGACTAGTAGCTGAAACAGGGACTTGTCAAACCATACAAACTACAAACGGATTGAGCTTTGAAAACTGAGCAAATGGATTCATAAGGACTTGAAATTTTGCATGTTGACTCACATTTATGCATAGAATTGAATCCATTTTGAAATTATTCATGATGATCAACAAGGAAAAAGATATAATCACTCAAAGTAGGCTACTTGGTAAAATCTACATTTGCACCTAAAATGCACTTTCAGCTCACCCCTTGAAATGGGTACCTGCTAAACTTATCCAAACTGAAATCTGAAAGTTGCACATCACTGCATAGGCCAAATGAAAGGTGTAGGACACAATTCCCAAGCCTTACCCTTTGAAAATCAACTGGCTCCATTTTACCCTCTCTCTAACTAGGCCATTCAAACTGACTCATTTTATGATCATTTGGAAATGCAGAGAAATTTTTTGAAATGGGCCTCTAAACTTGACTCAAATTTAATGAGTCCCAACAGGTTCAATACTTGATTCATCAACCACTTGAAGGTACTTGGAACATTTGTCAACCCAAATGACATCTCTAGTCACTAATACTAACCATATTTTATTTTGAAACCTATGTTCCACTCATCTCCTTCCAAAAGTTATAAGTATTTAATGGTGCCCACTCTTCAAATCTATCTTTCTGAAGTACGTAGCTCCACTCTAACAATCCATCATATCATCTTTTTAGGGTATTGGGAATTTATATTTGATCTTAATCTTAATTATGGCTTTGGATTTTGTAAACATTCATTCAATTATTCATCCTTCTTAGGAATGATCACTTCAAGTACAACATACAAACTCAAGATTTTTCCAATCAGACCTTCATCAAGCAACTCCTACCCTTGTTTATTGATCTCCTTATTTTATATAATGTCATTTGATAGGGAGCCTTATTCAACAAACTAGTCCCTAGTATTAAATTTAGTGATTTATACTCCTCATTAGTGGTAACCCATCTAACAAATCCATCAATTTTTAAATAAATTATTTTGAAATCTATTGCACCTTCTATAGAATCTCTTATTTCTTCTTTGTTTTCCTAACCTCTATAAGCTTGGGTATGAAAGCATAGGATGTTGGCAATTGACACTAATTGGAATCATATGTTGTCATTGATGGCAACAAGATTATATTGAAGGCATATACCAGCATATACTGACACATACTGGCATTTGGAGGCATACACCAACAGATATCGGCATTGAGTATTCAAGGTCATCATCGGCACCAGCACCAGCACCAAAACCGGCATCCAGCATTTCAGTGAAGTCGACATCAATCTGGATTCAAAAGGTTTTATTATAAAATCATTTTGTAATTATTGTATTGGGTCGACCTTGAATATCTTTTGTATTGTAAGCCAACATAAGGCATATTGTTTGTAAGGGTATATAAGTCAGTCTGTTAGGTCATTTTGATAATACGACAAGTGAATAGGACAAGGTATATGACATGGTAGTAGAACTATGTGATGAGAAGGATATGTATATAGATTATTTGTATGCGAATGTAATATCATGCTATGATCAGTAGATAGTTTGTAAAGCATTCTTGGAGGAAGAGGAGATACCGGTAGAAGGTTCAGGGTTTATGAATCGGTACAGAGAAGAGATTTAACTGGAACTCTTTATTGGCATTGCAGATACATTTTGTGAGTTCACCAATACTATTTTATTTCAGCATAAGCTTGTAGTCAGTGAGACTCTTTTGTGTTGAGTAGTGTGCTCTAGGCAGTGTGCCTTCCTACATGTGCAGGCCCCCATTCTATGCAATATCTTTCATATAGCCAGTGAATTGATATTGTGGGTCACAAATCCCATAGTGGTTTTTCCTCTTTGAGGTTTTCCAAGTATTAATTTTGTGTGTTGTGGTGTTCATTCATGTGGCTATTTTATTTGGTTCATGTTATATGTTTCTTCATTTACCAGTTTATATGTGGATGTTATAAAAGGCTAAAATCTTGGGTTACCGGCAAAACACAGGTTCACCCCCCCCCCTTCTTAGTGTTCTTGGGTTCATTGTATTCCAATCAAGTTGAGAAGAAACCAATTACAGAGATGAGTCCCACAGAGCTAATCATGATCACTACTTAGAAGCTAATAAAGGAGGGATCTGCAGGCAAAGGAATAATAGATCAATCAGTAACTATTTTGCATAGATTGATTCCTGATTGTATGATTTAAAATGAAGAAATCCCTTCCGGCAAGCTTAAGGTATTGACATAACACAAATCTAAAAACTTTCAATCACTACAGCAGATTTCAGACAAGAATGCACTTGAAAGATTTACTCTAGCCAAGAAAGCAGCTCTTGACCAGATTATTTAGACTGAGAAGAGGAAGGTTGAAGAGAAACTTGTACTCTTGAAAATTCTTTGAAACAAGGTACTAACATCTACAGGGTTTGTTGTAATATAGAGATTCTTACAGCTAATGTAGATCAGAGGTTAAAGGAATTACATGAAAAGATAGCTAATACTGCCAATTCTTTTGATGGACTAACTTCACTTACAACTTCCATTGATGGATAAATTTTGACTTTGCAGAACCAAGTTTTTGCTTTTGAAAAGGAAAGAGACAGGATCATTCGGAGAGCAAGGAATCTTAGAGGATTGGTGATTCCAAGATTGGATTCACTTGGTGTACATAAGAGGGAATGTATGGATATGATTGTGAAGCCCACACCGACAGAAGTCACTGAGAAAGAAACACTAGCAAATTTACTGAGTGGACCTGTATCCATATTTGAAACATTCAAAACCAGCTGGGATACCTATGTACAGTTGCTAGAGAAAGCTTACTCAGAAATTTTGAGATTATTCAAGCTTCGGTAGAGTAATCTATAATTATTCTTTCAATTCTTTCACTAGTCTTTGGAATTGATGCCAAAGGGGGAGTATATGTATGTGAAAAATATGTATGTAATCCTAAGGTGAGGATAGGCAGAGTATATTACTGACAGGGTCAATCAGCTCAGGGGGGGGCATGATTCATTTTTCAATTGTACCGGCAGGGAATCCATTTTCACATGAGTGTTGCCATCAATGCCAAAGGGGGAGATTGTTGGCAATTGACACTCATTGGAATCATATGTTGTCATTGATGGCAACGAGATTCTATTGAAGGCATATACTGGCATTTGGAGACATACACCGATGGATACCGACTTTGAGTATTCAGGGTCATCACTGACACCGACACCAACACCGACATCCAGCATTTCAGTGAAGCCGACATCAGTCTGGATCCAAAAGTTTTTATTGTAAAATAATTTTGTAATTATTGTATTAGGCCGACATTGAATATCTTTTCTATTGTAAGCTGGCATAAGGCATATTTTTTGTAAGGGTATACAAGTCAATTTTTTTAGGTCATTTTGATAATAGGACAAGTGAATAGGACAAGGTATATGACATGGTAGCAGAACTGTGTGATGTGAAGGATATGTATGTAGATCATTTGTATGCAAATGTAATATCATGATATGATCAGTAGATAGTTTGTAAAGCATTCTTGGAGGAAGAGAAGATACTGGTAGAGGGTTCGAGGTTTATGAACCGGTATAGAGCAAAGCTTTAACTAGAACTCTTTATTGGCATTGCAGATGCATTTTGTGAGTTCACGAGTATTGTTTAATTTCAGTAGAAGCTTGTAGTTAGTGAGACTCTTTTGTGTTGATCAGTGTGCTTTAGGCAGTGTGACTTCTGGCATGTGTAGGCCCCCATGCTATGTAATATCTTTCATATGGCCAGTGAATTGATATTGTGGGTCACAAATCTCACCATGGTTTTTCCTCTTTGAGGTTTTCCACATATAAATTTTGTGTGTTATGGTGTTCATTCATGTGGCTGATTTATTTGGTTCATGTTGTATGTTTCTTCATTTACCTGTTTATATGTGTATGTTATAAAAGGTTAAAATCTTGGGTTACTAGCAGAACACTGATTCACCCCACCTCTCAATGTTCTTGGGTTCATTGTATTCCAACATAGGAGTCTTTCTCCTTCTTCATATATTTTAAGAATTGTGTCCCCATCACCAAGAAAACTTGAGTCTCTATTTCTTCCTATTTAAATATTTCATGGGTTTCAAAGTATACACTTTTCAATATTTCTTGATTGTATGATAATTTGTACTGCCATCATGAATGGCCTTTCTACCAAATTGTCAATGTCTACCGAGTAAGATGTGGCATCCATTTATTGGCACACATTACATAATATTTCATCCCTATAACTTCTTATATGAAAATTCACATGAAATTACTCACTTACAAATAATCAATGTCCCTTTCATAGCCATCACACTTTCTAGAGTCTAGAATGCTTCAACTTATTCAACTGTAACTCTTATACCATCTCCTATGATATTGAATTATCAGTACTACCTTTGTCTATGATGACCTTGTAGCATTTACTTCCATCTTACAATTGATCTAAAACCAATTCCTTTGTTGTGTCGATTCTTCCTTTTCTTTCTCTTGTTTCAAAAATATTATCCATATCATCAAAGACTCTTCATCTTTAGGATCTTCTCCATGATTCGATACAACCACACTTTCCTCTTTGCCTTGGGCCACAAGAAATATAACCTCTTGGTATTTACAGATTCTCTATTATATTTGTGGATACTCATATGCTTTGTGCCCTACTCCACATTAGTAACACATGTTAGTGATACCTTTGCTTCTTCCTCTTCTAAACTTTCATCTCCCTCTAGAATAGTCACCTCTTACCTTGGAATAACCTCATCTTCCTCTAGTTTATGGAGTGTATAAAATATTTTTAGATTTGTCAACATCTTCTTTTTTCATGGGATAACATCTCCTACTTGACTATCCTCTACCATGATAATTCCTCCCCCTCCTCTTATTCTCTATTAAAACGTTTCCTCCATCTTTAAGGAATATTGGTAGGTTTCTTATACAATGTGAAACCTAGCCAAACTTATTTCATCTTGGATTGTTAAAAGTATGTCATTTAAATATCTAGATTGTTATGACTCAATTCAGACCCTAGTTAGATTTACTTTGATATACTAGATACTAATACTATTGACATTTTTCACATGATGACTTAAACATATTATTAATGATGTTAGATGGTATTATGTTTTGATTAAGTAAAAGCAGGTATTTGAAAGGTACCCAAACCTTGTACAAGCCAGGAGAACAGAACTACGAGAAAGGAAAGTGTCTGGTCACTTCAAAAAGACAAAGATCCCACCAGAAGGGATCATCTTACATAACATAACCTAAAAAACCAGTAATAGACAATGAAAGGAAAGCACAATGACAACAAAAAGACGGGACCAAGGAACCCTGCAGAAACAGAAACAGAGATCTAAATGCTTTTCATGATTTCCTCAGCATGAATAACCATTTATTTCATGTTGTTCTCCGAGGTCTTTAATTCCTCCAACT
Organism: Cryptomeria japonica; assembly: GCF_030272615.1. Classification (NCBI taxonomy): domain Eukaryota; kingdom Viridiplantae; phylum Streptophyta; class Pinopsida; order Cupressales; family Cupressaceae; genus Cryptomeria; species Cryptomeria japonica. The sequence continues at coordinate 353,031,270 of NC_081413.1, forward strand.
CATGACCTTTGATGTCACCATTGATCTTTGTGTTAGCTCTGGTCCTCATTTCATGACCCTTCTTGTCTGGTTGCTCTTTGTCACCATCCTTCTCAACATTGTTCTCAAACCTGTTGATTAGGATGTTCATGTTATCCACCGAAGCTTTGAGGATCTGAAAATTTTGGTCTGCAATCTTCTTAACATTGAGTTCTAGCCTATTAATTCTGCTACCCAAGTTGTTCATTTTATTTTCCATTTCCTTGGTATCTCCCATCTTATTGACCTTGTTTTCCATTGCTATGATTTTACCCACCATACATTCAATAGCTTCCGCATTGTGCAGAACAGCAACCAGTTCTTTAACATGTTCCACCAGGGGCTTATCACCAATCGTAACTCTTGCTATAGCCTTTGTATCAATCTACAAACTGTTGATATCCTTGACCATGGTAGCAATGGTCTCACAGAAAGCTTTTATGGTATCATTGTCACCAATATCACTTTTATCCCCTTTATCCTCCTTCTGCAGACTTGTGGTATTCAAAACCTCAATGTTACCCATCACCGGGTTAACCTCCCCTTCTTTATCCTTACCCTCATCCTTCTTATTTTCTTCAGCATCCTCTTCATAATCAACCATAATATGGATGATGTCTTTTTTGTTACCCTTTTTAGTGTTCTTCTGAGTCTACTTTCTAGTAGCTTTCCCTTTCTTTGTTTTAACAATTTTTTTCTCAAAGGATTCAGTTTCAAACTCTGACATGTCTGAATCCACCACAATCCTTTTCCTCTTAGCCTTATTCCTCCCTTTTTTGCTAGTCTCTTATGATTCTCCCTCAATCTCTAATTCAAAGTTGAATCCGCTAGCTTCACTCTCTATAGTCTCATATCTTGCAGTTTTTCCTTTGATAGGATTTTCAATGCACTTACCCTTAAGCATTTTATAAACCAGGACCATAAGCCCCTAGTGGAGGGCATGGTCACCTTTAGGATCATTCTGAACCTCCTTGATAGTGTGGTCCATAGAGCATGCAAGGTAATAAGGCAATCTCACCTTTTCCCCATGGCGGAAACGGTTGAGCAAAACAAAGTGATGCCCATAGGCTCTGGTAAACCTACCATCTAAAGTAATGTAGGCAATAGAAGCAAATAAAATAAACCTCCATGGCCTACAAATCCTCTTTGGAGCATGGTAGGAGTTGTCAATTTTAATCATCTTTCTCCTCTCTTCATTCATGATTGGAAACTTATCCACTGTTATGATCCCTATAAAATTTCATTCCCTCGGTAGTCATCCCTGTGGCCTGAGCAATGACCTCCTCTTCAACATTCATCATCTAGGACCCGACCAAGATTTTACCATTTTTCCAGTTCTTGATGAAATAGCTGGTAATTATGGGATCTTTCCCACTTAGCCGCTCCATGAAAACATTCAAACCCCCCTGCTGAAGGATATCCCAAACATCGTTGTTCTTTTTCCAATCAGTGCAAGAGGTGGGTTCGAATCTTTTCTTGTTACCTCCCATTTTTTCAGCACTTTCCTTGAAATTCCTTCTCTCAGCTTGATATCCTCTCCTCTGGTTTCTGTGGATGCCTTGTAAGATCACCTAGAATCCGTGCCAAATAATTATGATAAGACACCTATATAAATGTTCATTATCTTCGAAATAACCCTGCATCGAAAAAGGTGAAGAGGTATTAGAAATAATGATTAGAAGTACCATGTTGCCTAGCTTGGCTTTGGTCCAGATTAAGTAGGGATTTCATTTCACTTGCAATCTCACTTTCACCATGACTAGTAATGATGTCTTTCGATTGGCAAGCTAGGTTGGCAGCCCAATCAGTGCAGGAATTGGCCTCCCTATACACATGTGTAAAAACACACATTTCAAATTCTTCACTAATTTTCCTAGTTGCTTTAATAGCATTACTAATTGACCATGAAGGTGGGAATTTCATATTTAAACAATTGATTATGTTCATTGAGTCTCCTTCACACCAAACTTTAGTGCATTTAGCTTCCTTAGCAAGGATCATCCCATGGTAAGCCGCCATTGCTTCAGCAACATGATTTGTCTGATTTCCTATGAGAATACTTTTTATGATTTTGCAAATTCCCCATTCGTCCCTAAGTACAACTCCATATCCTACAACACCCAAATTACCCTTTGAGGCTCCATCAAAATTAATTTTCATCCATCCTTTGGGCGGACTGGTCCATATCACACCCTCTCTAGGGTTGATCTAAGAGTGTTCTTGTCCATTTAATCTCCACTTTTTGTAGATAAATTGATCATCCTTATCTTGGGGATTATCAATGCCTCCTATGATATTCATATTTTCCACTATATTTCTTTTTATCTTCTTAAACACAATTTTTTCCTTAGAAACCTTTTCTCTGAAAATTTTGTCATTTCTGTCTTTCTATATACCCCAACACATATGAGGTAGGGCAATTTTCCATAATAAAGTTGTGGTTTTATTCCTTAAAGGATGATGTCAAGAGTTGAAAACCTCCTGAATCGACTCAGAGAAACCCCAACTGATTTTGAAGTGGTCCAGACAGCTTCCCCAAACATCAACAGAGAAAGGGAAATGAAAGAGCATATGATTAATGGTCTCCTCCTTCTGCTTACATAGAATACAAACACTAGGCATACTAATACCTCTTTTTCTGATATTCTCAATTGTTATAATTTTATCTTGTAGGGTTGTCTAGAAGAAAATGTTAATCTTAGGGGTGAAGCCTTTCACCCATGCCTTAGCCCAGCATGGGCTTTCCATGTTGGAGAATTGTTGATGATACAAAGAGGCCACAATGAATGTACCACTAGCTGTAAGTTTCCAAATTAATTGGTCTTCCTCTTCAACCCTTACCATAGAGTTCATAACTTTGTTCAATCTACTCAAGGATTGATCCACCTGAGATAAATCCTTCCACTATCCATCTTCCCAGTAATCATCCACCTTAGATCCAAATCTTTCCTTGCATTGGTTCTGAAATATGCTCCACTCAAGGTCTTCATTCAAAGGGGAGTCCAGAAGCCAAGAATCATCCCAAAATTGGATAAGATTCCCTTTCCCCATTTTCCATTTTGCACCTTTGACAATTAAGTTTCTAGTTCTAGAAACATTTTTCCAGATATTGGACCCAATTGGGATATTTTCTACTTTAAGGAAGCTTTGAAGGGTCGGACATTGACTTTTATATTTTTTGTCCCATATCAGTTTCCACACTCCTTGATTTGTATACCCTCTCCAAATCTACTTAGCCATAAGGAACTCATTTATGTCTCTTATTCTTCTAAGACCCAGTCCTCCCTTTCTTATAGGCTTGCAAACCTTCTCCTATGCAATCAAATTCATTCTCTTCTTCTCCTCAACCCCAGTCCATAAAAAAGTTCTTTGAATCTTTTCAATGGCCTCCGCATACTTGGCAGGAATTCTAAAGAGACTAATGGCATAGAGAGGGATACTTTGTAGAGTAGATTTCAGCAATTGAACCTTACCTGCTTGGCTAAGAAGAGCACCCTTCCAGCCAGCCAGCTTCTTGTGGAATTTGTCCACCAAGGCTCCCCAAAAAGTATCAGGTGGATCATGGCATAAGGGTAGCCCCAAGTAAGAAGCAGGAAGATTTCCAACTTGACAACCTAGGATATTACTAATTTTAATCCTCCTTCTCTCTGGGGTATTGATAAAATAAACAAATCTTTTAGACCAATTAATAAGTTGTCCAGTAGAAGCTCGATAGCTATCCAGAGCCTTCTTTAAACTTCTAGAATCCTTCACTGTAGCTTTCCCCATTATTATAGAATCATCAACAAACTGTTGATGGGAACATATTTGATCCGCAGAGGATGGATTCAAACCACATAACTCCCTTTTCTCAACCAACTTCCCAATACATCTCCCCAGACACTCTACCATAATAAGAAAGATAACCGGGGATAGAGGATCCCCCTACCTGAGGCCTCTAGAAGCTTTAAAGAAAGGAGAAGGAGATCCATTCATTAAAATAGAGAAAGAGGTCGAAGAGACTAATTTCCTGATAAGACTAATACTTCTAGAGCTGAAGCCAAAAGCAGAGAGAACGTCCATCATAAAATCCCAATCCATTTGTCGTAGGCTTTAGAGAGGTCTAGCTTCAGAAAAAAACCTTCTTTTTTAGATAAAGATAAAGAGTGGATATTTTCATGGACAGAGATGATCAAATCCAAGATTTGTCTACCTGGGACAAAACCACTTTGCTGAGGTGATATGATAGAAGGAAGCAACTTTAGGATTCTAGAAGTCAGAACCTTGGAAATTATCTTATAAAGAGAGTTGCATAGACTTATAGGTCTAAAGAGATCCATGGTGTCAGCCCCCATATTTTTGGGGATAAGAGCAGTAAAAGTACCATTAACTTCTTTCAAAAAATTCTAGCACCAAAAAACTCTTTCACAGCTCTGGACACATCATCTCCAATAATATGCCAATACTTTTGAAAGAAAAACATGGGAAAACCATCTGGGCCTGGGGCCTTGTTGCCTTCAAAGGAGTTGATAGCTATCAGAATTTCAGTTAGATGGTATTATGTTGTTAATGATGACTGGTTACGTTTATGATGATGTATAATGCTATAATGTTGTTATTTAATCATGATGATTTATGTTATGGTCCTTAATGTTATTAATGCTTTTATTAGATTTTTATGTGATAACGCAATTTTATTATTGTGATCTCACGACTTCTTATTGAGATGGAGTGAGTTGCAGGTTAACTGTTGAAGGTGGACATATGACTGAGGAGGGGTTTTATAGCCTGTCGGTAGTGACCTAAGGACTAGAACCCTATGCAAAACACTAAATTAGATAATAATTAGTAAATTTAAAGTTAGGAATTTAAAATAAATTTATTGACTAATTTAATAATTAAAAGATTATTCGATAATTAAATTATAAAATATATAGATCAGTGCTAGAAAATAATTAAATATGATTATTTAAAAATTAAAGTAAATTAATGAAGAGATTAATTAAATTAATTAATATAACAATTAATTCTTCGAGGGAGAATATTGGATAGTTTATAATAAACAAAAAAATTAAGAGATGAGGTATAATTTAGAGAATTAAATTAAATAAATAAATAATAGAATCGATATGTAGAGGCATGGATCATAGAGATGGAGAAATACTTTCATCTTAGAGACTTATCTAATGAGACTAGAGTTATATGGGTTGCCTACCACCTTTTAGGTGAAGTCGCTACTTGGTGGGACAATGAGAGAGCACAACATAACTTTCAATTTGAAAAACTCACTTGGGATCTTTTCATTCAACTTTTCCAAAGCAGGTGGCTCCCACAACGCTTCTTCAATAGTTAGATAAATGAGTTTCAAAAACTAGCTCAAGGAAACATGATCGTGACTCAATACTGGGAAACGTTTTCTCACTTATTGAAGTATGTGCCACAATACTAGATGAATGAGAACTTTAGAATCTGTAAGTTCATCTTAGGGCTGAAACCTCAGATATAAGCAAAAGTGGAAATGCATAGTCCTGAAACCATGGCAGTAGCATTTGAGAAGGCAACTATGCAGGAGCAAAAATTAATTCAAGATATATGAAGCTAGAAACCACAAAAATTAAAAGTTCAAGAAGAGAAAGTTTTAGAACAATAATCAAAAGGGTGGAACTTAGCATATCAGGAACCTGAAGAGGAATAATACTGGGGACAATAAGGGTTGGAACTTTAATAAGATCTTGAACAACAGAGGAAACAATAATGGTAATAATAGGTGCAACGACAAAAATAAAAATGGGAAGGATAAGCCAAAGTATCAGATGGGACCTAAAGGTGGATGCTTCATCTATGGAGGAAATCATTATGCTAACCAGTGCAATCAACACACAATGGATAAAGGAAGGGAAAGATAGCAACAACACCAGATTCATGTCGCAATTGACAACCATCAAGCAGACTTCCAAGCATCACCTATCCAGTTTGATTGTAAACTTTTTGGTCATGCAGTTTCCATTATTATAGATACAGGTGCTACTGAATGCTTTGTAGATCCTAGAATTGTATCTAGGTTAAATATTAAGCCTAGTTATATTTTTAAGCCTTGGAATGTTCAATATGGAAACTAGGCAGAGCAGAGGGTAGACAAATGATTGGCATGTAGAGAATTACAACTTCCCAACTTCCTAATTGAAGTAAATCTCTATGTAGCTCCATTAGGAAGTTATGATGTCATACTAGGAATCAATTGGTTGACCGAGCATAAGGCTATAGTAAATTGTAAGGATAAACTTGTGGAGTGTCTTGATGATTTAGGCAATCAAGTGAAGATACAAGGGGATAAGAAGCTCTTACAACTTAGACAAATTTTTGCAATGCAACTTAAGAGGGCCCAAAGGAAGGGTTGTGAAATCTATCCTGTTCACATCAAGGATCTAAGGGAGAATAACACTGGACTTGATACACACCCTATCCTTTAAGAGTTCCAAGATGTCTTTCCTAATGAATTTCTAGGATTGCCACCCAAGAGGGAATTTGATTTCACTATTGATCTATACCCAGGGACTAAACCTCAATCTAAGGCACCTTACAAAATGACAACCACATATTTATATGAGTTGAAGGTACAGTTGCATGAGTTAATGGACAAGGGTCTAATTAGACCAAGTGTATCACCATGGGGAGTACCTATAATCTTCATTAAGAAGAATGATGGCACACTACACTTTCACATAGATTGTAGAATGTCGAATAAGGTCACCATCAAGAATAGGTACCCACTCCCTAGGATTGATGAGTTGTTTGATCAGATGAAAGGTGCAAAAGTATTCTCCAAGATTGATCTCAAGTATGGGTACCACCAACTTAGAATAAGGGATGCAGTTATACATAAGACAACCTTCCGAACTGGCTATGGAGATTATGAGTTTGAGGTGTTACCCTTTGGACTAACAAATGCTCCTGCAACCTTTATGAACCTTATGAATAGTGTTTGCAAAGATTGTTTGGATGACTTTGTCCTGATTTTCATAGATGATATCCTCATCTACTCTAGATCTATAGAGGAGCATGAAAATCACTTGAGGATAGTCTTGCAGAGGTTAAGGGAATGTAATCTCTATGGTAAATTGTCTAAATGTAGCTTCTTCCAAAAGAAAATCCACTACCTGGGCATATCATTTATGAAGATGGAGTCTTTGTTGATCCAGAGAAGATCAAAGCAATCATTGAATGGCTAGCTCCTCAAAATATTCTTGAGGTCTGTAGCTTCATGGGGTTAGCTGGATATTATAGGGAATTTGTAGAAGGTTTCTCTAAGATTGCAGCCCTCATTACTGCACTTCAAAGAAAAGGAAGAAAATTTGACTGGACGGAAGAATGTGAGAAAGCCTTCAACTTGTTAAAGAAGAAGTTAACATCAACACCTATACTCACCATACCCAACCCAAATGGACCATTCATAGTTATCACTGATGCATCAGAAGAAGGAATAGGAGGAGTATTAATGAAGAATGATCAAGTGGTAGCTTGTTATGCCATGATTTGCACTTCACTCCACTCTACCCACTCCTCCTTCCCTTTTCTTCTTTTACACCTCCTCTGATTCTCCTTCATTGGAAGGAAAATTTGCAGAAAAAAAGGGTTTGACTCTCCCCACGTTACCCATGCCTAACCCCAACCTGCTCTATTTCCCACGCTTTACTCGCACTTCTTTTCAACAGTCTACCAGAACGAGTTGGAGAAGGGGGAAAGGTGTTAATTGTTTGGAACTTCCATGCCCTTCCTTTAATTTTCTCCATGTCTTAGCTACGATTCGATCCTCAATTTCAGTTAGTTGTGTTGTATTCATCATGCCTTCCTTTATCTCTCCTACCAGTCAGCCAAAGTCGTTTTCTCTCTGTTTTAGTTAAAAATTTGCCATGTCAATAAAAGGTAATGAAAACTTAACAAAATGGTTTACTCAATGTCCTTCAAAAATAGTTTTCAAATTTGACAGTTGTGTAATGGCAAAAGTCTTTTATTAAGATCAATTGGTTGAGAGTTCAATTCCTACCAGGTGCTTTTGACTTTTATTTTTCCTAAGAGTGAAGAATTTAGAATTATTTTTTGTATTTTGTGGAAATGGTTTAAATGGGTTTAAATTAATTATTTATATTTAAATACTTACATAATAAGAGAGAAAAATTTGTAAAGAGGAGAATAAAATAACAGACATATATAATAAATATTATTTCTGATATTAATTTGGGGAGGGTTATTTTTTCTATCTATGAGGGATGCTTATGGAACAGGGTGCTTGTTTATGGGCTAACCAGGGAAGGGTGATTTTTCTTCACCTCCCCAATAGGGTAATGATGGCCATCATAATTATTTATTTTTCTCCCTACCATAACACATGTACTTAGTTCAACCAAGATGGGTAGCTTGTTCTACATGAATGCACAGGTTCCTTTCCTGCTAGTTGGTACCGTCTTGTTAGGATACTCTGTCGTGAGGGACGGGAGCTTATCAAGAGCACCAGGAAGCTTATGCTTCATTTGATTGGGTGGATAAAATGCCTGGGTCTTATGTCCATCATCTAGTTTGCGAGAGGAGTTTATCCAGGACAAACAGAGATGACACATTTGGAGACTAAGAAAATCAGAGATTCCAGATAAATTTAATGTAATTATTATATGTTGAATATTTTATCTTATTGTAAAAGACTAGAATGGTCACATGTAAAAGTTATGTAAAAGACCTTATCCATGATGTAATGCGATAGGAAGTCATCATGCAATGTAACTAACAAAAGAAAGAAGGGAAAAACTACTAACATACTACCCCTCTAACATGCACGATTTACTTTCTGTAGATTAGTTTTCTTTTCCGCATGCATGCATGGTCATATTTAATTTTTAGCTAATTGATTAAATTATGTGTTTTTGCATGTTAATATATCACGCAATAACTCATGCACACGATTTATTCTATGCATGTGCACACTTAACTCAATATTGTAAATGATTATTGTTATGCATGTTATTTAATCTTCATGCATACTTTACTTTTGTTAGTTTTACTGCATGTGTATTTAGTTTTCGCATGTTAGACATGAGATTGCATGGATGTCTAGTTAACTTATCTATTAATTGCATGTCAGTAAATGTAAATTTCGCATGTGCATTAATGGATAATTTACTTTTAATTGTAACTTTGAGTTAAAAGATGGTTAAAATAGGGTTAGGACAAGCATGTCCTTACATAGATACTTTCTAAAAATCATCATCCACATTTCTTTCTCAAACACTCAATCGGTAGAACTCTTCAATGTATCTTTAACGATTGTCTCTCTTTGCAACAAGTTTTGTAACTTTTGTACCAAACTAATGTAATAGTCTATTGGAAATAATTTGGCTTTCATCTTCATCACCATTTGATCCCATGATTTAATATTTTCCTCACTTTCATATATCGATCTATCCATAAATAATCCCACCATAGGTATTTGTGTCCTTTCGATTATGTTTAAGTATGTTTAAACTTTTTTCAATCTTCGACCTTCAAGGTCAAAGTACTACTCCATTTCTGATATCCAATCAGCCATGTCTTCAATATTAGACTTTTGTTGTAATTCAAGGGATCAATTTATGGTTTATTGTTTATTCTTGTGATGGCCCTTAGGAATATTTCTTATCCCTTAACAAATACACCTTGGTCAACTTCATTTCTCTTCTTCTAGCTCTTCTTCATCATCACTTACATCTTTAATGTGCACTCCTCGTCTGTGCATTTTTTTCTCTTGCTTCCAATCTTATTTTTATCAATCCTAACATTTATACAATTGTTTTATCACCACCTTATAGTGCTCCACCTCTACAACCGCGTCCTCACTATGTCATATCTAGTTCTTCATAGTCAGGCATCTACACTCTATATATTGAAAGAGAAAGAGAGAGAGATGTAGAGATATGTAGGAAGAGAAAGGGGAGATATGTAGAGATAAAGAGATAGAGAGGGGGAAATGGATGGAATGAGGGAGGGAGAGATGGGGAGAAATAGAGAGGAAGGGGAGATAGAGAAAGGGAGGGCCCAAAGAGAGAGATGGATATAAATAGATAGAGTAAATAGAGATTAAGAAATAAAGAGAGGGAGAGGGAGAGGGAGTGATATAGATGGAGTAAAATATAGATAGATAGAGAGGGCGAGAGAGATAGGAGATAGAGATAGACAGGGAAAGAGTAGGAGAGAAAGAAGGTGACAAAGACAAGTAACAGAGAAAATGTTTAGAGCAAGGGAGAGATATAAAGAGAGGGAAAGATAAAGAGATAGAGATAGAGATAGGGAGGGGGAAATATGGTGGGTGTGTGTGTGTGTGTGTGCGCGCATGCACATTAGATAGAGAGAAGTAGAGAAATATAGAAAGAGGGAGTGATGGGGAGAGAGGGAGAGATAAGGATAGAAAGAGGGGGATATATATATATATATGTATGTATGTATATATATCTACATACATATATATATACACACACACACATATATATATATATATATATACATATATATATATACATACATATACATACATACATATATATATATATATATATATATATATATATATATATATATATATATATATATATATTGGTGTAAATAATTATTCATCATGGATATTATTACACCTTACAAGTTTACTTAGGAAATGCATTTCATAGTAGTTTGGGTATAAGACACTTGGGTGTTTGTGCCACATTGGGATAGTGTGTGTAGGAGAATTTCCACCTTTTATGGTGTTGATCTTGTTACTACTTTACCATAGCCACTTATTGTGGAGTGATACTTCCACCTTCGGTGGGTGATCCACCTCATGTGGAATAATTTATTGTTTCTCTTATCTACCACACCTATTTCCTACCTACCCTTGTTTCTTATTGAGCCGCATGTCATATTTGTGTGCTCACATATCCATATTGCCTTGCCTATATAAGCAAGCTCATCTACATTGTATGTAACAACTATTGATCATTCATATATTGATGAGAATACAGTTTATTCTTATCCTATATTTTGTCTCTCTATTTTGTATATTTCATTGAGCTCTTGATCTTGACCAAATACCACATGGTATCAGAGCCATTAGAGCATCATTGATTCATCCTTGAGAGGCATTATTGGGACGTCAAGAAGCATATCTAAGGGGAAACATATTTTAGAGGCATCCTAGACCAAATCTAACCTCACCATTGTGTCCGGGTGGCCATTTCCATGAATTTTGACTATAAATTTGCCTATATTGGGTGAAGGTTAAATTTGAGGCTTGGAGAAAATTTTTGCCTAATTTGGACGATACTGTACGAATTTTTGAAAACAAAATTAAAATAAAAGGCACAAGTGATTTTTTTTCAAAAAAATAAAATTTCTGCAAAAAAAAAAAATCCGCAGAAAAATTTTCTTTATTGAAAAGTTTTTATTTAAAAAAAAAAAATCCATTTTTTTTTGTATTATTGCTGGGGGGGGTACGTTGACCCCACCCCCGCACTGGTCATGCCACAAAAACTATAGGTGATGTACCTATTGCCACCAGTCGTACCATGTCCTTCTGCTCATGCGCTACACCCCGTCCTTTCGCTCGTGCGTTGACACCACCTCTGACCGAAAGCAGCTCCTCCACCGGCCTCTGCCTGCTGACACCATTGGCTGCCCTTGCTATCGACACCACTGCTTCCCACTATGCTGCCCCGCTCACCGGCACCGACACCCTGATGCCCTCCGACAGTCTTCCGCAACCATGTTCTGCCAACCGTCGGGCTCCTTCCCATCGAACCGCCGAGTTCTCCCACCAGGCTGCCCTTCCACATCAGTCGTGCTCCATGAAACCCACTGCCATTTGGCGCATAGTCAACACCATGACATCGACCTGCCCCGTTAGCATCCCAGTTGGTTGCCAAATCACTAGGACACGCCAACGTCTGTACTACCACATCAGCATTTTTAGCCAGTCAGACTTTGCCACATGTCAGTCCGTACGGTACGAACGCCCAGTCAGTAAGGAGGTGAAGTTTTCGTGATGGTAATATGGTCATCAAATTTAACCTTGTGTTTTTTTGATGTCATTTTTTGAAAAATTTGTAGGCCCCCTCCATTGAGCTTTTTGATTTTCAAGTTCAACTTCAAATGCTCATATCTTGCTCATTTTTGCTCATTTTTTGGTGCAATTTTTTTGAAATGGGCTATAATTTCATGTACTTTATTGTGCTAGAATTATTTTCTGATTTTGATGGATAGAGTTTTTAGAAATCTCATTTTTTGGTGACTGTACCTATCCAATCCTCATTTTTACAACTTCTAGGACTCCGTTTGGGCTCATACGAACTTCTTTTTAGGTGTCATTTTTTTTGAAAGTGCATAATTTTTCATATACTCAGATAATATTCTATTAGTCTTTGGTGATTTTGGGTAGAAATTGTACTTTTAGCATATGGTCTTTTTTGGCCAATTTGGCACTTGTATAGCATAGATCTATCTTGCTAGTCTTTTGCATTATAGTTCTTACCCTATTGGGGCACTTGTAAAACAAAATTAGAAGTCCACCTTGTGATTGTTTGCAAGTGGCCTATTGTACACGCACTACATATAAAGTGCCAAAATCATCATTTTTTTTATTTTTTTATTTTTTTGGGGGGGTACTTTGATTGATTGAATTTGGGGGGGTGTCTGTTGTGTTTTTGTGATCGTGTTCCTTCCTTTTTACTACTATGGTTTCTTCTAAGTTTCCTCTCTTAACTCCTCATAATTATGCTACTTGGAATATTGATGTATGGAGTAAACTTATGGAAAAAGGACTAACTCATTACATTGATGGAACTATTGTTGCTCCCACTGATCCTAAGGCTGATCCTATTGGTCACTTGGATTGGCTCACTAAAAATATCATGCCAATTGGTACCTTAAGAAAGTATGTATCAAAGGATCTCATTTTTCATATTGAGAAATGTACTCTAATCAAGTATGCTAGGCAAAAGTTTCAAGAATTATATGGTCATGTTGATGAGATTAGGGGATATCAGATTGATAGTGATCTCACCATGTTAGATCCCAAGAACTTTGATACTATACAAGATTATGTCACTAAGGCAAAAGAGTTGAGAGCACAACTCAAGGATTGTGGCATTGATAAGAAGGATACTCAATTGACCTTCAATTTGATGGGCAAGCTTCCACAAGAATATGCAGCATTTGTTTCTAGTTTCCAAACCCATAGGATGGCAATGGGTTCAAGCTACACAATGCCTACATTTGATGCTTTCACCAAAATGTTGATTGTGGAACAAACTAAGTTGATAAGCATGGGCATTCTTAAGGCTTCTAAGTCTCAAGCATTAGTGGCAAATCAAGGGAACAAAGGAAATCAAGGAAATGACAACTCAAACAAGAAGAAATGGCAATCAAAGCCTAAGGACAAAGCACCATCTTCTCCACAACAAGGCGATTCATCCTCTTCCAAGAGGGACAATTCACCAAAGAGGGAGAGATCTACTTGTGCCTATTGCAAAAAGGTTGGTCATGAGGAGCGTTGTTTCCATTCTAAGAAGATTGATGAGCTCACACACATCCTCAAAAAGCATAACATTGATTTGCCTAAAGTCTACAAGAAGGATGATTCATCAACTTCTACTTCCTCACAATCAAAAGGGAAAGGGCAAGCATTCATGGCTTCTGCAAGTGGGAAGACTCACTCTTTTGGGACAAGAAAAGGAAAATCTCTTTGTGCTACTACAAGTCATGATTCAGGGAGATGGCTTCTACATTCAGGAGCTTCTCATCATATGGCATCTTCGCAGTCTATGTTCTCTTCATTTGAGCCTTGCACCATGCTGCAGATTTTGATGGCCAATCATACATACATGGATGTGATTGGGAAAGGATCTATTGCCATTGGGGATAACTCCTTCAATGATGTATGTACCCCACTTGACAAACAATCTCCTTTCCATCTATCAAATCACACATGGCGCAACTAAGAGAATTGTGGAGTTCGCACCCGAGTCAGTTTTCATTAGAGACTTGGAGACTAGAGCTATCATTGCCACTATGGTGGTTGATCATGCATCTCGGTTATACTCCTTTTATAGCATATCTGTGTTAAACTTTAGCGCATCCACGGCACATATTGGCGCATAGAAACCATCTGTCAGCGCATCTGATCTTCTTTTTAGCGCATACCCTTTTCTGATTGTCAAATGCATATGAGCACCATTTTAGCGCATCAAAGCAATAACTTAGTGCATCCAGTCTATTTGTCAGCACATCCATTCCTTTCTATAGTGCACTCAGGCTGAACTTTAGCGTATAGACCTAAAAGAGGCAAAAATTTGTAACAGAGTCAAAAAGTAGGCTTGTGGGAGGTTGAATATATATGGAATATAACATTTAAGTATAAGTGACATTTCCTCTTCTCTTTTCTCTTTCTTATATTTTAAGTTATATTCCACATATATTGTCAGGAAGTTTGAGAGGGGTTTCGGACCTCTAGGAGTTATAATGCAAAATCTAGTTTTTGGAAGATCCTCCAAATTTCAGACTTAGTCAATTTTCAGGGCATTTCAAGATCAGGATTGTAAAATTTGTAACCAAGATCAAAATTTAGGCTTGTGTAAGCCCATACTAACATTTGATCACTAACTGTATGCAGGTTCTAATATTTTTTGTGCAGGGGAAGGAGTTAGTTTAGAGGCTTTAAGTTTCTTTTTTTACTTTCTTTCAACAAAATTTGGTTAAAAAGAATCCACTCTCCCTTCTTGTACAAGTTAAAATAAACCTCACATTTTATTTTGGAGTGCATAAAATGAACCTTAAACTTCTTTTTGGTGCTTAAAAGAAAATTCATCTTTCTTTATTGCAAGGTAAAAAGAACAACAACTTCATATTTTCTTTATTGCAAGATTAGAGGAAAAACACTTTATTTTGGAAGCTATAAAAAGAACCAAACAAACTTACTTTCTGCAAAGCTTAAAATGAACCTCACCTTCCTTTGGTGTCTAAAAGGATCCTTTTTATTTTTGTAAAGGAAAAAGAACCTCATCTTCATTTTATGCAAAGCAAAGAGGGAAAACTTTCCCCCGTCGACTTTAATTTTGTTGACCAAACATCACGATTTACTTTGTTGACCAGGCTTGTTTTACAAAAATTTTGGAAATACACACTTTGCTATGAAGGGTTAAAAAGAACACCATGCTTTTTGGAGAAACATCTCCAAATAGAAGTTAGAAAATCATTGCCTTAGAAGGTTAAAAAGAACTTTTTGTGCCTTGTCTCGAAAGTGGAAAGTATATGCTCTCCCCTTAATTAGGTGATCAAAAAGCTAAACCACTCTTACGTTTTCAGTATTTCAAGCAATAAATCCTTTAGCAGGCCTGCCCTCTTGAGGAGCTAATAACTCTTAAACCCTTTATGACTGGTGAGAGGGGAATGACCTAAGTGGGAAATGACTTTATCACCAAGTGTTCCAACCCACTATAATCAAAAGTGGAGGCTGACGAAAGTCCCCTTCAACGGTTTTGCTCAGCGATTAGCCTTCCCCTAGTATCTTTACGATACATAAAGCCTTTGTTCTAAAGGTTGGGAAGCCTCCCGAGGGAGTTTATCACTGAAGACCAAACAGAAGCCTGATTACAAACCTTAGCATTAGAAACTTTGAGTTGAGTCAGACGTCAAACATTGGCAATATCATAGTGCAAGGGTGGGGAAGAATCTGCCCCCAAGATTACTCACCATATATCTCCCAAGATAACTACTCAATTGTGAAGCAATTCACTTTGAGTTAATTTCTGGAAAAAGGCAAAAAAATGGGCACCCCCTAGGGGGTGACAAGGTTGTTTGAGCTGACGGAGTATCGAGACTAGTGGGCTATGATATTGTCAATGACCTTTGAATAAAGAGTCTATTTGATGTGTCTTTTGTTGTAAATCAAACCAGTGATAACATCGAGGATTTGAACACATCCTCAAAAGAACATACACTCAATGTTTAGCATTAGGATGACCATTGTCTTCATGTGTGCTATGTATTCTTGTCACAAATGTTAAAATATCTTGCAAAGTATCTAACAATAAAACTCAAGAGTCAGTTCAAACAAGGAAAAATCATAAAGTGGAGAAGATTTCCAAATCCAATAAAGCATCTTTTGAGATGGTTATCAACATTTCAACTATCTTTAGGAAATACTTTCATCCAACAAGATTAGGGGAATATCAAACCAAGTGAACAAGAGTTTATCTATTCGACTTAGTAAGCTCGAGTATCTAAAATGAAATCATCCATCAAAATCACAAGTGTTAAAATTCAAAAACAACAGAAACAAAGAAATCAAGATAGTTAGCGCATAGGAGCAACATCCTAGTGCGTAGAAAACATTCAATAGCGCATTTGCACTAAAACCTAGCGCTTTCATCACTCAACTTAGCGCACAATCAGTATCATACTAGCAAAATTTTAGGTAGCGCTTGTCAACATCAGTCTAGCCTATTTAGATATCAGTGTAGCACATTCAAGACATATCATAGTGCTTTCAGTCCAAACAATAGTGCGTAATCGGAACATATTAGTGCATAACCCATCTAGAGTAGTCATTTTCAAACAGTCTAAAATAGCGCATAGGAGAGGCAACATAGTGCATAGAGAGCTTTTGTAGTGCACCTAGAACATTCGTTAGCGCATCCAGTCTCTGTCTTACTGCATGATCAAAACTAGGAAAAACAGAGAGTAAATCAGGTCTTTAAGGAAATTTTCATCAACAGTCTTAAGTACCCTTTTAGGTCTTCTGTCAAACTCAACAGTCAGAATCCGAATCCAATTATCAGAGAAAACAATTCCAAATCAACAAGGCGTTCTTAGAACAAGTTTTTTGAATCTTCAACTAGCTCAAGATAAGACTTCATCCAACAAAATCAGGCAATATCAAAACAATGATCAAAGGTTCCACCATCTAACGGATTCTACCAAAAACAAATACTGAGTTTAAAACCTTAAGTTGTCAAATCAAGTTTCCATATCGAGAGACTTTATCCATATCATTTGACACACTTTGTCATGGAGGTGAATCAAACTAAACCTCTACTTGATAAAGTAAGCTTGATTTTTTCAAACAAAGTATCTCAATTCAAACATCAAAGAAAACCATTGATCATTTCTATATGACCACTCCTCATATTTTGAGAAGAACAAGTCTTCATCACAAAACTACGTTGAAGAAGAGACAACCTAGTCCTAGGGCCCTTACCAAAAGGAGTAAATTTCTCTACGTCAACCTATCAAAAACATCAACTTTGATCATTCATATGACCATTCATTATCAAACCAAGAAAAAGGAAATGACTCCTAACGTAAATCAAGATCAAGATATCATGGCTCTCCAATCTAATCCCATTTTTTATCAAGATCCCACCTATCAATAATCTTATGATGATCCCCTAACCTTTTGGTATTCCATCCATGATGATCCCCTTTTATCTCAAGAACAAAATCCCATTCAACATCCATCTTCTATGCAAAATCATGACATCCCTTCCATCTCCTTCACTACTCTAATTGAAAATCAAGAAAAAGGCACAAATGATCCTACTCCAAGTCAAGATCAAGGAATCCTTTCATCCTCCAAATCCATTTTAGATCCTTTCATTCCAAAGTCAATCTCTTCGTCCTCCAAATCTATCTTAGGTCCTTTCATTTCAAAGTCAAACTCTTCATCTTCTAAATCTATCTTAGGTCCTTTCATTCCAAAGTCAAAATCTTCTTCCTCCAAATCTATCTTAGGTCCTTTCATTCCACAATCAAACTCTGCATTCCTTCCATCCATCTTGGGTCCTTACCTCCTGTTGGGTCTCAAATCAACAGATTGGATGGGTTCTAAGGAAATGCCAACTCCTATGATCAAACCCTCCAATTGACTTGGCCAACTTATAGAGTGAACCTATTTAGTTACTAACTCTCTCACTTTAGGCTCTGCAGGACCTAGGCGGGTGTACCTATTCACTGAATGTCTACAATAAACAGTTCTTTTTATAGCAAATATGTTATCCTATTCTGATATCTCCTGATCTTGAAATGGCATGAGTTCCTTGAATGGAGATATAGCAGACGAGTTCAAGATTTTTATTTTGCTTTGTGTTTCTTAATTACTCCTGTAGCTGTCAAAATAACTAATTATGAAAAGAAATGATGAGTATAACTTGAGATTTTAGCCAGTGCCTTCTTCACTGCATGGGTTACAGAGTCATTACAATTTTCTTCAGGACTTATAGTGCGAATCTGTGAGACAGTTTTTTAACTCATCCCTTATGAACCTGTCAGTTACTATTTCTTTCAAAACCAAATGAATGCTTATATTATGTGTTGATTGAGTGAATTTAACCCTACCCTTAAGGGACCAGTCAATTAAGCTTTGCAAGGAACAATTACAATCCGCAAGCAAAACTTTTGTTGCAATGTTATATCATAAAGCACAGATTTGATCTTAAGAATATGAATAACCTTATCTTTATCAGATAATATCACAGACGATTGCCAAAAGAAAATGAAATAATCCACAACACATATGCAAGGAAACAATTGATCAAGATTTGTATTCCATTGAAGTTCGTACACAAAAGACTTACAGGCTGTCGTTCTTTCGCTCTTAATCCTATCTAATATTATTATCCTTACATTGCAAAAATCATTCTCATATATATATGAGGACGAAAGTTTTTCACGAAGAGACACGACTTTTCAAAATATTAGTCGTTAACTTGAGTGTTTCTAAACTTAAGCAAAAAGAGATTCAAAAGCCCCAAATGATGAATGTAATCATCGTCTTTGAATGTTCTGATTCGAGGCGTTTGCTTTCTTAATTCATCCCCTAGCGTCAGGTACTTGAATATCATCTGGTTGACGGTAGGGGCCATATCCTTACTCCGATCAATTTCTGACAAGGCCCAATCCTTGACGCTGACAAGTTCCTTTCGCAAATCCTCCAAGGTTATTACCTCTCCTTCCTTGTAGACGGAAGGCATTCCAACGGGTTTTTCATCATCTAATTCTTGTAAATCTCTTCTCAGCATATCCTCGAGTTTGACATGATTATCCATATACGCTTTACCCTCAGCCTTTTCTTCTGGTGTCATGGAATCGTCATTGCTTAGCACCCCCTGCAATCGTGCTCTTAACCGTTCATGCTCTGTTAGCGCTTTTATTGTTCCATTGTAAACTATCCAGTATGGTTCGACCTGTAGGAGCATGGTGTTAAACCGATGTCCTATGATGTCATTGACCAATTTGTCCATCTTTTGCTGGATATTGTCTGCGCGTTTATTGGCCTTCTCTGCCTGATATTTCCAGTACAGGGCATCAGAGACGTCATCCAAGCTGCGTCCTGCGGGGTATGAGGTGTATTCGCTGATAGGAGTCCCCGTTTCTAATTGCAATACCTTTGCTTGCAGCTTCTGATTTTCCTCCTTGGATTTTTCATATAATCCTTTGTATGTAATGTTCTCTCTGACCAAAAACTCTGTCTGGTCCAAGTTCAATCTTGCAACATCCAGGTTGAGCTTTGCAGTGACCCTAGGATCAGTCTTTCCAACCTGATGAACCATGAGATGCCCAAAGGTTTCTTCTATATCCACAATGATTAGCCTCTTCCCTTTTGGATATAGTGCCCACTGTAGGAGAGCCTTTTTGTCTGGATCATATCCAGAGCCTAGGAACAGTTTATCTACCTCCTGGGGCAATACCTGCTGATTCAAATCTTGTTTTTTCAAAAAGCCATCAAATAAGAGTGCTGAGTTGATATCCCAACCAGAGAAGATGATCACACCGGCCTCTTTTAATAATTTCCTCCCTTTTTCAGGAGTCATATCTTTCATGAGGACATCAATTTCATCCTGTAATCTCTTCATCTGTTCTTCCTCTGGTTTTCCAGCCATGCTTCGTTTGACATGAGCCCCTTTGTATTGATATAGAAATGAAAGGAATTCCCTAGAGGAGGCGAATCCATCATCAGCAATGAAGTCCTCATGCTCAGTCATTCTTATGTCAACAACATCTTTGATGTTGATTTCTCCTGTGTCCATGTTCATTTCTGTTTCGAAACCAGGAGGATAATCCTCTCTAGGAGAATCAGGTGGGATACTACTGGTGGTTGATTTCGGTGACATGTGAGCTAGGGGTTGACTGTCCCTTTCAGTATTAATGAAGCGAAGGAATTGTGAAGGAACTCTGTGCATAATTTCAGCTTCATGTTGAAGCAGCCTTTTAGCTACCTCCAGAGGATCTTGGAGATTTCCAATTAGGTCTCCATCTATCATTCCCCTTGCCCTTTTCCATTTGTAGGCCTCCCAGACTAACTCACTCTTTCCTTTTAAAGCTTTGGCCTCCTCTCGCTCAAGGTTCTTAATTAGGTCGTCTGGCATTTTGGCCATATGTATCCCAGCTTTGAGTTTCTGTGAGGCTCTGGCAGCTCTTATATATCCTTCGGGATCAAAATTCTCCCTAGGCTCACCCAGAGTCATGCCATAGTAATTTAATTTATTCTGTAATAAATGATAACTCTTTGAACTTTTGACAATGAAATCAGAGAAAACTAAAAGACCTGGAACAATAGATTGTTTACCAAAATCAGTTAAATGTTTAGCACTGGCAATAGACAATTGCCTTATAATCTCCAAGCTAGCCACTCTGTCTGGCACCGTAATTGGAAGCATGTGCGGTTGCCCTTCATATCCAAATACCCTTATCTCTGTGTGATTATCATGGAAATACCAATCACCCCAATTATGTTCAATCTGTGATTCTGGAGAGAAATCCTTTGGCCTGAGGAACCTCTTAATTTCAGGGGACAAAGTATAATCCCTGCGTTGTCCAAAAGCTGCACTGAGAGGTTTCACAAAGTATTCTTGAAAATGCCAATATTGGTTGTTCATAAACCTCTGGTCCCATGCTGATACCCACAACTGAACCGGCTTCTTCAGACCATTCTTATCATAAGACCTGATGGTGAACTCATCTGGCCAGAAGTTAATTTCTTGTCCACAATAAAGAAGAATATGCATTAGCATGGAGTATAATGAAAAGTGAACATTCACAAGGTCTCCTTTCATTTTTTCCAGCCCATGATTCAAGGTATCCGCAACATAAGTAGCAAAATCAAATGACCTAGGGTCTTTTGATTGAATATCAGCACACAGAACCATAATCCCAACATCCATGAGTGGATGAGCCTCTATGCCTAGTACTTGGGCTGCAGTATAATGCGTATATTTGAAATATGGATGGAAGTGGTTGACATCAAATGGCACCTTGTCACTTTTGCCAAACTGAACAAATGACCCACCCACTTTTGGCCTATGAACAGGTAGCCTCCAAGTCTTGTAGATATTTTCCAAACTAAAGAATTCCTGTGAAAGTTTCTTCATATCGATGCTTTCCTCGACTTCCCAGTCTAGATCAAAAACCATATCAATAGTCTGCTTGTTGATTACTACTAATGTATTCCCTCTGTAATCACATATGGTTTTAGTTCTCGGGTCGTAGCAATTTACCAGAGCTTTCATTAATTCTACGTCTACAAACACATTTGGAACTACTAACTTGCCTAAGTTCCTCTTCCACAGATTACTAATGGGTTCGGGTGCATCCCTTCTTTTGTAACCAAACAAAAATAACTCATGTCCTCTTATCTCAGTCCAAATGTCTCCTAGATTTTCAAATTTGTCCTCTAATCCTTCTTCTTCACTTTTAATCTTTTTGGACCTTACACTAGACGATGGACACTGGTCTAATAAGTCCTGAGTCAAAGCTCTCCCTTCTTTCTTCTGTCTCTTGGGCTTCTCTTCAGGGTTTAAATCTTTTCCTTTCCTACTCTTTTTAGAAGAAGAAGATGAAGGTTCCATAGTTACAGTAAATAAGAGAGACAACACTTACTTGGTAAAATGCTCAACTCTTCTGGTTATCGTCTGCAAATCTCTGCAAGTTCTTCACAGCTTCCAATCTCTTAGCATCGATCTGATTCTTACGAAAATTCACTCAGTTCAACTGTAATTGAATGGGCAACTTGTGTACAGTTAATGTTCTGCATCTGTAACGGCTACTCAAGTGTTTTAAATTTAATTGCAGATGTGACACTTTTCAACTGGGCCTTTAATTCCTTCGCGGGAAGTACAGTCCGCTCAAAGTGCGCGCGTTTCAAATTATCGATGAAACCCTTGTCTTCGGCCGAGTGTTTGAATCTTCCATCGAAAGCCCATTCTCTTCGATAATATTGTTTCGGTGAAAAACTTACGTCGAGAAGCCGCTTTTAAGACTCATCGAAATCACTTTTTCATCGATAGTCCCCCTTTTCGACAAGTTGCTCGTGAGTTTCATCGATGCCATACTTTCGATGAGTTTCTTTCTTCGATGAAGGCTTATGAGTGTTCATCGATATCCTCTTTTTCATCGATATCCTTTTTATCGATGAAACAGCTTTTCTTTTGTTCGACACCACGTTCATCGATAAAACTTGCATTTCGATGAATGTCTCTTGAGTTTCTTCGGTAACGATATTCCTTTGAAATCACCTTTTGCCTTTTCGCTTTTTGCTTTTACCTTTTCGATGAAACCTGGAGTATCGATGAGCGGTTTCTTGCGTTCATCGAAGGTAACTTCTTGCCGAAACACCTTTGTATAATGCTTTATATGCCCTGTGTCGATGAAAACGCTCTTTCGATGAAACTTCTCCTGCAGTGCTCGACACAGCTTACTGGCCGAAATATCCATTAGTCTTCATGCTTATGGAAACATATATTATTATTTTTTATTTTTATTATATTTTTTTTTTTAAAAATAGTGCTCAACAGCGGCTCTGACTGAGGATGAAGGCATTCTGAACTATGCCTTCAAGAATCCAGAATCTCTGGTTAGCGCAGATATGATGGTATTTACAATGGAAATGGATCCTACCCTACTGTACAGGTGATGCAGAGTGCTTCAGGAGAAGAAGTTCTTTAAGAACTGCCCATGTACTGGCAATTCTTGGACCTCCCCTGTCGCGTTTTGGAGCAAATAAGAATCCTCCCCCCCTTTGTCTATGATCACATATGGGCTGATCCATAAGGCTTCAAATTTACCATGCTTGCCTTTGTCTTGACTCCTGGCATTCCACATTAAAACCCAGTCTCCTACACAAAATTTCCTGTTAGATGTCCTCTTGTCATACAACCTCTTCATTTGATTTTGAATCCTGATATTTTGCCTTTGAGCTTCTGTCCTGACTTCATCAAGTTCTACTAGCTGCATTATTCTTTCTTGTGATGGATCTTCAACATCTATTTCTTCTTGAATCATAAATCTATGTACAGGTAGAAGATTATCCAAAGGTAGTCTGGCCCTTTTGCCATAAACCAATTCAAATGGAGATTTTCCTGTGGATTTTTTCACAGTTATCCTGTCTGCCCATAATGCAAGATTCAGCTTTGAGTCCCATGCTTTTTTGTTCTGCCCCAGCATCTTTTTAATGATCTTCAGGATGTTCTTGTTGCTTGATTCAGCTTGCCCATTCCCCTGGGGGTGGTAAGGAGAAGAATGTGATATCTTAATGCCATATTCATCACAAAAATTGTTGAATTCCTCTGATCTAAAAGACATGCCATTATCTGAGATGATTCTTGCAGGAACACCAAATCTAGTAATAATGTTCTCCATTAAGAATTTTATCACCACCTTGCTAGTGGCCTGTTTGGTAGGTATTGCCTCCACCCATTTGGTAAAATAATCTGTAGCAACCAATATCCATCTGTGTCCTCCACTGGATTTTTCTGATATTTCCCCTATAAAGTCTATTCCCCACTGTTGGAATGGTTCCTCAGTCAACATTGGTCTCAACGGGAGTGATCCTTGATACTTTGTTTTGCTTGAGAACTTTTGACAAGCTTCGCATTTTCTAACATATCTATAGGAATCATTGAAGACACATGGCCAATAATATCCGGCTCTCAATATTTTATGTGCTGTAGTCTTAGCTGAAAAATGGCCACCACAAACCCCATCATGCATTTCATGAAGAACCTTGTCTGCCTGGTAATTGTCCAGACATAATAACAATATCCCATCTCTATTTTTCCAATATAAGTCCCCATTGATAATCACATACCTTGCTGATTTTAACTTCAAAGCTCTCTTCTGACTATCGGTCATAGCATCTGGACACTTTAAGTGCTTAAGGTAATACATGATATCAGTGTACCATGCTGTTTTCTCAATACTGAAATTAGCTTCTTCCCATCCAACCTGATTCACATCAGACTCTTCAGTTTCAGTTCCTGTCATGAGTTTGGCCAGTCCTTGTCCTTTGATAACCTGTGAAATCTTAAGCTCAATGTTAAATTCTTGTATCTGATTGATCCATTTGCATCTTTTGCCCGTGACCTCAGTTTGTCTGAAGATATCTTTTACTGCTGCATTGGGGACATAAGCAATAACTTCGGCCCCTACTAAGTATGGCCTGAATTGTTTCACTGCTTTGACCAGAGCATAGGCCTGCTTTTCATTTATTTCATATTTTACTTCTGAAGGGCTTAAAGATTTGCTAAAGTATGCAATGGGCTGCTCATATCCCTCTGAATTTTTCTGTAACAACACTGCTGCTATAGTATGACAAGAGGCAAATGAAAATATCATAAATGGTTTGCCAAAATCTGGGGAAATTAGTACTGGTGCCTCAGAAATTGCTCTTTTAATAGCCACAAAGGAATCAATTGCTTCTTCAGTCCAGTCAATTTTTGCCTCTTTCTTCAACATCCTTACTATAGGTTTCACTATGTCTGCGAAATTCAAAATGAACCTTCTCACAAAATTAATTTGTCCCAAAAATGACTGAATGGCTTTGATAGTTCGGGGGATGGGAACCTCATTAATAGCTGCTACCCTTTCAGGGTCAATTCTCACCCCCTCCTTGGATACTATGTGTCCAAGTAGTTTTCCCTCTTCAACACCAAAGTGACATTTCTTGGGATTCAAGGAAATTCCATATTCTAAGGCTTTTTTAAATATCTTCTCAAGGTGTTCACAGTGATCATCAACTTTCTTCGAGTACGCAGTCAGATCATCTTGGTATACTACCATGATTATATCAATCAATTCTGCAAAAGCCACATCCATTGCCCTTTGAAAAGTAGCTCCAGCATTGGTCAATCCAAATGGCATTCGTGCATAGACATAAGTGCCCCATGGAGTTGTGAAGGCTGTCTTATATTTTTCAGTTTCTCTAACTTTCACCTGATTGTACCCTGAAAATCCATCCATCATGGACAGCAACTCACACCCTGTTACCTTCTGCAGCATATTATCCATGTTTGGTAATGGATAGTTATCCTTTAAAGACGATATGTTTAAATTCCTAAAGTCTACACATAATCTAATATCCCCATTTTTCTTTCTGACTGGTACCAAATTAGAAACCCATGTGGAATATCTGCATGGTTCTATTATTCCTGCATCTTTCATCTTTATAATTTCTTCTCTCATTTTTGGTAGCAATGTAGGATTAATTGGTCTCTGCTTTTGCCTAAATGGCTTAGCTTCTGGCTTAAGTGGTATCTCATGTTGAAAGAGATCTTCCCTGTAAGCTTTGAGATCCTCATAAGACCATGCAAACACATGTTTATATCTTTTTAACAAGATTATCAGTTGTTGCCTCATAGTAGGAGTCAATTTTTTCCCAATAAAAACATTCTTGGGGGCTTCTTCATTTCCTAGATTGATTTGTTCAACATCACTTTCTTTAACAGCTGACCCTTTGGTTTCAATTACATCTTGAGCATTAAAAGTTCTCTCTAATGCTACCAGGCCTCTTGGTAATTTATTTGACTTCAGTTGTATAATTTCATGTCCAAATAAGGTCTCCTTACCTTCAGTTTGTTCCACAAAGTCATTAAAATTTATAGCTTGAGCCTGATAATGATCAGCACACTGTAAGAAGTTCAGCAGATCTGCATCATCTTGAAACACTTGCCAATTATACAAGTTGTCAGGAACAGATGGTCTCACTTTCATCTCCACTTCAGATATCCCAGTTAGCGTTATATCATTACCTTTTAGTGCAATATTTGCTAGAAAATCTGCCATGATGTTATTTGATCTATCTATCCAGGTTATCTGAAAAGCATCAAAAAGCTCCATGGTATCCCATACAGCATTCCTGTATTGTTTCAGTCTTAAATGCTTCGAGGCATATCTCTCCTTTACTTGTGAAACTATTAATTCTGAATCACCAAAGACACTTAGCAACTTGATCCCATGTTTGACTGCTATGTTAAGACCAGTGAGTAGGGCTTCATATTCAGCAATGTTGTTTGTACATTCAAATAACAACTTGAAAGAATATTTGTAAGTTTCTCCTGTAGGTGAAATAAAAAGGATTCCAGCCCCACTCCCTTCTTTGCTACAAGACCCATCAAAGAACATCTTCCATAGCTGACCATCCTTTTCAGTTAGACATGACTCAATAGGGATCCACTCTTTAAATTTAGGTTTTGTCAACTGTACCTGGAAGTTGTCCATATCAGTTTGTAAAAAACATACTTGGTTCACTGTTCCTTCCATGTCTTCTATGATATATGTGGACCGAGGCTCCCTGTCAATTTTTATTTCCTGTCCATTTATTGGAATCGTAGCATAAGACAAATCCAGCTGCACATATCCACCAATCATATTCGACCATTGTCTAGACAACAACATTCCATAGTTTGGTGGAACATCTACCACCGTGATATCTGTTTTATATGATGCTTCTGGACAGGCTGCTAATCTGAACTCTACATTCTTCATGACACCAACCACTAGGACTGATCTATTGTCCATGGCATAGCACTTTCCAAAGGTAGTATCAACTTCCAATCCTAATTCTTTCATCACCCCAACAGGCATGACATTTATGGCTGCTCCTGAATCAATCATACAATTCTTTACCCTTTTGTTGTTTATCACCAAAGTGAGGTAAAATGGGTCTACTTGTGTTGGGTTTTTAGTTATAGTGGACCCTAAGTATATAACTGGAGCCATTTGTTCATTACTGCCACTTGTTGGGACTTCTCGTTTCTGTTCATTAACCTTCCCTTCTTGGACACCTGAAATCATCTCCAAAGTTTTTTCCCTATATTCAGGAAACCTCATGATTTCCATTAATGGGACAGAAACTTTTAATTGTGTTAGTGCAGCTGAGATATCAAACGAGGTAGATTGCTGTGATGAAAGAATTTTTACCGTTTCTTTCTTTTGAACATCAGGACCCTGATTACCATCTTGCTTAGTCTTAGTTGCCTTATTCATTCGCTTAAGTGCTTCATCGTTTTCTTTCATGAAAAGACTAGCAGGTTTACCTTGTTCTGGATTCACCATCCTGTTTCTTAAGTCATAAGTCCTTTTTGCTTGTGCAACAGCATAAGCTGTAATTTTTCTTTTCTCTTCTTCAGTAGGGACTCTGAGTTTGACACTTTCATTTTTGCTGGTGGTCACAGGTAAAACAGAGCACTGATCAATATTGATAGAGTCTGACCTTCCTTCCTGACTAAATGACATCATATTAATAGTTGAATCATCCACATGATCTTCATAGCTATCCTCTGCCTCTTGCAACCCTTTTGCCACTGCACACAAAGAGGAAGCGTGTGGCATATTGCAAGCATAGCACCACATGTCATCGTCTTGAGTATAATTTACTGCTCTTTTTAAAGGATCTGGAATTTGTTGATTGTCTCTGTGGTTCCTTTCTACCGGTTTTCCATCCTTCCATGTAGTGTTATAAGGCATGTCATGTAGTCTAGGTCTCTCAGGATGGTAGTATTGCTACTTCTCTGTTTTGTTTACTCTTACAGATAAATCTTTCAGGGCATTTAAAACTTTGTCAAGCTTATCTTCATCCCTATTGGCCTTGGGTGCTTTAGGGTTGTACAATCTTGCATCCTCTCTTTTCCCAACCTTACCAGCAGCCTTTCTATTGTTCTCTATAACAATGGCATCTTTCATAACATCTCGGAGATCTCTTGGGTTTCTGGTTCTCAACTCATAGTTTGTTTTGCTGTCATAAGCATTGATATAGTACAGAATGCTCACTTCGGTACTGGTTTCATCCTATTAGGGATTTTGTTTAGAACCCTATTGAATCTTTTGTTAAGAGTCAATTACTGATTCATTTTGCTTTTTCTTAATGCTGATGATTTCATGCAAAGCAAACTCAGGACTATTATGGTCTCCATACTGTTCCAGGAACATTTCTTTGAATTCTGCAAGATTTCTAATGGATGCATCAGGCAACGTTCTAAACCAATCTCTCGCATCTTCTATTAATGACTGCATAAACAACCTGATCTTGACATCCTCATATGGCAAACCAAAATCCTCAATTACTGCATCAAAGGCTTTGCAATGAGCCTCACCTGAAACTGCATTACTTCCTGTGAACTTTGGTATTGCTGTCCTGATTTCATTTGGGATGGGATATGGATACACCATCATTCCTGAAAAATCAAACTGCCTCATTTGTTCCATATTTATTAGTCCATGCCCTCCATGAGGATTCACAAAGTTCTGGTTCATATTACCATACAAGGGCATTTGGTTTTGATAAGGAGGAGGGTATTGATTCTGGTGTTGATACTGAAACTGATTAGGGGGTGGATGTTGGTTATAAAATTGACCAAGAGGTGGATACTGATTATGAGGGATGAAGCCTGTATGTGAGTTTTGCTGGACTGGTGGTGCACCTGATTGCACATGATCATCCCTCTTGTTACCAAACAGAGGGTTCTCATAAGCTTTGAAATCATTACTCTTTGTTCTACCCACTCCCTGAGCATATGTTTTCTTGTAGTTGTTTACATCTTTATTAAAGTCATCCTCACCAACATTTATGCCCAACTTGGCACACAGTTCCAAACATTCCTGAGTCCTTCCTGAATCTCTCATCTCAGCAGCTGCCTCCATCATTTGTCTGGTTAAATCTGTAAATCTATCTGCAGGATCTGCCATACCTGATCCTGATGGAGGTGATGTATATTGTCTGGACCGTGCTTCATGATTTTCAAAACCAGGGGGAATTTGGCATCGCCCCTTTTGAGCTTTATATGCCGCAACCAAATCTTCGTTCATCGGGCTTGAAGTTGTTGTTCTATCTTGTTCCTTTAAGGGCGAGTGTTGGCTACTTTCATGTTTATACTGGTTGTATCTTTCTCTCATGGAATCATTCATGGGTTCTTTATTTTTGTTCTTTCGTTGAGGGAAATCTAATTGGGATAAAGATTGTCCTTTCGCAACCGATCTTGTCCCGTGCATTGAAATTCTTATTTCAGAGTCGCCACCTCTTTTCTAGAGGATATGAATTGTTTTTGTTTCTTCTGAGCTCTTTCCCACAGCAGAGTTTTTATAATTTTCCCCAGCAGAGTCGCCAATCTGTTGGGTCTCAAATCAACAGATTGGATGGGTTCTAAGGAAATGCCAACTCCTATGATCAAACCCTCCAATTGACTTGGCCAACTTATAGAGTGAACCTATTTAGTTACTAACTCTCTCACTTTAGGCTCTGCAGGACCTAGGCGGGTGTACCTATTCACTGAATGTCTCCAATAAACAGTGCTTTTTATAGCAAATATGTTATCCTATTCTGATATCTCCTGATCTTGAAATGGCATGAGTTCCTTGAATGGAGATATAGCAGACGAGTTCAAGATTGTTATTTTGCTTTGTGTTTCTTAATTACTCCTGTAGCTGTCAAAATAACTAATTATGAAAAGAAATGATGAGTATAACTTGAGATTTTAGCCAGTGCCTTCTTCACTGCATGGGTTACAGAGTCATTACAATTTTCTTCAGGACTTATAGTGCGAATCTGTGAGACAGTTTTTTAACTCATCCCTTATGAACCTGTCAGTTACTATTTCTTTCAAAACCAAATGAATGCTTATATTATGTGCTGATTGAGTGAATTTAACCCTACCCTTAAGGGACCAGTCAATTAAGCTTTGCAAGGAACAATTACAATCCGCAAGCAAAACTTTTGTTGCAATGTTATAACATAAAGCACAGATTTGATCTTAAGAATATGAATAACCTTATCTTTATCAGATAATATCACAGACGATTGCCAAAAGAAAATGAAATAATCCACAACACATATGCAGGGAAACAATTGATCAAGATTTGTATTCCATTGAAGTTCGTACACAAAAGACTTACAGGCTGTCGTTCTTTCGCTCTTAATCCTATCTAATATTATTATCCTTACATTGCAAAAATCATTCTCATATATATATGAGGACGAAAGTTTTTCACGAAGAGACACGACTTTTCAAAATATTAGTCGTTAACTTGAGTGTTTCTAAACTTAAGCAAAAAGAGATTCAAAAGCCCCAAATGATGAATGTAATCATCGTCTTTGAATGTTCTGATTCGAGGCGTTTGCTTTCTTAATTCATTCCCTAGCGTCAGGTACTTGAATATCATCTGGTTGACGGTAGGGGCCATATCCTTACTCCGATCAATTTCTGACAAGGCCCAATCCTTGACGCTGACAAGTTCCTTTCGCAAATCCTCCAAGGTTATTACCTCTCCTTCCTTGTAGACGGAAGGCATTCCAACGGGTTTTTCATCATCTAATTCTTGTAAATCTCTTCTCAGCATATCCTCGAGTTTGACATGATTATCCATATACGCTTTACCCTCAGCCTTTTCTTCTGGCGTCATGGAATCGTCATTGCTTAGCACCCCCTGCAATCGTGCTCTTAACCGTTCATGCTCTGTTAGCGCTTTTATTGTTCCATTGTAAACTATCCAGTATGGTTCGACCTGTAGGAGCATGGTGTTAAACCGATGTCCTATGATGTCATTGACCAATTTGTCCATCTTTTGCTGGATATTGTCTGCGCGTTTATTGGCCTTCTCTGCCTGATATTTCCAGTACAGGGCATCAGAGACGTCATCCAAGCTGCGTCCTGCGGGGTATGAGGTGTATTCGCTGATAGGAGTCCCCGTTTCTAATTGCAATACCTTTGCTTGCAGCTTCTGATTTTCCTCCTTGGATTTTTCATATAATCCTTTGTATGTAATGTTCTCTCTGACCAAAAACTCTGTCTGGTCCAAGTTCAATCTTGCAACATCCAGGTTGAGCTTTGCAGTGACCCTAGGATCAGTCTTTCCAACCTGATGAACCATGAGATGCCCAAAGGTTTCTTCTATATCCACAATGATTGGCCTCTTCCCTTTTGGATATAGTGCCCACTGTAGGAGAGCCTTTTTGTCTGGATCATATCCAGAGCCTAGGAACAGTTTATCTACCTCCTGGGGCAATACCTGCTGATTCAAATCTTGTTTTTTCAAAAAGCCATCAAATAAGAGTGCTGAGTTGATATCCCAACCAGAGAAGATGATCACACCGGCCTCTTTTAATAATTTCCTCCCTTTTTCAGGAGTCATATCTTTCATGAGGACATCAATTTCATCCTGTAATCTCTTCATCTGTTCTTCCTCTGGTTTTCCAGCCATGCTTCGTTTGACATGAGCCCCTTTGTATTGATATAGAAATGAAAGGAATTCCCTAGAGGAGGCGAATCCATCATCAGCAATGAAGTCCTCATGCTCAGTCATTCTTATGTCAACAACATCTTTGATGTTGATTTCTCCTGTGTCCATGTTCATTTCTGTTTCGAAACCAGGAGGATAATCCTCTCTAGGAGAATCAGGTGGGATACTACTGGTGGTTGATTTCGGTGACATGTGAGCTAGGGGTTGACTGTCCCTTTCAGTATTAATGAAGCGAAGGAATTGTGAAGGAACTCTGTGCATAATTTCAGCTTCATGTTGAAGCAGCCTTTTAGCTACCTCCAGAGGATCTTGGAGATTTCCAATTAGGTCTCCATCTATCATTCCCCTTGCCCTTTTCCATTTGTAGGCCTCCCAGACTAACTCACTCTTTCCTTTTAAAGCTTTGGCCTCCTCTCGCTCAAGGTTCTTAATTAGGTCGTCTGGCATTTTGGCCATATGTATCCCAGCTTTGAGTTTCTGTGAGGCTCTGGCAGCTCTTATATATCCTTCGGGATCAAAATTCTCCCTAGGCTCACCCAGAGTCATGCCATAGTAATTTAATTTATTCTGTAATAAATGATAACTCTTTGAACTTTTGACAATGAAATCAGAGAAAACTAAAAGACCTGGAACAATAGATTGTTTACCAAAATCAGTTAAATGTTTAGCACTGGCAATAGACAATTGCCTTATAATCTCCAAGCTAGCCACTCTGTCTGGCACCGTAATTGGAAGCATGTGCGGTTGCCCTTCATATCCAAATACCCTTATCTCTGTGTGATTATCATGGAAATACCAATCACCCCAATTATGTTCAATCTGTGATTCTGGAGAGAAATCCTTTGGCCTGAGGAACCTCTTAATTTCAGGGGACAAAGTATAATCCCTGCGTTGTCCAAAAGCTGCACTGAGAGGTTTCACAAAGTATTCTTGAAAATGCCAATATTGGTTGTTCATAAACCTCTGGTCCCATGCTGATACCCACAACTGAACCGGCTTCTTCAGACCATTCTTATCATAAGACCTGATGGTGAACTCATCTGGCCAGAAGTTAATTTCTTGTCCACAATAAAGAAGAATATGCATTAGCATGGAGTATAATGAAAAGTGAACATTCACAAGGTCTCCTTTCATTTTTTCCAGCCCATGATTCAAGGTATCCGCAACATAAGTAGCAAAATCAAATGACCTAGGGTCTTTTGATTGAATATCAGCACACAGAACCATAATCCCAACATCCATGAGTGGATGAGCCTCTATGCCTAGTACTTGGGCTGCAGTATAATGCGTATATTTGAAATATGGATGGAAGTGGTTGACATCAAATGGCACCTTGTCACTTTTGCCAAACTGAACAAATGACCCACCCACTTTTGGCCTATGAACAGGTAGCCTCCAAGTCTTGTAGATATTTTCCAAACTAAAGAATTCCTGTGAAAGTTTCTTCATATCGATGCTTTCCTCGACTTCCCAGTCTAGATCAAAAACCATATCAATAGTCTGCTTGTTGATTACTACTAATGTATTCCCTCTGTAATCACATATGGTTTTAGTTCTCGGGTCGTAGCAATTTACCAGAGCTTTCATTAATTCTACGTCTACAAACACATTTGGAACTACTAACTTGCCTAAGTTCCTCTTCCACAGATTACTAATGGGTTCGGGTGCATCCCTTCTTTTGTAACCAAACAAAAATAACTCATGTCCTCTTATCTCAGTCCAAATGTCTCCTAGATTTTCAAATTTGTCCTCTAATCCTTCTTCTTCACTTTTAATCTTTTTGGACCTTACACTAGACGATGGACACTGGTCTAATAAGTCCTGAGTCAAAGCTCTCCCTTCTTTCTTCTGTCTCTTGGGCTTCTCTTCAGGGTTTAAATCTTTTCCTTTCCTACTCTTTTTAGAAGAAGAAGATGAAGGTTCCATAGTTACAGTAAATAAGAGAGACAACACTTACTTGGTAAAATGCTCAACTCTTCTGGTTATCGTCTGCAAATCTCTGCAAGTTCTTCACAGCTTCCAATCTCTTAGCATCGATCTGATTCTTACGAAAATTCACTCAGTTCAACTGTAATTGAATGGGCAACTTGTGTACAGTTAATGTTCTGCATCTGTAACGGCTACTCAAGTGTTTTAAATTTAATTGCAGATGTGACACTTTTCAACTGGGCCTTTAATTCCTTCGCGGGAAGTACAGTCCGCTCAAAGTGCGCGCGTTTCAAATTATCGATGAAACCCTTGTCTTCGGCCGAGTGTTTGAATCTTCCATCGAAAGCCCATTCTCTTCGATAATATTGTTTCGGTGAAAAACTTACGTCGAGAAGCCGCTTTTAAGACTCATCGAAATCACTTTTTCATCGATAGTCCCCCTTTTCGACAAGTTGCTCGTGAGTTTCATCGATGCCATACTTTCGATGAGTTTCTTTCTTCGATGAAGGCTTATGAGTGTTCATCGATATCCTCTTTTTCATCGATATCCTTTTTATCGATGAAACAGCTTTTCTTTTGTTCGACACCACGTTCATCGATAAAACTTGCATTTCGATGAATGTCTCTTGAGTTTCTTCGGTAACGATATTCCTTTGAAATCACCTTTTGCCTTTTCGCTTTTTGCTTTTACCTTTTCGATGAAACCTGGAGTATCGATGAGCGGTTTCTTGCGTTCATCGAAGGTAACTTCTTGCCGAAACACCTTTGTATAATGCTTTATATGCCCTGTGTCGATGAAAACGCTCTTTCGATGAAACTTCTCCTGCAGTGCTCGACACAGCTTACTGGCCGAAATATCCATTAGTCTTCATGCTTATGGAAACATATATTATTATTTTTTATTTTTATTATATTTTTTTTTTTAAAAATAGTGCTCAACAGCGGCTCTGACTGAGGATGAAGGCATTCTGAACTATGCCTTCAAGAATCCAGAATCTCTGGTTAGCGCAGATATGATGGTATTTACAATGGAAATGGATCCTACCCTACTGTACAGGTGATGCAGAGTGCTTCAGGAGAAGAAGTTCTTTAAGAACTGCCCATGTACTGGCAATTCTTGGACCTCCCCTGTCGCGTTTTGGAGCAAATAAGAATCCTCCCCCCCTTTGTCTATGATCACATATGGGCTGATCCATAAGGCTTCAAATTTACCATGCTTGCCTTTGTCTTGACTCCTGGCATTCCACATTAAAACCCAGTCTCCTACACAAAATTTCCTGTTAGATGTCCTCTTGTCATACAACCTCTTCATTTGATTTTGAATCCTGATATTTTGCCTTTGAGCTTCTGTCCTGACTTCATCAAGTTCTACTAGCTGCATTATTCTTTCTTGTGATGGATCTTCAACATCTATTTCTTCTTGAATCATAAATCTATGTACAGGTAGAAGATTATCCAAAGGTAGTCTGGCCCTTTTGCCATAAACCAATTCAAATGGAGATTTTCCTGTGGATTTTTTCACAGTTATCCTGTCTGCCCATAATGCAAGATTCAGCTTTGAGTCCCATGCTTTTTTGTTCTGCCCCAGCATCTTTTTAATGATCTTCAGGATGTTCTTGTTGCTTGATTCAGCTTGCCCATTCCCCTGGGGGTGGTAAGGAGAAGAATGTGATATCTTAATGCCATATTCATCACAAAAATTGTTGAATTCCTCTGATCTAAAAGACATGCCATTATCTGAGATGATTCTTGCAGGAACACCAAATCTAGTAATAATGTTCTCCATTAAGAATTTTATCACCACCTTGCTAGTGGCCTGTTTGGTAGGTATTGCCTCCACCCATTTGGTAAAATAATCTGTAGCAACCAATATCCATCTGTGTCCTCCACTGGATTTTTCTGATATTTCCCCTATAAAGTCTATTCCCCACTGTTGGAATGGTTCCTCAGTCAACATTGGTCTCAACGGGAGTGATCCTTGATACTTTGTTTTGCTTGAGAACTTTTGACAAGCTTCGCATTTTCTAACATATCTATAGGAATCATTGAAGACACATGGCCAATAATATCCGGCTCTCAATATTTTATGTGCTGTAGTCTTAGCTGAAAAATGGCCACCACAAACCCCATCATGCATTTCATGAAGAACCTTGTCTGCCTGGTAATTGTCCAGACATAATAACAATATCCCATCTCTATTTTTCCAATATAAGTCCCCATTGATAATCACATACCTTGCTGATTTTAACTTCAAAGCTCTCTTCTGACTATCGGTCATAGCATCTGGACACTTTAAGTGCTTAAGGTAATACATGATATCAGTGTACCATGCTGTTTTCTCAATACTGAAATTAGCTTCTTCCCATCCAACCTGATTCACATCAGACTCTTCAGTTTCAGTTCCTGTCATGAGTTTGGCCAGTCCTTGTCCTTTGATAACCTGTGAAATCTTAAGCTCAATGTTAAATTCTTGTATCTGATTGATCCATTTGCATCTTTTGCCCGTGACCTCAGTTTGTCTGAAGATATCTTTTACTGCTGCATTGGGGACATAAGCAATAACTTCGGCCCCTACTAAGTATGGCCTGAATTGTTTCACTGCTTTGACCAGAGCATAGGCCTGCTTTTCATTTATTTCATATTTTACTTCTGAAGGGCTTAAAGATTTGCTAAAGTATGCAATGGGCTGCTCATATCCCTCTGAATTTTTCTGTAACAACACTGCTGCTATAGTATGACAAGAGGCAAATGAAAATATCATAAATGGTTTGCCAAAATCTGGGGAAATTAGTACTGGTGCCTCAGAAATTGCTCTTTTAATAGCCACAAAGGAATCAATTGCTTCTTCAGTCCAGTCAATTTTTGCCTCTTTCTTCAACATCCTTACTATAGGTTTCACTATGTCTGCGAAATTCAAAATGAACCTTCTCACAAAATTAATTTGTCCCAAAAATGACTGAATGGCTTTGATAGTTCGGGGGATGGGAACCTCATTAATAGCTGCTACCCTTTCAGGGTCAATTCTCACCCCCTCCTTGGATACTATGTGTCCAAGTAGTTTTCCCTCTTCAACACCAAAGTGACATTTCTTGGGATTCAAGGAAATTCCATATTCTAAGGCTTTTTTAAATATCTTCTCAAGGTGTTCACAGTGATCATCAACTTTCTTCGAGTACGCAGTCAGATCATCTTGGTATACTACCATGATTATATCAATCAATTCTGCAAAAGCCACATCCATTGCCCTTTGAAAAGTAGCTCCAGCATTGGTCAATCCAAATGGCATTCGTGCATAGACATAAGTGCCCCATGGAGTTGTGAAGGCTGTCTTATATTTTTCAGTTTCTCTAACTTTCACCTGATTGTACCCTGAAAATCCATCCATCATGGACAGCAACTCACACCCTGTTACCTTCTGCAGCATATTATCCATGTTTGGTAATGGATAGTTATCCTTTAAAGACGATATGTTTAAATTCCTAAAGTCTACACATAATCTAATATCCCCATTTTTCTTTCTGACTGGTACCAAATTAGAAACCCATGTGGAATATCTGCATGGTTCTATTATTCCTGCATCTTTCATCTTTATAATTTCTTCTCTCATTTTTGGTAGCAATGTAGGATTAATTGGTCTCTGCTTTTGCCTAAATGGCTTAGCTTCTGGCTTAAGTGGTATCTCATGTTGAAAGAGATCTTCCCTGTAAGCTTTGAGATCCTCATAAGACCATGCAAACACATGTTTATATCTTTTTAACAAGATTATCAGTTGTTGCCTCATAGTAGGAGTCAATTTTTTCCCAATAAAAACATTCTTGGGGGCTTCTTCATTTCCTAGATTGATTTGTTCAACATCACTTTCTTTAACAGCTGACCCTTTGGTTTCAATTACATCTTGAGCATTAAAAGTTCTCTCTAATGCTACCAGGCCTCTTGGTAATTTATTTGACTTCAGTTGTATAATTTCATGTCCAAATAAGGTCTCCTTACCTTCAGTTTGTTCCACAAAGTCATTAAAATTTATAGCTTGAGCCTGATAATGATCAGCACACTGTAAGAAGTTCAGCAGATCTGCATCATCTTGAAACACTTGCCAATTATACAAGTTGTCAGGAACAGATGGTCTCACTTTCATCTCCACTTCAGATATCCCAGTTAGCGTTATATCATTACCTTTTAGTGCAATATTTGCTAGAAAATCTGCCATGATGTTATTTGATCTATCTATCCAGGTTATCTGAAAAGCATCAAAAAGCTCCATGGTATCCCATACAGCATTCCTGTATTGTTTCAGTCTTAAATGCTTCGAGGCATATCTCTCCTTTACTTGTGAAACTATTAATTCTGAATCACCAAAGACACTTAGCAACTTGATCCCATGTTTGACTGCTATGTTAAGACCAGTGAGTAGGGCTTCATATTCAGCAATGTTGTTTGTACATTCAAATAACAACTTGAAAGAATATTTGTAAGTTTCTCCTGTAGGTGAAATAAAAAGGATTCCAGCCCCACTCCCTTCTTTGCTACAAGACCCATCAAAGAACATCTTCCATAGCTGACCATCCTTTTCAGTTAGACATGACTCAATAGGGATCCACTCTTTAAATTTAGGTTTTGTCAACTGTACCTGGAAGTTGTCCATATCAGTTTGTAAAAAACATACTTGGTTCACTGTTCCTTCCATGTCTTCTATGATATATGTGGACCGAGGCTCCCTGTCAATTTTTATTTCCTGTCCATTTATTGGAATCGTAGCATAAGACAAATCCAGCTGCACATATCCACCAATCATATTCGACCATTGTCTAGACAACAACATTCCATAGTTTGGTGGAACATCTACCACCGTGATATCTGTTTTATATGATGCTTCTGGACAGGCTGCTAATCTGAACTCTACATTCTTCATGACACCAACCACTAGGACTGATCTATTGTCCATGGCATAGCACTTTCCAAAGGTAGTATCAACTTCCAATCCTAATTCTTTCATCACCCCAACAGGCATGACATTTATGGCTGCTCCTGAATCAATCATACAATTCTTTACCCTTTTGTTGTTTATCACCAAAGTGAGGTAAAATGGGTCTACTTGTGTTGGGTTTTTAGTTATAGTGGACCCTAAGTATATAACTGGAGCCATTTGTTCATTACTGCCACTTGTTGGGACTTCTCGTTTCTGTTCATTAACCTTCCCTTCTTGGACACCTGAAATCATCTCCAAAGTTTTTTCCCTATATTCAGGAAACCTCATGATTTCCATTAATGGGACAGAAACTTTTAATTGTGTTAGTGCAGCTGAGATATCAAACGAGGTAGATTGCTGTGATGAAAGAATTTTTACCGTTTCTTTCTTTTGAACATCAGGACCCTGATTACCATCTTGCTTAGTCTTAGTTGCCTTATTCATTCGCTTAAGTGCTTCATCGTTTTCTTTCATGAAAAGACTAGCAGGTTTACCTTGTTCTGGATTCACCATCCTGTTTCTTAAGTCATAAGTCCTTTTTGCTTGTGCAACAGCATAAGCTGTAATTTTTCTTTTCTCTTCTTCAGTAGGGACTCTGAGTTTGACACTTTCATTTTTGCTGGTGGTCACAGGTAAAACAGAGCACTGATCAATATTGATAGAGTCTGACCTTCCTTCCTGACTAAATGACATCATATTAATAGTTGAATCATCCACATGATCTTCATAGCTATCCTCTGCCTCTTGCAACCCTTTTGCCACTGCACACAAAGAGGAAGCGTGTGGCATATTGCAAGCATAGCACCACATGTCATCGTCTTGAGTATAATTTACTGCTCTTTTTAAAGGATCTGGAATTTGTTGATTGTCTCTGTGGTTCCTTTCTACCGGTTTTCCATCCTTCCATGTAGTG
This sequence comes from Cryptomeria japonica, assembly GCF_030272615.1. Lineage (NCBI taxonomy): Eukaryota > Viridiplantae > Streptophyta > Pinopsida > Cupressales > Cupressaceae > Cryptomeria > Cryptomeria japonica. The sequence continues at coordinate 353,070,629 of NC_081413.1, forward strand.
TTATAAGGCATGTCATGTAGTCTAGGTCTCTCAGGATGGTAGTATTGCTACTTCTCTGTTTTGTTTACTCTTACAGATAAATCTTTCAGGGCATTTAAAACTTTGTCAAGCTTATCTTCATCCCTATTGGCCTTGGGTGCTTTAGGGTTGTACAATCTTGCATCCTCTCTTTTCCCAACCTTACCAGCAGCCTTTCTATTGTTCTCTATAACAATGGCATCTTTCATAACATCTCGGAGATCTCTTGGGTTTCTGGTTCTCAACTCATAGTTTGTTTTGCTGTCATAAGCATTGATATAGTACAGAATGCTCACTTCAGGTACTGGTTTCATCCTATTAGGGATTTTGTTTAGAACCCTATTGAATCTTTTGTTAAAGTCAATTACTGATTCATTTTGCTTTTTCTTAATGCTGATGATTTCATGCAAAGCAAACTCAGGACTATTATGGTCTCCATACTGTTCCAGGAACATTTCTTTGAATTCTGCAAGATTTCTAATGGATGCATCAGGCAACGTTCTAAACCAATCTCTCGCATCTTCTATTAATGACTGCATAAACAACCTGATCTTGACATCCTCATATGGCAAACCAAAATCCTCAATTACTGCATCAAAGGCTTTGCAATGAGCCTCACCTGAAACTGCATTACTTCCTGTGAACTTTGGTATTGCTGTCCTGATTTCATTTGGGATGGGATATGGATACACCATCATTCCTGAAAAATCAAACTGCCTCATTTGTTCCATATTTATTAGTCCATGCCCTCCATGAGGATTCACAAAGTTCTGGTTCATATTACCATACAAGGGCATTTGGTTTTGATAAGGAGGAGGGTATTGATTCTGGTGTTGATACTGAAACTGATTAGGGGGTGGATGTTGGTTATAAAATTGACCAAGAGGTGGATACTGATTATGAGGGATGAAGCCTGTATGTGAGTTTTGCTGGACTGGTGGTGCACCTGATTGCACATGATCATCCCTCTTGTTACCAAACAGAGGGTTCTCATAAGCTTTGAAATCATTACTCTTTGTTCTACCCACTCCCTGAGCATATGTTTTCTTGTAGTTGTTTACATCTTTATTAAAGTCATCCTCACCAACATTTATGCCCAACTTGGCACACAGTTCCAAACATTCCTGAGTCCTTCCTGAATCTCTCATCTCAGCAGCTGCCTCCATCATTTGTCTGGTTAAATCTGTAAATCTATCTGCAGGATCTGCCATACCTGATCCTGATGGAGGTGATGTATATTGTCTGGACCGTGCTTCATGATTTTCAAAACCAGGGGGAATTTGGCATCGCCCCTTTTGAGCTTTATATGCCGCAACCAAATCTTCGTTCATCGGGCTTGAAGTTGTTGTTCTATCTTGTTCCTTTAAGGGCGAGTGTTGGCTACTTTCATGTTTATACTGGTTGTATCTTTCTCTCATGGAATCATTCATGGGTTCTTTATTTTTGTTCTTTCGTTGAGGGAAATCTAATTGGGATAAAGATTGTCCTTTCGCAACCGATCTTGTCCCGTGCATTGAAATTCTTATTTCAGAGTCGCCACCTCTTTTCTAGAGGATATGAATTGTTTTTGTTTCTTCTGAGCTCTTTCCCACAGCAGAGTTTTTATAATTTTCCCCAGCAGAGTCGCCAATCTGTTGGGTCTCAAATCAACAGATTGGATGGGTTCTAAGGAAATGCCAACTCCTATGATCAAACCCTCCAATTGACTTGGCCAACTTATAGAGTGAACCTATTTAGTTACTAACTCTCTCACTTTAGGCTCTGCAGGACCTAGGCGGGTGTACCTATTCACTGAATGTCTCCAATAAACAGTGCTTTTTATAGCAAATATGTTATCCTATTCTGATATCTCCTGATCTTGAAATGGCATGAGTTCCTTGAATGGAGATATAGCAGACGAGTTCAAGATTGTTATTTTGCTTTGTGTTTCTTAATTACTCCTGTAGCTGTCAAAATAACTAATTATGAAAAGAAATGATGAGTATAACTTGAGATTTTAGCCAGTGCCTTCTTCACTGCATGGGTTACAGAGTCATTACAATTTTCTTCAGGACTTATAGTGCGAATCTGTGAGACAGTTTTTTAACTCATCCCTTATGAACCTGTCAGTTACTATTTCTTTCAAAACCAAATGAATGCTTATATTATGTGCTGATTGAGTGAATTTAACCCTACCCTTAAGGGACCAGTCAATTAAGCTTTGCAAGGAACAATTACAATCCGCAAGCAAAACTTTTGTTGCAATGTTATAACATAAAGCACAGATTTGATCTTAAGAATATGAATAACCTTATCTTTATCAGATAATATCACAGACGATTGCCAAAAGAAAATGAAATAATCCACAACACATATGCAGGGAAACAATTGATCAAGATTTGTATTCCATTGAAGTTCGTACACAAAAGACTTACAGGCTGTCGTTCTTTCGCTCTTAATCCTATCTAATATTATTATCCTTACATTGCAAAAATCATTCTCATATATATATGAGGACGAAAGTTTTTCACGAAGAGACACGACTTTTCAAAATATTAGTCGTTAACTTGAGTGTTTCTAAACTTAAGCAAAAAGAGATTCAAAAGCCCCAAATGATGAATGTAATCATCGTCTTTGAATGTTCTGATTCGAGGCGTTTGCTTTCTTAATTCATTCCCTAGCGTCAGGTACTTGAATATCATCTGGTTGACGGTAGGGGCCATATCCTTACTCCGATCAATTTCTGACAAGGCCCAATCCTTGACGCTGACAAGTTCCTTTCGCAAATCCTCCAAGGTTATTACCTCTCCTTCCTTGTAGACGGAAGGCATTCCAACGGGTTTTTCATCATCTAATTCTTGTAAATCTCTTCTCAGCATATCCTCGAGTTTGACATGATTATCCATATACGCTTTACCCTCAGCCTTTTCTTCTGGCGTCATGGAATCGTCATTGCTTAGCACCCCCTGCAATCGTGCTCTTAACCGTTCATGCTCTGTTAGCGCTTTTATTGTTCCATTGTAAACTATCCAGTATGGTTCGACCTGTAGGAGCATGGTGTTAAACCGATGTCCTATGATGTCATTGACCAATTTGTCCATCTTTTGCTGGATATTGTCTGCGCGTTTATTGGCCTTCTCTGCCTGATATTTCCAGTACAGGGCATCAGAGACGTCATCCAAGCTGCGTCCTGCGGGGTATGAGGTGTATTCGCTGATAGGAGTCCCCGTTTCTAATTGCAATACCTTTGCTTGCAGCTTCTGATTTTCCTCCTTGGATTTTTCATATAATCCTTTGTATGTAATGTTCTCTCTGACCAAAAACTCTGTCTGGTCCAAGTTCAATCTTGCAACATCCAGGTTGAGCTTTGCAGTGACCCTAGGATCAGTCTTTCCAACCTGATGAACCATGAGATGCCCAAAGGTTTCTTCTATATCCACAATGATTAGCCTCTTCCCTTTTGGATATAGTGCCCACTGTAGGAGAGCCTTTTTGTCTGGATCATATCCAGAGCCTAGGAACAGTTTATCTACCTCCTGGGGCAATACCTGCTGATTCAAATCTTGTTTTTTCAAAAAGCCATCAAATAAGAGTGCTGAGTTGATATCCCAACCAGAGAAGATGATCACACCGGCCTCTTTTAATAATTTCCTCCCTTTTTCAGGAGTCATATCTTTCATGAGGACATCAATTTCATCCTGTAATCTCTTCATCTGTTCTTCCTCTGGTTTTCCAGCCATGCTTCGTTTGACATGAGCCCCTTTGTATTGATATAGAAATGAAAGGAATTCCCTAGAGGAGGCGAATCCATCATCAGCAATGAAGTCCTCATGCTCAGTCATTCTTATGTCAACAACATCTTTGATGTTGATTTCTCCTGTGTCCATGTTCATTTCTGTTTCGAAACCAGGAGGATAATCCTCTCTAGGAGAATCAGGTGGGATACTACTGGTGGTTGATTTCGGTGACATGTGAGCTAGGGGCTGACTGTCCCTTTCAGTATTAATGAAGCGAAGGAATTGTGAAGGAACTCTGTGCATAATTTCAGCTTCATGTTGAAGCAGCCTTTTAGCTACCTCCAGAGGATCTTGGAGATTTCCAATTAGGTCTCCATCTATCATTCCCCTTGCCCTTTTCCATTTGTAGGCCTCCCAGACTAACTCACTCTTTCCTTTTAAAGCTTTGGCCTCCTCTCGCTCAAGGTTCTTAATTAGGTCGTCTGGCATTTTGGCCATATGTATCCCAGCTTTGAGTTTCTGTGAGGCTCTGGCAGCTCTTATATATCCTTCGGGATCAAAATTCTCCCTAGGCTCACCCAGAGTCATGCCATAGTAATTTAATTTATTCTGTAATAAATGATAACTCTTTGAACTTTTGACAATGAAATCAGAGAAAACTAAAAGACCTGGAACAATAGATTGTTTACCAAAATCAGTTAAATGTTTAGCACTGGCAATAGACAATTGCCTTATAATCTCCAAGCTAGCCACTCTGTCTGGCACCGTAATTGGAAGCATGTGCGGTTGCCCTTCATATCCAAATACCCTTATCTCTGTGTGATTATCATGGAAATACCAATCACCCCAATTATGTTCAATCTGTGATTCTGGAGAGAAATCCTTTGGCCTGAGGAACCTCTTAATTTCAGGGGACAAAGTATAATCCCTGCGTTGTCCAAAAGCTGCACTGAGAGGTTTCACAAAGTATTCTTGAAAATGCCAATATTGGTTGTTCATAAACCTCTGGTCCCATGCTGATACCCACAACTGAACCGGCTTCTTCAGACCATTCTTATCATAAGACCTGATGGTGAACTCATCTGGCCAGAAGTTAATTTCTTGTCCACAATAAAGAAGAATATGCATTAGCATGGAGTATAATGAAAAGTGAACATTCACAAGGTCTCCTTTCATTTTTTCCAGCCCATGATTCAAGGTATCCGCAACATAAGTAGCAAAATCAAATGACCTAGGGTCTTTTGATTGAATATCAGCACACAGAACCATAATCCCAACATCCATGAGTGGATGAGCCTCTATGCCTAGTACTTGGGCTGCAGTATAATGCGTATATTTGAAATATGGATGGAAGTGGTTGACATCAAATGGCACCTTGTCACTTTTGCCAAACTGAACAAATGACCCACCCACTTTTGGCCTATGAACAGGTAGCCTCCAAGTCTTGTAGATATTTTCCAAACTAAAGAATTCCTGTGAAAGTTTCTTCATATCGATGCTTTCCTCGACTTCCCAGTCTAGATCAAAAACCATATCAATAGTCTGCTTGTTGATTACTACTAATGTATTCCCTCTGTAATCACATATGGTTTTAGTTCTCGGGTCGTAGCAATTTACCAGAGCTTTCATTAATTCTACGTCTACAAACACATTTGGAACTACTAACTTGCCTAAGTTCCTCTTCCACAGATTACTAATGGGTTCGGGTGCATCCCTTCTTTTGTAACCAAACAAAAATAACTCATGTCCTCTTATCTCAGTCCAAATGTCTCCTAGATTTTCAAATTTGTCCTCTAATCCTTCTTCTTCACTTTTAATCTTTTTGGACCTTACACTAGACGATGGACACTGGTCTAATAAGTCCTGAGTCAAAGCTCTCCCTTCTTTCTTCTGTCTCTTGGGCTTCTCTTCAGGGTTTAAATCTTTTCCTTTCCTACTCTTTTTAGAAGAAGAAGATGAAGGTTCCATAGTTACAGTAAATAAGAGAGACAACACTTACTTGGTAAAATGCTCAACTCTTCTGGTTATCGTCTGCAAATCTCTGCAAGTTCTTCACAGCTTCCAATCTCTTAGCATCGATCTGATTCTTACGAAAATTCACTCAGTTCAACTGTAATTGAATGGGCAACTTGTGTACAGTTAATGTTCTGCATCTGTAACGGCTACTCAAGTGTTTTAAATTTAATTGCAGATGTGACACTTTTCAACTGGGCCTTTAATTCCTTCGCGGGAAGTACAGTCCGCTCAAAGTGCGCGCGTTTCAAATTATCGATGAAACCCTTGTCTTCGGCCGAGTGTTTGAATCTTCCATCGAAAGCCCATTCTCTTCGATAATATTGTTTCGGTGAAAAACTTACGTCGAGAAGCCGCTTTTAAGACTCATCGAAATCACTTTTTCATCGATAGTCCCCCTTTTCGACAAGTTGCTCGTGAGTTTCATCGATGCCATACTTTCGATGAGTTTCTTTCTTCGATGAAGGCTTATGAGTGTTCATCGATATCCTCTTTTTCATCGATATCCTTTTTATCGATGAAACAGCTTTTCTTTTGTTCGACACCACGTTCATCGATAAAACTTGCATTTCGATGAATGTCTCTTGAGTTTCTTCGGTAACGATATTCCTTTGAAATCACCTTTTGCCTTTTCGCTTTTTGCTTTTACCTTTTCGATGAAACCTGGAGTATCGATGAGCGGTTTCTTGCGTTCATCGAAGGTAACTTCTTGCCGAAACACCTTTGTATAATGCTTTATATGCCCTGTGTCGATGAAAACGCTCTTTCGATGAAACTTCTCCTGCAGTGCTCGACACAGCTTACTGGCCGAAATATCCATTAGTCTTCATGCTTATGGAAACATATATTATTATTTTTTATTTTTATTATATTTTTTTTTTTAAAAATAGTGCTCAACAGCGGCTCTGACTGAGGATGAAGGCATTCTGAACTATGCCTTCAAGAATCCAGAATCTCTGGTTAGCGCAGATATGATGGTATTTACAATGGAAATGGATCCTACCCTACTGTACAGGTGATGCAGAGTGCTTCAGGAGAAGAAGTTCTTTAAGAACTGCCCATGTACTGGCAATTCTTGGACCTCCCCTGTCGCGTTTTGGAGCAAATAAGAATCCTCCCCCCCTTTGTCTATGATCACATATGGGCTGATCCATAAGGCTTCAAATTTACCATGCTTGCCTTTGTCTTGACTCCTGGCATTCCACATTAAAACCCAGTCTCCTACACAAAATTTCCTGTTAGATGTCCTCTTGTCATACAACCTCTTCATTTGATTTTGAATCCTGATATTTTGCCTTTGAGCTTCTGTCCTGACTTCATCAAGTTCTACTAGCTGCATTATTCTTTCTTGTGATGGATCTTCAACATCTATTTCTTCTTGAATCATAAATCTATGTACAGGTAGAAGATTATCCAAAGGTAGTCTGGCCCTTTTGCCATAAACCAATTCAAATGGAGATTTTCCTGTGGATTTTTTCACAGTTATCCTGTCTGCCCATAATGCAAGATTCAGCTTTGAGTCCCATGCTTTTTTGTTCTGCCCCAGCATCTTTTTAATGATCTTCAGGATGTTCTTGTTGCTTGATTCAGCTTGCCCATTCCCCTGGGGGTGGTAAGGAGAAGAATGTGATATCTTAATGCCATATTCATCACAAAAATTGTTGAATTCCTCTGATCTAAAAGACATGCCATTATCTGAGATGATTCTTGCAGGAACACCAAATCTAGTAATAATGTTCTCCATTAAGAATTTTATCACCACCTTGCTAGTGGCCTGTTTGGTAGGTATTGCCTCCACCCATTTGGTAAAATAATCTGTAGCAACCAATATCCATCTGTGTCCTCCACTGGATTTTTCTGATATTTCCCCTATAAAGTCTATTCCCCACTGTTGGAATGGTTCCTCAGTCAACATTGGTCTCAACGGGAGTGATCCTTGATACTTTGTTTTGCTTGAGAACTTTTGACAAGCTTCGCATTTTCTGACATATCTATAGGAATCATTGAAGACACATGGCCAATAATATCCGGCTCTCAATATTTTATGTGCTGTAGTCTTAGCTGAAAAATGGCCACCACAAACCCCATCATGCATTTCATGAAGAACCTTGTCTGCCTGGTAATTGTCCAGACATAATAACAATATCCCATCTCTATTTTTCCAATATAAGTCCCCATTGATAATCACATACCTTGCTGATTTTAACTTCAAAGCTCTCTTCTGACTATCGGTCATAGCATCTGGACACTTTAAGTGCTTAAGGTAATACATGATATCAGTGTACCATGCTGTTTTCTCAATACTGAAATTAGCTTCTTCCCATCCAACCTGATTCACATCAGACTCTTCAGTTTCAGTTCCTGTCATGAGTTTGGCCAGTCCTTGTCCTTTGATAACCTGTGAAATCTTAAGCTCAATGTTAAATTCTTGTATCTGATTGATCCATTTGCATCTTTTGCCCGTGACCTCAGTTTGTCTGAAGATATCTTTTACTGCTGCATTGGGGACATAAGCAATAACTTCGGCCCCTACTAAGTATGGCCTGAATTGTTTCACTGCTTTGACCAGAGCATAGGCCTGCTTTTCATTTATTTCATATTTTACTTCTGAAGGGCTTAAAGATTTGCTAAAGTATGCAATGGGCTGCTCATATCCCTCTGAATTTTTCTGTAACAACACTGCTGCTATAGTATGACAAGAGGCAAATGAAAATATCATAAATGGTTTGCCAAAATCTGGGGAAATTAGTACTGGTGCCTCAGAAATTGCTCTTTTAATAGCCACAAAGGAATCAATTGCTTCTTCAGTCCAGTCAATTTTTGCCTCTTTCTTCAACATCCTTACTATAGGTTTCACTATGTCTGCGAAATTCAAAATGAACCTTCTCACAAAATTAATTTGTCCCAAAAATGACTGAATGGCTTTGATAGTTCGGGGGATGGGAACCTCATTAATAGCTGCTACCCTTTCAGGGTCAATTCTCACCCCCTCCTTGGATACTATGTGTCCAAGTAGTTTTCCCTCTTCAACACCAAAGTGACATTTCTTGGGATTCAAGGAAATTCCATATTCTAAGGCTTTTTTAAATATCTTCTCAAGGTGTTCACAGTGATCATCAGCTTTCTTCGAGTACGCAGTCAGATCATCTTGGTATACTACCATGATTATATCAATCAATTCTGCAAAAGCCACATCCATTGCCCTTTGAAAAGTAGCTCCAGCATTGGTCAATCCAAATGGCATTCGTGCATAGACATAAGTGCCCCATGGAGTTGTGAAGGCTGTCTTATATTTTTCAGTTTCTCTAACTTTCACCTGATTGTACCCTGAAAATCCATCCATCATGGACAGCAACTCACACCCTGTTACCTTCTGCAGCATATTATCCATGTTTGGTAATGGATAGTTATCCTTTAAAGACGATATGTTTAAATTCCTAAAGTCTACACATAATCTAATATCCCCATTTTTCTTCCTGACTGGTACCAAATTAGAAACCCATGTGGAATATCTGCATGGTTCTATTATTCCTGCATCTTTCATCTTTATAATTTCTTCTCTCATTTTTGGTAGCAATGTAGGATTAATTGGTCTCTGCTTTTGCCTAAATGGCTTAGCTTCTGGCTTAAGTGGTATCTCATGTTGAAAGAGATCTTCCCTGTAAGCTTTGAGATCCTCATAAGACCATGCAAACACATGTTTATATCTTTTTAACAAGATTATCAGTTGTTGCCTCATAGTAGGAGTCAATTTTTTCCCAATAAAAACATTCTTGGGGGCTTCTTCATTTCCTAGATTGATTTGTTCAACATCACTTTCTTTAACAGCTGACCCTTTGGTTTCAATTACATCTTGAGCATTAAAAGTTCTCTCTAATGCTACCAGGCCTCTTGGTAATTTATTTGACTTCAGTTGTATAATTTCATGTCCAAATAAGGTCTCCTTACCTTCAGTTTGTTCCACAAAGTCATTAAAATTTATAGCTTGAGCCTGATAATGATCAGCACACTGTAAGAAGTTCAGCAGATCTGCATCATCTTGAAACACTTGCCAATTATACAAGTTGTCAGGAACAGATGGTCTCACTTTCATCTCCACTTCAGATATCCCAGTTAGCGTTATATCATTACCTTTTAGTGCAATATTTGCTAGAAAATCTGCCATGATGTTATTTGATCTATCTATCCAGGTTATCTGAAAAGCATCAAAAAGCTCCATGGTATCCCATACAGCATTCCTGTATTGTTTCAGTCTTAAATGCTTCGAGGCATATCTCTCCTTTACTTGTGAAACTATTAATTCTGAATCACCAAAGACACTTAGCAACTTGATCCCATGTTTGACTGCTATGTTAAGACCAGTGAGTAGGGCTTCATATTCAGCAATGTTGTTTGTACATTCAAATAACAACTTGAAAGAATATTTGTAAGTTTCTCCTGTAGGTGAAATAAAAAGGATTCCAGCCCCACTCCCTTCTTTGCTACAAGACCCATCAAAGAACATCTTCCATATCTGACCATCCTTTTCAGTTAGACATGACTCAATAGGGATCCACTCTTTAAATTTAGGTTTTGTCAACTGTACCTGGAAGTTGTCCATATCAGTTTGTAAAAAACATACTTGGTTCACTGTTCCTTCCATGTCTTTTATGATATATGTGGACCGAGGCTCCCTGTCAATTTTTATTTCCTGTCCATTTATTGGAATCGTAGCATAAGACAAATCCAGCTGCACATATCCACCAATCATATTCGACCATTGTCTAGACAACAACATTCCATAGTTTGGTGGAACATCTACCACCGTGATATCTGTTTTATATGATGCTTCTGGACAGGCTGCTAATCTGAACTCTACATTCTTCATGACACCAACCACTAGGACTGATCTATTGTCCATGGCATAGCACTTTCCAAAGGTAGTATCAACTTCCAATCCTAATTCTTTCATCACCCCAACAGGCATGACATTTATGGCTGCTCCTGAATCAATCATACAATTCTTTACCCTTTTGTTGTTTATCACCAAAGTGAGGTAAAATGGGTCTACTTGTGTTGGGTTTTTAGTTATAGTGGACCCTAAGTATATAACTGGAGCCATTTGTTCATTACTGCCACTTGTTGGGACTTCTCGTTTCTGTTCATTAACCTTCCCTTCTTGGACACCTGAAATCATCTCCAAAGTTTTTTCCCTATATTCAGGAAACCTCATGATTTCCATTAATGGGACAGAAACTTTTAATTGTGTTAGTGCAGCTGAGATATCAAACGAGGTAGATTGCTGTGATGAAAGAATTTTTACCGTTTCTTTCTTTTGAACATCAGGACCCTGATTACCATCTTGCTTAGTCTTAGTTGCCTTATTCATTCGCTTAAGTGCTTCATCGTTTTCTTTCATGAAAAGACTAGCAGGTTTACCTTGTTCTGGATTCACCATCCTGTTTCTTAAGTCATAAGTCCTTTTTGCTTGTGCAACAGCATAAGCTGTAATTTTTCTTTTCTCTTCTTCAGTAGGGACTCTGAGTTTGACACTTTCATTTTTGCTGGTGGTCACAGGTAAAACAGAGCACTGATCAATATTGATAGAGTCTGACCTTCCTTCCTGACTAAATGACATCATATTAATAGTTGAATCATCCACATGATCTTCATAGCTATCCTCTGCCTCTTGCAACCCTTTTGCCACTGCACACAAAGAGGAAGCGTGTGGCATATTGCAAGCATAGCACCACATGTCATCGTCTTGAGTATAATTTACTGCTCTTTTTAAAGGATCTGGAATTTGTTGATTGTCTCTGTGGTTCCTTTCTACCGGTTTTCCATCCTTCCATGTAGTGTTATAAGGCATGTCATGTAGTCTAGGTCTCTCAGGATGGTAGTATTGCTACTTCTCTGTTTTGTTTACTCTTACAGATAAATCTTTCAGGGCATTTAAAACTTTGTCAAGATTATCTTCATCCCTATTGGCCTTGGGTGCTTTAGGGTTGTACAATCTTGCATCCTCTCTTTTCCCAACCTTACCAGCAGCCTTTCTATTGTTCTCTATAACAATGGCATCTTTCATAACATCTCGGAGATCTCTTGGGTTTCTGGTTCTCAACTCATAGTTTGTTTTGCTGTCATAAGCATTGATATAGTACAGAATGCTCACTTCAGGTACTGGTTTCATCCTATTAGGGATTTTGTTTAGAACCCTATTGAATCTTTTGTTAAAGTCAATTACTGATTCATTTTGCTCTTTCTTAATGCTGATGATTTCATGCAAAGCAAACTCAGGACTATTATGGTCTCCATACTGTTCCAGGAACATTTCTTTGAATTCTGCAAGATTTCTAATGGATGCATCAGGCAACGTTCTAAACCAATCTCTCGCATCTTCTATTAATGACTGCATAAACAACCTGATCTTGACATCCTCATATGGCAAACCAAAATCCTCAATTACTGCATCAAAGGCTTTGCAATGAGCCTCACCTGAAACTGCATTACTTCCTGTGAACTTTGGTATTGCTGTCCTGATTTCATTTGGGATGGGATATGGATACACCATCATTCCTGAAAAATCAAACTGCCTCATTTGTTCCATATTTATTAGTCCATGCCCTCCATGAGGATTCACAAAGTTCTGGTTCATATTACCATACAAGGGCATTTGGTTTTGATAAGGAGGAGGGTATTGATTCTGGTGTTGATACTGAAACTGATTAGGGGGTGGATGTTGGTTATAAAATTGACCAAGAGGTGGATATTGATTATGAGGGATGAAGCCTGTATGTGAGTTTTGCTGGACTGGTGGTGCACCTGATTGCACATGATCATCCCTCTTGTTACCAAACAGAGGGTTCTCATAAGCTTTGAAATCATTACTCTTTGTTCTACCCACTCCCTGAGCATATGTTTTCTTGTAGTTGTTTACATCTTTATTAAAGTCATCCTCACCAACATTTATGCCCAACTTGGCACACAGTTCCAAACATTCCTGAGTCCTTCCTGAATCTCTCATCTCAGCAGCTGCCTCCATCATTTGTCTGGTTAAATCTGTAAATCTATCTGCAGGATCTGCCATACCTGATCCTGATGGAGGTGATGTATATTGTCTGGACCGTGCTTCATGATTTTCAAAACCAGGGGGAATTTGGCATCGCCCCTTTTGAGCTTTATATGCCGCAACCAAATCTTCGTTCATCGGGCTTGAAGTTGTTGTTCTATCTTGTTCCTTTAAGGGCGAGTGTTGGCTACTTTCATGTTTATACTGGTTGTATCTTTCTCTCATGGAATCATTCATGGGTTCTTTATTTTTGTTCTTTCGTTGAGGGAAATCTAATTGGGATAAAGATTGTCCTTTCGCAACCGATCTTGTCCCGTGCATTGAAATTCTTATTTCAGAGTCGCCACCTCTTTTCTAGAGGATATGAATTGTTTTTGTTTCTTCTGAGCTCTTTCCCACAGCAGAGTTTTTATAATTTTCCCCAGCAGAGTCGCCAATCTGTTGGGTCTCAAATCAACAGATTGGATGGGTTCTAAGGAAATGCCAACTCCTATGATCAAACCCTCCAATTGACTTGGCCAACTTATAGAGTGAACCTATTTAGTTACTAACTCTCTCACTTTAGGCTCTGCAGGACCTAGGCGGGTGTACCTATTCACTGAATGTCTCCAATAAACAGTGCTTTTTATAGCAAATATGTTATCCTATTCTGATATCTCCTGATCTTGAAATGGCATGAGTTCCTTGAATGGAGATATAGCAGACGAGTTCAAGATTGTTATTTTGCTTTGTGTTTCTTAATTACTCCTGTAGCTGTCAAAATAACTAATTATGAAAAGAAATGATGAGTATAACTTGAGATTTTAGCCAGTGCCTTCTTCACTGCATGGGTTACAGAGTCATTACAATTTTCTTCAGGACTTATAGTGCGAATCTGTGAGACAGTTTTTTAACTCATCCCTTATGAACCTGTCAGTTACTATTTCTTTCAAAACCAAATGAATGCTTATATTATGTGCTGATTGAGTGAATTTAACCCTACCCTTAAGGGACCAGTCAATTAAGCTTTGCAAGGAACAATTACAATCCGCAAGCAAAACTTTTGTTGCAATGTTATAACATAAAGCACAGATTTGATCTTAAGAATATGAATAACCTTATCTTTATCAGATAATATCACAGACGATTGCCAAAAGAAAATGAAATAATCCACAACACATATGCAGGGAAACAATTGATCAAGATTTGTATTCCATTGAAGTTCGTACACAAAAGACTTACAGGCTGTCGTTCTTTCGCTCTTAATCCTATCTAATATTATTATCCTTACATTGCAAAAATCATTCTCATATATATATGAGGACGAAAGTTTTTCACGAAGAGACACGACTTTTCAAAATATTAGTCGTTAACTTGAGTGTTTCTAAACTTAAGCAAAAAGAGATTCAAAAGCCCCAAATGATGAATGTAATCATCGTCTTTGAATGTTCTGATTCGAGGCGTTTGCTTTCTTAATTCATTCCCTAGCGTCAGGTACTTGAATATCATCTGGTTGACGGTAGGGGCCATATCCTTACTCCGATCAATTTCTAACAAGGCCCAATCCTTGACGCTGACAAGTTCCTTTCGCAAATCCTCCAAGGTTATTACCTCTCCTTCCTTGTAGACGGAAGGCATTCCAACGGGTTTTTCATCATCTAATTCTTGTAAATCTCTTCTCAGCATATCCTCGAGTTTGACATGATTATCCATATACGCTTTACCCTCAGCCTTTTCTTCTGGCGTCATGGAATCGTCATTGCTTAGCACCCCCTGCAATCGTGCTCTTAACCGTTCATGCTCTGTTAGCGCTTTTATTGTTCCATTGTAAACTATCCAGTATGGTTCGACCTGTAGGAGCATGGTGTTAAACCGATGTCCTATGATGTCATTGACCAATTTGTCCATCTTTTGCTGGATATTGTCTGCGCGTTTATTGGCCTTCTCTGCCTGATATTTCCAGTACAGGGCATCAGAGACGTCATCCAAGCTGCGTCCTGCGGGGTATGAGGTGTATTCGCTGATAGGAGTCCCCGTTTCTAATTGCAATACCTTTGCTTGCAGCTTCTGATTTTCCTCCTTGGATTTTTCATATAATCCTTTGTATGTAATGTTCTCTCTGACCAAAAACTCTGTCTGGTCCAAGTTCAATCTTGCAACATCCAGGTTGAGCTTTGCAGTGACCCTAGGATCAGTCTTTCCAACCTGATGAACCATGAGATGCCCAAAGGTTTCTTCTATATCCACAATGATTAGCCTCTTCCCTTTTGGATATAGTGCCCACTGTAGGAGAGCCTTTTTGTCTGGATCATATCCAGAGCCTAGGAACAGTTTATCTACCTCCTGGGGCAATACCTGCTGATTCAAATCTTGTTTTTTCAAAAAGCCATCAAATAAGAGTGCTGAGTTGATATCCCAACCAGAGAAGATGATCACACCGGCCTCTTTTAATAATTTCCTCCCTTTTTCAGGAGTCATATCTTTCATGAGGACATCAATTTCATCCTGTAATCTCTTCATCTGTTCTTCCTCTGGTTTTCCAGCCATGCTTCGTTTGACATGAGCCCCTTTGTATTGATATAGAAATGAAAGGAATTCCCTAGAGGAGGCGAATCCATCATCAGCAATGAAGTCCTCATGCTCAGTCATTCTTATGTCAACAACATCTTTGATGTTGATTTCTCCTGTGTCCATGTTCATTTCTGTTTCGAAACCAGGAGGATAATCCTCTCTAGGAGAATCAGGTGGGATACTACTGGTGGTTGATTTCGGTGACATGTGAGCTAGGGGCTGACTGTCCCTTTCAGTATTAATGAAGCGAAGGAATTGTGAAGGAACTCTGTGCATAATTTCAGCTTCATGTTGAAGCAGCCTTTTAGCTACCTCCAGAGGATCTTGGAGATTTCCAATTAGGTCTCCATCTATCATTCCCCTTGCCCTTTTCCATTTGTAGGCCTCCCAGACTAACTCACTCTTTCCTTTTAAAGCTTTGGCCTCCTCTCGCTCAAGGTTCTTAATTAGGTCGTCTGGCATTTTGGCCATATGTATCCCAGCTTTGAGTTTCTGTGAGGCTCTGGCAGCTCTTATATATCCTTCGGGATCAAAATTCTCCCTAGGCTCACCCAGAGTCATGCCATAGTAATTTAATTTATTCTGTAATAAATGATAACTCTTTGAACTTTTGACAATGAAATCAGAGAAAACTAAAAGACCTGGAACAATAGATTGTTTACCAAAATCAGTTAAATGTTTAGCACTGGCAATAGACAATTGCCTTATAATCTCCAAGCTAGCCACTCTGTCTGGCACCGTAATTGGAAGCATGTGCGGTTGCCCTTCATATCCAAATACCCTTATCTCTGTGTGATTATCATGGAAATACCAATCACCCCAATTATGTTCAATCTGTGATTCTGGAGAGAAATCCTTTGGCCTGAGGAACCTCTTAATTTCAGGGGACAAAGTATAATCCCTGCGTTGTCCAAAAGCTGCACTGAGAGGTTTCACAAAGTATTCTTGAAAATGCCAATATTGGTTGTTCATAAACCTCTGGTCCCATGCTGATACCCACAACTGAACCGGCTTCTTCAGACCATTCTTATCATAAGACCTGATGGTGAACTCATCTGGCCAGAAGTTAATTTCTTGTCCACAATAAAGAAGAATATGCATTAGCATGGAGTATAATGAAAAGTGAACATTCACAAGGTCTCCTTTCATTTTTTCCAGCCCATGATTCAAGGTATCCGCAACATAAGTAGCAAAATCAAATGACCTAGGGTCTTTTGATTGAATATCAGCACACAGAACCATAATCCCAACATCCATGAGTGGATGAGCCTCTATGCCTAGTACTTGGGCTGCAGTATAATGCGTATATTTGAAATATGGATGGAAGTGGTTGACATCAAATGGCACCTTGTCACTTTTGCCAAACTGAACAAATGACCCACCCACTTTTGGCCTATGAACAGGTAGCCTCCAAGTCTTGTAGATATTTTCCAAACTAAAGAATTCCTGTGAAAGTTTCTTCATATCGATGCTTTCCTCGACTTCCCAGTCTAGATCAAAAACCATATCAATAGTCTGCTTGTTGATTACTACTAATGTATTCCCTCTGTAATCACATATGGTTTTAGTTCTCGGGTCGTAGCAATTTACCAGAGCTTTCATTAATTCTACGTCTACAAACACATTTGGAACTACTAACTTGCCTAAGTTCCTCTTCCACAGATTACTAATGGGTTCGGGTGCATCCCTTCTTTTGTAACCAAACAAAAATAACTCATGTCCTCTTATCTCAGTCCAAATGTCTCCTAGATTTTCAAATTTGTCCTCTAATCCTTCTTCTTCACTTTTAATCTTTTTGGACCTTACACTAGACGATGGACACTGGTCTAATAAGTCCTGAGTCAAAGCTCTCCCTTCTTTCTTCTGTCTCTTGGGCTTCTCTTCAGGGTTTAACTCTTTTCCTTTCCTACTCTTTTTAGAAGAAGAAGATGAAGGTTCCATAGTTACAGTAAATAAGAGAGACAACACTTACTTGGTAAAATGCTCAACTCTTCTGGTTATCGTCTGCAAATCTCTGCAAGTTCTTCACAGCTTCCAATCTCTTAGCATCGATCTGATTCTTACAAAAATTCACTCAGTTCAACTGTAATTGAATGGGCAACTTGTGTACAGTTAATGTTCTGCATCTGTAACGGCTACTCAAGTGTTTTAAATTTAATTGCAGATGTGACACTTTTCAACTGGGCCTTTAATTCCTTCGCGGGAAGTACAGTCCGCTCAAAGTGCGCGCATTTCAAATTATCGATGAAACCCTTGTCTTCGGCCGAGTGTTTGAATCTTCCATCGAAAGCCCATTCTCTTCGATAATATTGTTTCGGTGAAAAACTTACGTCGAGAAGCCGCTTTTAAGACTCATCGAAATCACTTTTTCATCGATAGTCCCCCTTTTCGACAAGTTGCTCGTGAGTTTCATCGATGCCATACTTTCGATGAGTTTCTTTCTTCGATGAAGGCTTATGAGTGTTCATCGATATCCCCTTTTTCATCGATATCCTTTTTATCGATGAAACAACTTTTCTTTTTTTCGACACCACGTTCATCGATAAAACTTGCATTTCGATGAATGTCTCTTGAGTTTCTTCGGTAACGATATTCCTTCGAAATCACCTTTTGCCTTTTCGCTTTTTGCTTTTACCTTTTCGATGAAACCTGGAGTATCGATGAGCGGTTTCTTGCGTTCATCGAAGGTAACTTCTTGCCGAAACACCTTTGCTTAATGCTTTATATGCCCTGTGTCGATGAAAACGCTCTTTCGATGAAACTTCTCCTGCAGTGCTCGACACAGCTTACTGGCCGAAATATCCATTAGTCTTCATGCTTATGGAAACATATATTATTATTTTTTATTTTTATTATATTTTTTTTAAAAAAAATAGTGCTCAACACCTCCCTCCATCACTAATCCATCACCTCATATGATCCATAAGAAAGATCAACAAAGGAACACATCTTTGAACTTCTTTCAACCCTCTATCTAAACATTTTTTCAAAACTATTCTTCTATCATTTTATTTATCTATTTTGGGTCCTTATGTCCCAAAATTCAATTTTCCTCCATCTCTTCATCACTTCTCAAGTTGTGTACCAACACTCATCTTGAATGCATTTCCATCTATCCTCATAAAAATATTCAAACATTCTATCTTTTATCCAACACCTCTTTTCCATCTTTCAATCCCTATCATTCAATCCTTTGCATGAATTCATCATCTGTGAAATAGGCTTTTGTGTCATTTTGTCACATACTTGTCCATGCTCGAATCTAATATTCAGTCCTTTTCCTAGATATCTATTCATGAAATGCTTCAAAATCCAAGGTTGTTCCTCTTTAACATTTTCTTTTGGTTGGGATACACACTCAATCCAGAAAATAACCACTTATCATATCTTGGTATCAACATCTTTTGATTACTATATCTCATACACTTAATCAATTGCTCTAAATCATTGTGATCTCTTAAATTGAAGACATAGCTAGTGAAAAATCTAAAATCTTCCTTCAGTGCCACTATAATTATCAGACCCATATAAGTTTCATCACTTAAAAGCCAATGCAAGAAAATAAAGAGCAAAAAGAAATATCAAAAGCATGAGCAAGAAAAGAAATATCAAGAAAATGCAATGAAATGCAATATCAAAATGATTTGCTATGGGAACATGCAAGTAACTCCATCGGAGCTATGGACGTCTGGCTGGCAATGGAGAAATATTTGTGAGATTACAACGATAACCTCGTCAGGGCTATGGATGCTCGCTGGCAGCGAGGCTCTATCCAGGATGCTTTTGAAGTCAAGATAACTCGTGTAGCTAGCCATGCTGGATTATGAAGATTACAATGATCATATGAGCCATAATGAACCCACTTGCACACACATGGGTAATCAAAGACTAAGTACCTTGATCCAGTTTGGGATTCTTCTTCCCTTTTGAGTCTACTTCCCAGTTGCTAGAAATGTTCAGTTGAATTTTTCAGAGGTTCTAAGTGTGGGTTGGGTCTCTATCTTTGAAAAGTTCAAGAACACTTATTTAGATGGTGCAAAATGTTGTGACAATCTTACATATCACCTCTTTGCAAATGGAAACCTCTATGCTTGGGGAAAAATTTCATCCACTCTATTCTTCCTACCATATCTCCCATTATCCTCTAATCCATATCCCTCATCCTATCTATTCATTACTTTTATCATCGAGTGTTATCTATAATCTTTCTTCACCTTATCCATATCCTCTAATCCGTATCCCTTATCCTATATATTCATTGCTTCTATCATCCAGTGCTATCTTTAATATTGCTTCGCCTTATCCATATCCTCTAATCCATATCCCTTATCCTATCTATTCATATCTTCTATCATCCAATGCTATCTATGAACTTGCTTCACCTCATCCATATCCTCTAATCCATACCATCTATCCTATCTATTCATTTCTTCTATCATCAAGTGCTATCTACAATCTTGCTTCACTTTATCCATACTATATATCTTATCTATTCATTTCTTCCATCATCTATCACTATCTGTGATCTTGTTTCTCTTATCCATATCCTATCTCTATCCAATCCCATTTTTCCATCCTTGATCTTGATCAAAACTAAGGACAAAAACATGATTTCAAAAAGCTCTTAAGCTACCTTCATCTTTCTCCTATTGATTTCCACCTCAATGGTTCAATCATAATATTCCTTGTCTTGCTATACATTGGGGCAGCCAAATACATCTTTCTTCTAATCCAAAAAATCCCCAAAAATCAAAATATCCAAAAACTCAAAAAAAAACCAAAATATCCAAAAATGAAAAAATAAAAAAATCGACAAAATCAAATAAAAATTGAAAATCAAAAGCATGAAAGCATGGACCACCCATCAAATCAGATCAACAATAGGAACACTCTCAAAGTCTGCAATCAAACTAATCACATGTCTTGTTAATCAATTTATTACTCGAAATCAACATCAACATCAAACATGTCTTATACAGGGATAGGTACACTCGAAACCAGACATATCAGTCTTATACGGGGTACTCACTCTTTGAAACCAGATATTCCTATCAATCATCGAGTCTTGTTAATCAATTCATCTATCAACATCAACATCAAACATGTCTTATACAAGGATAGGTACACTCGAAACCAGATAGATCGGTCTTATACAGGGTACTCACTCTTTGAAACCAGACATTCTTATCAATCATCGAACAAATCAAAACAATGACATAGATCAGTATGACTGCTAGATTTTGTTCTAGTTAGCCTTATCTTTATCAATTGATGGCAGTACATATTTCACAAGTCATATTGTACATATCATATCCACCCATCAGAGACATCACCAGAAATTCACAAATGCTTATCAATCCTGGACATACTTAGTGTTAGGATTCCCAGAGATACTGAGAGGAGGGGGTGAATCAATATCTTGCTGGTTAACAGATTTTCTAAACTTATTAAACAAATTGCATTCCAAAATAGTGTATTGGTAAACCAGAAATAATGCAGTAAATAAGATCAATAACCACAACATAGAAAGCACACCATAACACAATATTTTTAATGAGGAAACCTGGTGTGGGAAAAACCTTGGTGGGATTTGTGACCCATAATATTCACTCACTGGCCAATAAATGAATATTACTTACAATAGGGGCCTGCACATGCAGGAAGGCCAACTACCTAAAGCTCACTGCTTAAAAAGGGAAGTCTCACTGACTAACAAAAATGGATTATGCAAATCCAATATCATGTACTGCTTTGGTTCAACATCTGCTATGCCAGGTTCAGTACCAGTTTAAGCTCATCCAACTTCCATAAACCTTATTCCAAAATATGCCTTATTATTCGCATGGTCGAATATGCCTATTACATTCCATACTTACTCAAATGATCTACAAGGTCTCATACTTATATATGAGTCCTATTACAATTTGCCTTGTCAGCTTACAAAAAGATTTTACAATTAAATACAAAATAAAATCCTGTCGGCTAGGGTGTCGGTAATCATCTTTACCGGTGTCGGTGCCAGTGCCTGTGTCGGTGTCTGTCGGTGCCATAAGATTGTAAGGTTGCCATCAATGACAATACCTTCAATCACCTACAATTTCTCATTGGAGTGTGCATTTGCCAACACTTAGCATAGTCACTGTCCTTGGTTTATCTGAATCAGCTACCCAAATCATATCCCATCATGGCTTGGTGATCAGTGTACATATCCATATTGACGTAGTATCAGCAGCAAGGGACAAAATCCTGGCCTCGTTGGGGGCATTTCGTCTTCAAGGTTTTAAGCATCAGACCAAAAATGTAGTAAGACAACAAGGATCCAAACAACCAACAAATGACAAATGACAATGCAAGAAGGCTAGACATCACAGACTTGAACTGATTTCAACTAAACAAAAGATCTATTTGCAAGATGTTTTATTTGACAAGAATACAATCCAAATAGCATGCATGCTTACTAATGGTTGTTAATTTTTGCTTATCATATCTCATGAGCACCTCTAGAATGTCTCAACGACTAGAGAAGCAAGGAAGGAATGTGATTTTTTATTTTTCTTCTATCTATGAGTGAAGTCTTTTACCATGCAAATTTGTCCTACAAAGCAATCAGGTGGCATATCGTTGAGGACATTTCAGCTTTGTATGGGACAAAGGTTAACTCTTGTCTATTTACACAAGCAACACTCAGGTTATCTTGGTTCAATTATACCTTGATGCTTGTGTCGTCTTGCAATATCAAAATCCATGTAAGTTATACTCGAGTCATTATGGTTCAATTATACCATGAGGCTTGTATCAACTTTCAACAAATCAAGGCTCGATGATGAAAACAAAGGAAGCACTGGCACTTTGATCACAATAGATGGCAACATTGAGAACAAGAATGCATATTAAGCTTTGCAATAGCTGCACATCATTATCATATTAATCTTGCATTAGGTTGCACATCATTTTTCTTGCATTTAGTTTCACATCATTATCATGTTATCATACACCTCATTTTCAAGATACATCTCACATCTCATAAATCAAAGCAATGCATCATCACATTTTCATTCATCTCATCATAAATCATACATTCACATCATAATCTCAATCAAGAGCATTTATCTAAGCATCACATCATCCTCATAGAATCTCATATCGAAACATAATGCATATCATTCATCATTGCATCCCTCACATGGATATCTATCGTATCATCATGAAATCTTTCTTCACTTTCATATCTTCATCATTCTTCCAAACTATCTTCTATCATGTCTTATACAGGATGTATCTTTTCTGAAACCAGATGTTTTGATCAACTCTTATGCAGGATATATCATTCCTAAAACCAAATGTTTTGATCAGCTCTTATACATGATATATCATTCTTGAAACCAGGCGTTTTGATCAACTCTTATACAGGATATATCATTCCTAAAACCAGACGCTTGATCATCCATGTCTTATACAGGTGGTATCATTCCTGAAACCAGACGCTTGATCATCCATGTCTTATACAAGCGGTATCATTCCTGAAACTAGATGCTCAATCATCCATGTCTTATATAGGAGGTGTCATACCTGAAACTAGACTTGATCTCAATCTAATCAATCTAATCAATCTTATCAAACCCATGCATGTAATCACTATCCACTCTTCTATCTTTCAAACAACATTCTTCTTCTTTCGAGAGATCATTCAGGCCTTTTGTGCATGAACGATCTCCCAAGGGGGCATTATCATATCAAATCTTGACATCAATTTCATATCATTTTCATAGCGACATCAGTTTCATATCAAATCAATTCTTCATATCTAGGCCATCATCAATATCATTCATCAAATTTGGGGCATCATATCGACTTTTCATATCAAATCAATTTTTCATATCCACAACATCATATCGATCAAATTTTGGTGACACGTCAAAAATTTCTTTGAATCAACATGTGGGCACACACTAACTCAAAGAGGGGCAAAATGTAGACACCTAAAACTTGCACAATGAATTAAGTGAATTTTATTCATTAAATTATTCTTAATTCCTCCAATTAATTAAATTAAGATTTAATTAATATACCCTTCTTCTATCTAAGCCATTTAATACCCCCCCTCTAGCCATTTTAATTAAATTCACATTTAATTAAAAATATCAATTCATTCCATTTCCCATTTTAATTAAATCTACATTTAATTAAAATCTCATTTGCATTTAAATAAATCTAAATTTATTTAAAAATCCCCCCACTTGCAAAATCCTACAAATACAAGTTGCAACCACAATTGAAATAAATTAATTTTATTTTAATTAAATTCTATTTTCCCCACCCACTTGCAAAATCCTACATCTCCCACTTGCCTCCTAAGCCCCCTTTCTAAATTCTTCTAGAACCCATCTAATCCTAATCAATTAGCCTAAACCCTTCAATCATTCCTTTTCCCTAAATTTGAGGATGTCACTTCTCAAATTTGGAGGAAAGTCTTCCAAAAGCATTAAAGCCTTTATGTCTTCAACAAGCTAACTTGTTGAGCTCCCCCAAATTTGGAAGGACTCTTACAAATTAGTCTCCAAAGTCTTTTAAAACAAGTAAAGGCTTTATGTCTTCAACAAGTTACCCTCAAAGTCTTCCTAACCATTAATGGTTAACTCAACCCTTTTGGCATGGTTAGAGACTTTTTGCCTAACTCAACCTTCATCTAACCTAGGGGTCTCATCAAGCACTTATGGCTTTACCCTTGGTTATCCCTTTAACCCTTGCACAAGAGTTTATCCTTTGGGTAAAAGCTTTATCCATTGGATAACCCTAACCTAACCTTAACCCTTACCTCCTAAGGTAACCTTCATGTCTTCTCAAGCATTTAATGCTTCTTACATCTCCTCTCAAGCAGTCTCTTGTTGACAATTGTCCCCATTTCATTGGTGAGAATTGTAAATATGGATTTATAGCTTTCAATCCCGACCCTTGATAAGATTATCCAATCTTGACCATCCATTGCCCTATTTTCCCTATAAATAGAGCCCATTCCTTCTTCAAAACAATGAAGTCTTTGTGCATCAAACTTATAGTCTCATAATATTAAGCATATTATCTCTCTTTGATAGAATAGCATTCTAGATCATTTTGATAGCATTATGATCTTAGATGTATCATATTAATCTCATATCATGTTAGCTTCATCTTAGTATCATTTTCATACTAGTTTAAGCTTCATATCAATATCTTGCATCCTATCATCATCTAGTTTCATATCTAAATCATCACTAGGATCTTGGTTGCATTCCAATTAGATCTTAGAATCACATTAATCTCATTCTTTAGGTTGCCATCTTAAATAATCAAGTGCTCTTCCAAGCTGAGAGCCACCTTGAATCTTGAAGATCCTTGGAGATAGAGGAACATGGAATGATTTTAAAGAGTTTGGATTCATTTAACTTGTTTTGTTTGGATTTCTAACCTCTAATGCAATGTTTCATGTGTGTGTTTGAGATGTTTCCTCCTATTGCAGGTTGATACCACATTTTCAGCATACAACTTTAAATAGTAACCACATGTAAATGCAAGTTTGAGAGACCATTTTCCCAACATTCTCCCACTTGTCGAACACCTTGCAATAAGAAAGGGATTATCAACACTGTAATAACCCACTATACTTAACCCAACAAAATTTTGACCTCTTTTTTTTTTTTTTAATATTTAATTTAATCATTTGTGTTTGATTCAATCACATACTCTGGGCATCCATCCATTTGGATTAGGCATTCATCCATCCGGGATGAGCATCTAACCATATGGGTTAGGCATCTGTCCATACATAATAGAAGGTTTCATCTATCCAATACGGGATAGGCATCTACCCATACGGGGTAGGCATCTATCCAATTGGGATAGGAGGTGCACTGGCTAGAGACTTAGACTCATCGGGACCATTCAGGTCCTGAGCCACTCACTAAGTACTACACTCTTCTAATAGGAGTGCACTGAGGTCGCCGTACTTAGGAGAAATTAAAAAAATCATAAGGCAAGATTGAATTTTGCCTCGGAATTTGGCTTAAAGCCTCGGGAAGTCAAGCGAATCCATACGGGATTCCTTCCGAGTATGCATTGAATTACTTTTTCCTTTATTTTCCTTATCTTTCAATTAGGATTCTTCACAATCCTTCTTCTTACCAATTCCTAGACCCCATCCATGAACGCCTGAGTACTAGGGACAACTTCGTCCCTAGACTACCTACATACCCGTTTTGGCAAGGGATCAAGGCGTAAAGTATGTAGTTCTATTTTCTAATCTATGGTTTAATGTAAATCATTTGGTGGGTACACAACCCTTTCTAGGGTCAATGTCTAAGACAGTTTCTCTGCGGTTGCTACCCACGATGGTAGCACTTAAGCAAAGGCTCAAGATGGCTTATTGCTTGTGGCCTAAAACAACTAGATCCTAATACCTATCATAAGCGTCACCCTTGACCCGATTGTCAATCACCAACGACTCTTCGAGATTAAATAAAATTTATAATAGCATTTCACTCAATCAACCCTAAAGGGGTTTACTATGGTTTAACTCAGCGGGTGTAAAATTATTTAAGGATTATCTTATTAGATTATCGATCCAAGGGGGATTACCCTCCCCTTGGATTTTAACTTCCAAGTGTCCCTTATTACTCCCCGACGATTTATAGGGATGATGCCACAGACGCTGTTGATGCAGCTTTATTAGGCATTAAGTGCAGTAGTTCAACACGACGGCATTACCCGTAAGCATGACCTAGAGGCACCGTAAATACTGAATGCTGCTAGGTTTTTGTTTTCCAACTCCCTTTGTTTAGTTTTCTAACTAAGAGGCTATGAAAATTTTTAATTAGCATCATGCTTGAAACAATTATGAAATGAACGTGCATAACTAGACATTGCAAAGCTTAAATAATTGAAAAAAAACTACTTCTATGAGATTCATGAACCACTTGAAAACCAAATTATTTAATATTCAAAACTTGAAATATAACTTGCACAATAATGGCAATTATGAAACTCGCATATTGATAATTAAACGTGTAACTTGCATGAAGATGATGAAAATGTAACTTGCTCATCAATAAATGCAAATAATGTATAAGTAATTCGCATGATGCAAGGATAGTGTCATTTACATGCAAGATTAAGCAAATGTTATTTCTACCACGAGAATAATTAATTATAGAGTCATTGGTTCAAAATAAGCAATTAGTTTAGACATTATACAAATTTGGGTCAAATCATAATATTATGAATTAACTGTTTCTAATGAATCTAAAATACCAACTAAGTAATCCAATAAATCTCAATTAAATTGAAGGATTCCAATTATAAAATTAGATATATTTTAATTTACAATTATAAATTTACTAAAGATCGATTTGGTGGTATTAGATAACAATGATACAAATTATTTATAAAATTTATTTAACTTTACCAAACTAAAATAAAAATTAAAGAAAATATTAACAAAATCTAATTTGCAAATTAATTTTAGGTAGTGGTTTTCATTGTCAAGTGGGGAGTTGGGGCCACGGGTGCCATCACCACTGCGGACCTGCAGGTGCAGGCCCGCAGTGAGGAGGGGACAGCCGCGGGCCCCTCCACTCCCTCTACGGCCACTATCGTAGCAGTGATTGAAGGGGTAGTGGAGAGTACCACTCCCCCGATGGTTGTAATAACTCCCCCCCCTCCTCCGTTGACTAGTTAATTTATTTTATATAATTTTTTTTTTGAAAACTACTTTATTTCATTTCATTTTTTTATCGTATAAATTTAATATTGCAATATATATATATATATATATATATATATATATATATATATATATATATATATATATATATATATATATATATATATGGTTTTATTCCAGTTTTATTAACAATTTAAGAGGGGTATATAAAAATATTATAAAAAATAAAATAAGAATCTACTCATAGGTATGAGAGATAATAGAGAACATTGTTTCAGATGATTTCACAGGAGCACAAAAAAAATACATAATGCTCGAAATTGAGGCAAGCAAATACAACAGAGAGGAGATTTTATAAAATTTCTCTCATGACAGCCATGTTCATCTACAGAGAGGAATGAATTAATTAAAGGTTTTTTTAAGAAGATCAAATCAATATTAAGAGGGAAAATGGCTCTCATCTGCAGGTAGAGCAACCTTGGTTATATCGGTCTTGTCAGTTATGCCCATTTACCAGCTCTCCTGTCAACATTTATCTTCTTCTAAACTTGCAGAGCTCAACAAGCATCTCAGGACTTTCTTTTGGCAAGGTGCTAATGACAATCATAAAATATCACTCATATCCTAGGACAAGATATGAAAACCTATAGAAGAAGGAGGAGTTGGCATTAAAAACCTTCATGATCAGGGCAAAGCCTTGGGTGCCAAGTTGGTATGGAGGATGTTCAGAACCCCCCATCTCAAATGGGCTTGCTTGCTGCACCACAAATACCTTAATGGAGGGAATCCTATCCAAATCTTTATAGAAACCAACCCTCCCAGAGGGTCCTGCCTATGGAATTTTATGTTAGACTGCAAGAGGATTATCTCTGACAGACTTACTTGGAACCTGGGGTCCGGGGATAAAGATCTTTTATGGTCGGAATTCATGGGGTGGATATAAGGCTATTGATAATATCCATGACTTTGGTGCTACTCGTATCCTTCTTGAATCTCATAGAGGTCCCCTGTTAAACAACTATATCTCCCCCTTAGAGGATGGGGCTAGTTGGCAGTGGATCGAGAAGGAAGATGAGGATATCCCGGTAAGGGATAAATAAAAACTTATGGCAATTCTTAAATCAAGGAACATTGCCTTAGGTCAGAATGAGGACAAGCTCATATGGGATGGCTCCCTAAGAGGAGAATACAACTCCAAGGATGGGTACTCTCTCATCTCCAAATCATTTTTAAGACCTATGACTGAGCTTCCCTTGAAACTTTGCTGGGATAAATACTGTCTGCCTAAGGCAGGTATCTTCTCCTGGCTTGTGGTTCAAAACAAGCTCCTAACTGCGGACAAATTCAGAAGAATGGGGTATGAGGGCCCTAGTAGATGTCCTCTTTGCAAGGTAGATAAGGAAGACACCAATCATATCCTCCTTAACTGCCCCTTTGCTCACAAATGTTGGATCTGGTTCACCAACAAACTTGAATGGTCTGCAGCCTTCCCCCACACCATCTTTGGAATTCTCAAGGCATGGTCTCTCCTCAAGCATGGCTATCTCTTTGAAGGTTATGGACAACTCTTCCTTTTTCCATTATGTGGGAACTATGGAAGGAGAGAAATAGATGTCTCTTTAAGAATAAAAAACTAGAGGATCCCAGAATCATTAACAGGATAGAGTCAGCTATCACTGAGCTCATGAACAACCGACTGTCATCAGGCACATTGAAGAATGCCTCTGTCACTTATTGGGATGAAAAAATGAAAAAACGTTAGGAAGGCTTATCCTTTCCTCCCTTTGTAAGAGATGGTCCTAGTGCAAGTCTTCGATCAAGGGATGCATGTAGATGGTAGCCCCCCGGCGAAGGTTGGGTGAAGCTAAACTTTGATGGGGCATCCCATGGCAACCCAGGGAAAGAAGGGATAGGTTGTGTTATTCATAATTGGGAAGGAAAGGAACTAGCAACCCTTGCCTCTCTGGGTGGCATCAACACCAACAATTGGCTAGAACTTATGGCCCTAGTGGAGGGTTTGCATTTATGTAGGAAACTAGGAGTTAAGAACTTGGAAATTGAAGGAGATTCGGCTATAATTGTCAATGCTCTGAGGAAAGGTAGTATGCCTAATTGGAGACTAAATACTTTGCTGTCAAAAGCTCTTGACTTATGAAGAGATTTTGATAGGTTCACAGTCAATCATATTTATAGGGAGGGCAATAAAAGAGCGGATGAGTTGGCCAACTTGGGAGCCGATGGCATCAATCTCCTGTCGGTGCCACCTTAAGGAAACCCCCTCTTTTGTTTTCATGTCCTAAGTGGTCATTAGCATGTTTCTCCTTTCATCCCCTTATGTTTCTCTTGCCCAGACTCTGTTTTAAGCCCCTTATTTATTTCTCTTCCCGCCCCCTGTATTTCCGTATAGATACTCAGACAAACATTCAGTTTAAATATGCCCATATATCTGTTCTCCCAAACTTTAACTTAGGTAGTTAGGCTCAATCCATGGTTGGATTGAGCCTAACTATGGTTGTTTCCTCACCAATACCTATCTGATATCCATTGGGTTTTTATGTCGAAGAAACCTCGGGCCTCAGTGACCTCCTTTATTTTTCCACCGAAACACTTCTTCCATCGAAATCATCAAGCCCTGTCAATGAATGGATCTATTGTCTCACTGAAGCATTTCTTTATCCTCCCTTATCATCTTCCACCGATAAAGTCGCATCGGTGAAACCATGCGTATCGCAGGCATGCCTTTTAGCTTCCTTGAAACCTATTTCCTCATCGATATCTTTTATCGATGTAGCTTCCTTTTGTCTGATCGATATTATTCTTTCGATGAGAACATTCCTTTCGGTGAGTTATGTTGCACTGATGGTATTATCTCCTCGAAGACCTTTTCCCGTCGATGAAAACCATCCCCGCTTTCCTCGATATCTTTTGTCGATGGAATTACTGTCTTTGATGAGTCTTTTCTGAAGTTCATCGACGCTTCCTTTCTTTGATGGCCCTTCTATATAGATGAGACATCGTTGGGTCTCATTGATATTATTTGAACCCAGATATCTTAATAGGATGCTTGGCTATTTCCTCACCGATACCTATCTGATATCCATTGGGTTTTTATGTCGAAGAAACCTCGGGTTTCGGTGACCTCCTTTATTTTTCCACCGAAACACTTCTTCCATCGAAATCATCATGCCCTGTCGGTGAATGGATCTATTGTCTCACTGAAGCCTTTTTTTATCCTCCCTTATCATCTTCCACCGATAAAGTCGCATCGGTGAAACCATGCGTATCAGAGGCATGCCTTTTAGCTTCCTCGAAACCTATTTCCTCATTGATATCTTTTATCAATGTAGCTTCCTTTTGTCTGATCGACATTTTTCTTTCGATGAGAACATTCCTTTCGGTGAGTTATGTTGCACCGATGGTATTACCTCCTCAAAGACCTTTTCCCATTGATGCAAACCATCTCCACTTTCCTCGATATCTTTTGCCGATAGAATTACTATCTTCGGTCACTATGGTTGTTTCCTCATCGATACCTATCTGATATCCATTGGGTTTTTATGTCGAAGAAACCTCGGGCTTCAGAGACCTCCTTTATTTTTCCACCAAAACACTTCTTCCATCAAAATCATCATGCCCTATCGGTGAATGGATCTA
The DNA here is from genome assembly GCF_030272615.1 of Cryptomeria japonica. Taxonomy (NCBI): domain Eukaryota; kingdom Viridiplantae; phylum Streptophyta; class Pinopsida; order Cupressales; family Cupressaceae; genus Cryptomeria; species Cryptomeria japonica. Next base: position 353,101,323 of record NC_081413.1, read on the forward strand.
TTGTCTCACCGAAGCCTTTCTTTATCCTCCCATATCATCTTCCACCGATAAAGTCGCATCGGTGAAACCATGTGTATCGGTGGCATGCCTTTTAGCTTCCTCGAAACCTATTTCCTCATTGATATCTTTAATCGATGTAGCTTCCTTTTGTCTAATCGACATTATTCTTCGATGAGAACATTCCTTTCGGTGAGTTATGTTGCACCGATGGTATTATCTCCTCGAAGACCTTTTCCCGTCGATGAAAACCATCTCCGCTTTCCTCAATATCTTTTTTCGATGGAATTACTGTATTTGGTCACTATGGTTGTTTCCTAACCGATACCTATCTGATATCCATTGGGTTTTTATATCGAAGAAACCTCGGGCTTCAATGACCTCCTTTATTTTTCCACTGAAACACTTCTTCCATCGAATTCATCATGCCCTGTTGGTGAATGGATCTATTGTCTCATCGAAGCCTTTCTTTATCCTCCCTTATCATCTCCACCGATAAAGTCGCGTCGGTGAAACCATGCGTATCAAAGGCATGCCTTTTAGCTTCCTTGAAACCTATTTCCTCATCGATATCTTTTATCGATGTAGCTTCCTTTTGTCTGATCGACATTATTCTTTCGATGAGAAAATTCCTTTCGGTGAGTTATGTTGCACCGATGGTATTATCTCCTCGAAGACCTTTTCCCGTTGATGAAAACCATCTCTGCTTTTCTCGATATCTTTTGTCGATGGAATTACTGTCTTCGATGAGTCTTTTCTGAAGTTCATCGATGCTTCCTTTCTTCGATGGCCCTTCTATATCAATGAGACATCATTGGGTCTCATCGATATTATTTGAACCCGGATATCTTAATAGAATGCTTGGTTGTTTCCTCACTAATACCTATCTGATATCCATTGGGTTTTTATGTCGAAGAAACCTCGGGCTTCGGTGACCTTTATTTTTCCACCGAAACACTTCTTCCATCAAAATCATCATGCCCTGTCAGTGAATGGATCCATTGTCTCACCAAAGCCTTTCTTTATCCTCCCTTATCATCTTCCACTGATAAAGTTGCATCGGTGAAACCATGCGTATCGGAGGCATGCCCTTTAGCTTCCTCGAAACCTATTTCCTCATCGATATCTTTTATCTATGTAGCTTCCTTTTGTCTAATCGACATTATTCTTTCGATGAGATCATTCCTTTCAGTGAGTCCTTTTTATGTTGCACCGATGGTATTATCTCCTCGAAGACCTTTTCCGGATAATGAAAACCATCTCCGCTTTCCTCGATATCTTTTGCCGATGGAATTATTGTCTTCGATGAGTCTTTCTGAAGTTCATCGGCGCTTCCTTTCTTCGATGACCCTTCTATATCTATGAGACATTGTTGGGTCTCATCGATATTATCTGAACCCGGATATCTTAATAGGATGCTATTACACCCGCTTGATGACTTGTGGGCTACCATGGTATTAATGAAAATGATGATTTCTTTTAACAATAGGGGGCTTTTATAATTTAACTCCATAGATAATCATTCAAATTTGATGCTCAACATGTGGCATCACTTATCTTCTTTTAAACTCCTAAATTTAGCTTTTTTAGTCTTGTCGCTCTGCTAGGATAAGCTTTAAGACTAGAAGGAGGCAATACCTTACATTAATGAGCATAGGTATATAAATGTGCTGGCATATCTCGCTCCTAGATATATGTGATCAAGGATATATAGGTATTATTATTTATGTAGATATTGCCTTCTTTCAGGACTAACACTTACCTAGCTATCCTCATCTCTATTTTACCTTTTCGGCCCCCTATATTCTTGATGTTTTGTTTCTTGTTTTGTTCTTAAGAAACTTTCAGGCTTTAATGTCTCTAGGTTGCTTTAACTTAGCTTCGTAATATTTGTATTTATATTTCTATATATATTTATCATCATTCACATTATATATTAGGATTTTGTTCAGACTCACATCTATATATTCATATTCATATATAGTTTCCTATTTCCCTACCTGTTCTCTCAGTTTTAAGTTAAATCAGTCTCAGATGCATATGTCAATTTTCCTCTTTCTTCCCAGTAATCTCCAGCATCATATTATTAGATTAAGGGTCGACCTGATAAAATTTTATCTCACTTAAAGCTTTCCCATGACACTCAATTAGGGCCTGAAAGGCTCTCTAACCATATTCTTTAAGATGGCAGCTCCCCGCGATCTCTTTGTAGGAATATTTATGGAATTTGCCTCATTAATATTTATTGAGTTTATGCTCTTCGATGGGTAACCACTCTCACATTATGTTTCCGGAGATTTTTTGAGACTAATATTTTGAGCTGTGTATCCTAACAGGGTGACCATCCAGGCAGGTATGATATATTGTATAAGTTGACCTGTTCGGTTTTCCTTTTCCTAACATTCTAGTGAGAGATTTTCTCAAGATTTTGTGCAGCATAAGGAGCAGAGAAAGCTTAACCCTGTGTTTTAGGAATAGCAAGAATTGTCGCCCACAAATGGCAGCATCACCCCAAGAGTTGGGCAATCTGCTACTCAACTTTACACAGAGGATTTCTACATACAATCTTCATTATTTTGGACAAGTTCCCTTTCTGATCTCGTATCTCCATTTTGTATCGCATTCTTAATTTCTTTCTGATCCTTGAGGGATCCGAGCTAGACCAGAGGTTTTCTTCCCTCCATTCTTTCCTACCGGTGCCCACATCAAATGGAGGTGTAAATCTAAATCTATCTATTTTTAAATTAATAAAATTCTTTGGCCTCGGCCTTTTATTGATCCAAAAAAAAAAATCAATATTAAGAGAGGAAAAAGAAATGGATTTACTCTCAGGATTTAAATAAGTTTGGGTACACATGAACAGATTTAAAATCAAACGAAGAGATTTTCATTCGAATGATTTTCACATGAAGAACACAAGATTCTTACAACAAGTTTTATTCATAGGAAAACATGAGAATTTATTTATTTTTATTCGTAGTAAGATTTACTCCCAGGAAAGAAAAGAAAACAAGAAAACAAGATCTATAATCTTTCTTCCCAATAAGTTTCATTCACAGGAAAACAAAATTTCTTACAGGAGAATTTAATCTATTTATTCTTGTTCACAGCAAGATTTGCTCACAGGAAGAAAAAAAGAATAAAACAAGAAACGAGATTTGAAATTAATATTTATTCCTAATAAGTTTCATTCACAGAGAAATTTATTTATTCATTCTTATTCACAACAAGATTTACTCACAGGAAAGAAAATAAAACAAGAAAACAAGATTGAAAATTAATCTTTATTCCCAATAAGTTTCATTCACAGGAAAACAAGATTTCATACATGAGAAATTAATTTATTCACAACAAGAATTACTCATAAGAAAGAAAAAAATAAAACAAGAAGTTTGATTCAATTAAAAGAGGAGAACCTGGATACTTGGAGCTTGATGTAGAATCCCCTCTGAATTCTTCAACTAGCCTCCCTTGATCCTTCCTTGCAACTTTTCTTTGAATTTCTTCAAAAACAACTACTTAATAATCCTACAATGAAATGTGACTACCAGAAAAAAAACTACTACTTGAGAAAATTTTTCTTCAATAAAAATAATCAATCCCCTCTTTTGAAAACTTGCATACAATATATAGGAAAAACCCCTTAATTCTACTATCTAGAGAAATTAATTGAGAATGAGATTCTTTTTCCAATATTGGATCCATGCAAATTTGATTAATATCTTAGTGGGGGAGTTACATGCAAAGGAATTAAAGAATGAAGATTCCTCTAGAAGCTTCTAATTCCTCCTACAACATGTGCCATAATTGGGAATGGGAAAAATAAATAATGCCTATTTAAATTATATTCTCCAAGTGTGTATGTGGGTCCATTATTTAACCTTTTACAATATTTATTCAACCATATTCAATAGTTCAACCAAAAGAAGATATAATAGAAATTGCATCAAATTAAAAGTGATAAGGGAGGGTTATGACAAACACAATAAATTAATTGCTAGGGGCCATGAGGCCCATAGACTCCAAACACCATCTGAAATTCTCTGTGCTCACAACCTTAGTTAAAAATTTTGCAATCGTCATTAAAGTCTCCACCTTAACCAGCTTCACCCTACCATCTTCAACCATATCTCTAATGAAATGATATTGAACATCAATGCATTTGGTCCAGCTTCACCCTACCATCTTCAACCATATCTCTAATGAAATGATACTGAACATCAATGCATTTGGTCCAGACATGAAATGTCAGGTTCTTAGCTAGGCAGATCGCAATCTGACTGTCACAATAAAATATCAGTGCACCTTTTTTTATTCCAATATCTAAACACAGTCTTGTAAGACAAATGGCCTTTTTAGAAGCATGAGTAGCTACCATATACTCTGCTTTTGTAGCGGACAAAGCAACCATAGCCTATCACTTACTCATCCAACTAATTGTACCACCGAATAAGGTAAATACATAAGCAATGATGCATCTTCTACTATCAATATCACTTGCCCAGTATGAATCCACATAACCATGAATATCAAGGGAAATCACATCTCCAACCAAATTACCATGATAGCACAAAGAATACTCTGAGGTACCTTCAAATATCTAAAGACTCTTTTGACTGCATCCCGATGAACTCTACCAGGATTAGACATATATCTAGAAAGAACTCCCATTGCTTAGGCAATATCTTGTCTAGTATAGACCATAACATATATCAAACTTCCAACTGCACTCTAGTAAGGCACCTTGTTCATGTTTTCCATCTTTGATGGAGATGTAGGACAATCTAAAATAGATAACTTTGTTCCAATTGTAAAAGAAACATATAATGGTCTACAATTCTGCATGTTGAGCCTTCATAAAACTAAATTTACATACTTACCTATGCATAGCTTTTTGTTCACTTTATCTCTTCTAATTTCCATCCCAAGAATGTGTTTTGCAAATTTAGCTGCAAGCTGAATTTATAAATATAAATCTCAACTTTTTAAAAATCAAGTTTTTTTTTAAAACAAAAACAATAATGACTTTTGATTGATGCAAAACAATTAATAATTAAGTTTTTTTTAATAAATTTTTCTTTTTAAATATTTTTTTCTTTTTCTTTTTAGAAACTTAAAAAATAATATTGAATATCTTAATTAAAGAAATAATATTTAAAGATATTCTTATTAAAAAATAATAATAAAAGATAGACTTTTCTTTTACTAATTAATAATATTAATAAATATTTTTATTTTTTATTATTAAAATTTCTTTTTTATCAAATTAATATAAATGTAAACATATTGGTGTTCTTCTCCTCAATTTTGAACATTGATTTCAAAAGATAGATGGTCCATTTCATATAATAACCACTTAATACAACTAACTAATAAAAACATCTTTGAATGTCTCAACAAAAACTCCACATGATATTTTGATTTAAAAAATAAAAACTAAAAAACTAAAAATGTATTGCTTAAAGAATAAACCTATTTATCTATTTATATATCTTACTTAAGTTGCTTTTTAAAATTATTTCGAATTATTATAATCCGGCTTCGACGGAGTTGCGCGTGTATACCTAGCCGAGTAAATTAGCATCGCTCTTCCCTTGATGGAAACAAGTTCATCAAATTCCTGATACATGAATCGCCAAATTTTGATGTTATAATGCTGGTCCATGCTTTAATCACAAATTACAAATCGATGTTAAACGTGAAAAAGAAAAATAAGACGGATCTGTTTTAGGCGTCGATGTCTTTGATGGATATCCGAGCAATGCCAGACAACACCATTTTCAGCTATTGGAAGGTAACTTTGGGTACCCTTTTGTCAGTTTTTCAGTTTTGGCAATGCCCAAATTCAGCAAATGCAGATTTATTATCATATATTTGTTTCTCTCGCAATTAAGGGTTTTAGAAAATTGAGATTCCGGAAGGCAGCTGTAGAATGTGTTCCCATATAATTTGGCGTTCTGTATACATAACTTGGTTTTTCTTGTAATAACGGCGAGGTGCAAGTTTCAGACATGTCAACATTGATATTTTAGCAGTACGCCTATTTTCACCGAATAGGTTTCGGGGGAATGGGCCTTAAACGGGTATGATTATCAATTGAGGAGGTTACAAATTACAATTTTTTTTCTTGAAGTGGGAAAATGGGAATACCTGGATTGGGTAAAATGGGCAATCAGTTCCGTATATTGCTTAACCTGGGGTTTATTTTTCTTTTGTTTGTCTCTCTGTTGGATCGTGTAAATATTTTAAAATCCCCCCCTTACCTCAGTGGATTTTCTCCAAGAGCTTCTTATCGGTGGAGTTTGGCACAGTTTGAACCTGAATTTCGGTCAAAAAGACCAGACAATTCGGTGTTTCTTATAAAAAATATAACTTTGGCTGAGGCTGGAGATGCAAGTTTAGGAGAAGACCATCATCAATTCTCAAGAATACAGACTAGTAATATTTTGGGAGCTCCTATGGGGAATCTCTCAGTAAAGCGTCAGAGTTTCAGGAGAACACTTGTGGAAAACTCAACAAAAGCAGGCATTATAGGGGTCGGAGAATCGGACGGTGTTGACAGCCTTTCTTCCTGTGCGGGATTGGAAAAACACGTTGGGTATGCGAATCGGTGTGAATTTATCAAAGCCCACAAGCAATGCACTTGTGGAGGAGTTATTGAGTACACAACATTCTTCTACTGCACGTGCAAGAACTGGCCACTGTTTGGCTATGCTGTCTTAGGTCTTTGGTTGGTGGCACTATTCTATATGCTGGGCAATACAGCAGCAGATTACTTTTGTTGTTCTTTAGAGAAGTTGTCTAAACTCCTGAAACTGCCTCCGACAGTTGCTGGAGTGACTCTTCTTCCTCTAGGTAATGGAGCCCCTGATGTGTTTGCAAGTATTGCTGCTTTCGTTGGAGCTGATGCTGGTGAAGTGGGACTTAATAGTGTTTTAGGAGGTGCTATTTTTGTTACCTGCATTGTGGCTGGATCAGTTGCTTTATTTGTTGCAGGTTCAAATGTACAGATTGATCGCCGATGTTTTGTGCGTGATGTGTGCTTCTTTCTCTTCACGCTTACTTCTCTTTGTCTTATTCTAATTGTTGGAAAAGTTAACTTGTGGGGAGCAATAGCATTCCTGTCAATATATGTTATGTATGCATGCACCGTTGCGGCAAATGAATTTTCAAAGAAGAAAGCGCAAACATTGAAGAGGAGTTCAATGACACCTATGCATCCTGTTCTTGGAAGTAGTTTTTCTCTTGGCGCCGAAGATGAAGATGATTCCATGTATAGTCCTCTCTTGGATTTAGAGTCAACTACAGGTTTTGCTGCTGGTCATGCCCTTATTGAGACTACGTTGCCTCAGTGGATGTGGGCTTCAAATGTTGCTATTTACTCAAACGTGACAACGGCAAAAACAGCAGAGGATACCAGGCCTTTGTGGGGTTGGAGTGAGGACAGTGAAAATAATCAGTCAAGGTGTTCATTACTTCGCCTTTTAATGTGTCTTGTGAATTGGCCATTGACATTGCCAAGGCGAGTGACCATCCCAATTGTTGAGAATGACCGATGGTCAAAAACTTTTGCAGTTGTAAGTGTGATACTGGCGCCAATCCTGTTGTCTCTGTTGTGGAATGCACAGGAAACCAAGCCCTTTGGTATTGGTAAACTAGCATATGCTGCTGCAGGAATTTCGGGTGCTATATTTGGAAGCTTAGCATATTTTAGAACAAACGCAGATCACCCTCCTCGTACATTCTTGTTTCCCTGGGTTGCAGGAGGTTTTATTATGAGCATAGTGTGGTTTTACATCATTGCAAATGAGCTGGTGGCTTTGTTAGTTTCCTTTGGTGTAATTTTTGAAATAAATCCATCAATCCTAGGCTTGACTGTGTTGGCCTGGGGTAATTCTATGGGTGATTTGATGTCTAATATTGCTTTGGCATTGAACGGAGGTGATGGAGTACAAATTGCTTTGTCAGGATGCTATGCAGGTCCCATGTTTAATACACTAGCTGGATTAGGAATTTCTTTGTTGCTGGGATCCTGGTCTGCACAACCTGCCGCTTATTTACTTCCAAAAGATACCAGCTTGTTTTACACCCTAGGTTTTCTTGTAGCCGGGCTTGTGTTTGCTCTAATTGTGCTGCCAATGAATGATATGCGGCCAAGCAAGTTGTTAGGGATTGGACTTTTAACTCTATACTCTTCCTTCCTTATACTCAGACTGAGCAACGCTCTTGGGCTTTTCACTATTTCTGGTTTATATTAACATTCATGTTCAATGTTCCAGTTGTAAAGAATGGCAATTCAAGTAAGTGTAACTTAGTCCCGTTAAGGAAATTTTAATAATTTTGTGTGGTTTTATTTCCTGCCCCGGAGCAGTATCCATGTTTGACTAGCTTCTTTCAATCAATGATATGAATGTTTGATGGTTTTGTGAGCCGAGCATTGTTTTCACTTGATGATAAGCAAGAAAAACATTTTTTCAGTATTCTGTGAGTTTTAAAACAATATAAAATGTGTTTTCGTTGAGTTGCTAATTATGCAAATAGGCATTCTCATTGAGGGAAAGTTTTTGCGTCAGGTACATCTACAATAAAGAATCTATAGTGGAGTATGTGAGGACTACCATTGAAACGAGAAAGAATCTATAGTGGAGTGTGGGAGGACTACCATTGGTTTTTATAATATAATCGCATACATAGGATTCCAAAAATCAACATGTAGAGCTACCTCAATTTTCTGGTGTCCCCGATCTTGTGTCCAATTCACCACTAATTTTTGCTTTTCTCAGATCTGAGAAAAACTGCATCAAATTTTACCACGGATTGAGAAATTAAAATTAATTTAACCCTCTCAGCATTTTCTTTCACCTGGAAAATTGAATTTCCATTTCGGGCAGTGTAAAATGGGATTTGTTGCAGATGCTCTGACTGCAGTTTAGGATCTGATTGGATAAAATTTGGTCGGAATGAGTGAGGTTGCATATTTTCTAGTGAGCTGCTTTCTATGCTTTGGATCATGCATAAAGATGTAAATCCCATCGTGAGTAAGAATGAGAGCACCTATAATGAGGATCACTCTACTTCGCATAATTCCAGGGTCTATTCAGGTACTTTGTTTTAATTAGCTTTTGTACACTCAAATCAGCTCTGGACTCGGATCGTTGGAACGGTTTTAGTGCATTTTCCCTTTTATTTTGATTTGGAATTGGAGACCACTGGGTTGAGTACATGAAGATGATGAGACTGGTGATGTTGGTGTAGGTGGTGACAGGTGTGGACTGATACAATGCCAGACCCACTGAATTTGTTGGCTCTGGTGAGCATCAGGAAGATCCTTGATGCCATTTCAAGCTTTGGAAATTTGAAGTCACGGGGTTTTAATCCAATCCATGAGGTTTTGTTGGAGTGTTGTGTGATTGACAAAGACAAGCAGAGAGAGTTGTGGTAGTGAACTTTGGGAATGCTTGTGTTGGCGTACTTGGACTGAGAGGCAAGCTGGATGGGCTGCAAGCTGCCTTGGGGCTATCGTAGAGCTGACACTGGCTATTGGTCGGTTAGTGGGGACTATTCCAGAGACTAATGGTCCTCTGCCCAATTCTCTTGTAGTATCAAAGACATGATATTTTAACTCAATATTTTGTGAGTATGAATGCTTTTGGTAGAAAACTGTGTTGATTAATGCCCTGACAAAGTGGGAAAGAGCGGACATCATCATCCATGCCAACTCTGGATAGTTTTGCTCATCTTTCGGTGGTAAATTCGCTCAAACTACGATATCGTAGGGGCCTCAATTAATTTTGTGAAAAAGCGCTTGATGAGCTAGGAGTCTTTCCTAGTTGCTTCCTTGAGCTTTTAAAGTGTCATCAAGGAAATATGGGTGGTCGTTGTTGGGAAGGCTCCAGGGGTTTATCTTTCGACTGCAAATGGTGGTAAGGCCCTAGAAATACCATTTGAGTGTATGCCTCTGCCTTGACATCCATCGAGCCTCAGGCATGCTCATGCTTCACTTGACAAAACTGAAACATCTTGCTTGGCTTTTGCAGAATTTCTTCCACATTAAAAGGCCAGTCTTTTACAATTATTGCCATCATTCATTTTTTTTCACAATTATTGCCATCACCACAGATGAATGATTGAATGAATGAACGGTTTTAAAAAGTTCACATGACCAAAGCAGTGTATGGGCCAACGGCATCAACAAAAGAGCAGCACGCAATCCTGGCTTTGAGACATAAGAGCATCAAAATCTTATAAAGTTTGTCAATTCAACTTGATGTCAGATCTTCTGCAGTGGATCTTGGTCCAACCTTCCTTATCAACAAGGTGTTTAGATTGTTTCTTCTATGGTTATCACTGTAGGTCAAGTATTCCATGGTGTACTGCCATTATCTCTATCAGGCCTTTATGTTCTCATTTTCCATTCTTTAGGTTTTGACCGTCTGCCACTTTCACACCTAAAATGATGCAAACTAATTCATAATTAATTTATCAATAAAGAGGCCAATTAATATGAATAAGCTGAGAGAACTTATATAACAGCAAATATACCCTCGAGCAGGGGTAAGTTGCTATTTTCTGTATCTTTTAAGCTGTAAAATTGTAATAACAAATAATATTTGAGAAGGGCTTTTCTTGTGACTTAAGAAATCATTATACACTTAGTGATTTTTTTTTCCTTTCTTCAAATCTTTTAATCTGTAATATTGCAATTTATATTTAGAAGAGGCTTTTCTGAAGTTGTAAAAGATCATTCTCCACACAATGAATCACTGTTTTATATTTTAATCCTTTCTAGCTGTAAAATGAGCTATTCGATTTTGTAATGTGAAAGGATATAATTTAAAACACAGTATGCCTTTTCTTATTATTTGTTTTAAGACTCACCTATATTATGTGAAGGAATATTTGTTATTGGAAAGAAAAGATGATGTCACGATGTCTATGTTTTTTTATATTGAACAAGTAGATTACAATGAGTATGAGCTATCAACATGTAGCAGAAAGAAACAATTTAACACAGTCTAATCATAAGTACAAAGCAGCCACTAGAAGACCGATATAAACATTCATTTCATCCATTAAACCACTCTTTGACTTGGACTAAATTTATTACAATAATGAAATTGCATCACCTGCTCTTTGATTTGTTGAATTTGATTCACAACATTAAATTTCCTCTTTGATAATATAGCTGTAGTTACGAGAAAAAAAAAGGCAGTCTGAGAAAAAGATGTCAAAGTAAAGCCTGTGAATTACAATTGTTATTTGGTAGAGAACACAATAGAACATCTATTTTTCAAATATGCTTTAAAACAATTTATCTAATGAAATCAACAATCACATTATTATGCAAGCCAAAACCCAATATAGCGCGTTTCCATTTCAGCTCATAACAGAAGATAGAAGTAATGTTCCTAAAAACAGCAGTCAGCAGTCCCTTGTTTCTTGATAAAGGAGTAGTTCCAAAATATATGTTCCATGTTTACCACACACGGAGCAAAAAAAGGCATTTCACTGGTAAAAACATGATAAATTTAAATCTATTCCCAATAGGTAGCTTGCAATGTAAAAATTTTCAAAATAGAACTTGCATTTCAAAATTTTGTTTTGATTTCCAAATTTGAGCACTCATTTTAGTCCAACATTTAGCAACATATTTGCACTTTCATTTTTGATTAAAATGGGGAGTAAGAGGCTAATGAAAAATGATCTAAATATGAGCTTCCTTTAAAGAAAGATAATAAAGTTGTTGAAAGACAACCGTCTCTAATCTTTAGAAAATTTGCATTTCCTAGGAGTATACAACTTCATAGAAAATTCTATTGGTACTAAGGATTGCACAAATATTATAAAGTGTTTAATCTTGTTGCTCAACCATAATTCTCTATGATAGTTTCCCATTAGACCAACCTAGTGTGTTAAAATCTCAAATATTTTTAAATTGTCAAATCTTTTTTTGGAACAAATAATAATCATGTTTGAGAAAGTCGATAGCCAATGGTTGATTATGATACTTGTTAATCCGATACCACCAAATTGAAGTTGCAGTAAAATTGAAACCATGTTATAATGAAGAATCATTCCGCTTTAAAAAATGAGATACTTGTTGCCAAGTTTTCCAAATGGGCTTTAAAGGAAAAGAAGTTTTGATTTTAAAGAAGGGAGGCATTAGGATTTTGTAAACTGCTTGTCATTCTTTCTTGATTGTTACTTCCATCATTAGATGATGAAAAAGGTTTTTACATGGTTCATTTCTATTAACAACTCTTACAACCCACTTCTTAGCAAGACAAAACTCCTGAGTTTTGGGGTCTATGAGCCCCAAACCACCTTTGAATCTTGGTTGATTACAATTAGACAAAGAAGAGGCAATAAATCCAATATTCCCATTCCACTTAGACCTAAGAAATTTTCTAATTCAACTTGAATTTTACATGCTATATATATATATATATATATATATATATATATATATATATATATATATATATATATATATATATATATCGCACGCACACACACACACACACACACGCACGTTACTCTAATTAAACAACTTATTTTTAAGTTTGGTTAAGAACCATCCCCACATTTATAAAGGCACGCCCACACTCCAAAGGGAATGTAAGGTATCTCACGATGTCTATGCTACCTTGAAATGTTTATTAAAGTACTTAAAAGATATTACTTGAAGTTGCCAACACAAATATAAATTGAGAATTGGTATCAAGACAAAAAAATTATTTTAAAATGTAGGTTTTTTATTAAAGGAATTTGAGGATTTTGTAAGGGTCTCTATTTCTTTATAAGTTAATTAAAAAAGAAATAATTAGGCAATATGTAAATTATATTAACAAAATAAGCACCATGAAACATAATAGAGGGTGAACTCACAAAAGTGGTTCCCACTTTTTTGCCATTTTTGATACTGAGATGAACATTTTTAAAATAATCTACTATAACTTTTAAACTATTAAGAATTTGAAGATGATGTAAATTAGTAATTTGTATCATTTTGTCTGTAGATTCTAAATATATTTTTTGAAGATTTTTTTATAAATTTTTTTTATAAATTTTCCTATTTCCCTCAAAAAGTAGTTTTTTACGTCAAACTACATTTTTTAAGAGTGATGTGCCTTCTGAAAAGCATAACTTTTTTCTTTCTTTCTATAAATGATAAAATCTCAATTCTTTTGAATTTTGGTTTGTAACATCAATATCCAGGGCTTGTTGTTGGTTTGATAGTGATATGTTGAATATTTTTCATTTTATTAAGTTTTGAAGTCTGACTAGTTATAATTCAGACATAGGTTTATGTTTGAACACATAACTTGTTTTATATATATATCGAAATTCATTTTTTTTTTTGTTAGAAAGAAGACATCAATACTTGGGGCATAGATATTTTTCAGATTTTTTTTGAATTAGTTTCGTATTTTTCCCAATGCGTTGAACAGAGAAGTTCATGTTCGGTGAAAATCCAATATTCCATAAAATTAAAAAAACAAGAACATAATAAATTCACAATATAATAAAATTATACTCATTGGAAAGCTTGCTTCGAGCACTACCATCTTATATTTTTGGGTTATCAAGAGTATTTCATTTTGAGCCTTGAACTAGAGGTTTGAAGGCTAAATTTTTTCAGAATTCTGAAGAATTTGAGGAGAGATCTCAAAAAAGGTGGTTCGAACGAACAAGGGTTCGAGCGAATAGGGGGTCGATCGAACCCCCCTGGCAAAATAACGACGCGTACTTTCACGTAACCGCCAGGTTCAAACGAACCCTACCTTTCGTAATGGTCGGCGTTCATTCGAACCCAAGGCGACCCAAATTTCTAATTTTTTAACAATTTAATGTCATATAAATATACATTTTTTTACACACAAATGATCAAAACAATTTGCATTTTTGGATGAAAGAAGACATTTGAAATTTTTTTTGAGGGCAATAATTTGAAGATATTTGAAGGTTATTTTAAAAGCATGGGGAACAAGAAGAGAAGGCAAAATAAGACTTCAAGGAATTATTCACCCAAAACGGAACAAAGATATCGAGAACAAAGAAGGCAAAGATATCATGATGCAAGTATGCATTTTTATTTTAATTTCTATTTAATTTTATATGTATTACGTACCGAAAATTGTGTTTATTTGTTAGTATTAGTTAAATATTTTTTATCTAATATTTTTATGAAAACTATTTTAAATAATTTAATTTAATTTAATTTAATTTATAGAATAATTCTATCTTAATTAGTTCTAAATGATGTTATTTTTATTAAATCATTTGGAAATAGTAGGATTAAAAATAATCTTGTTTTACTTTGAAATAATATGTGTATTTGCATTTCAAATTCCATTAACTCAAGCTTGTTGTGTAATTGACATTTTCTCTCCCCCCTTAAGTCCATTTATAATAGATCATGGTTTTAATTTAAAATTTAGATCTTTTGGACCTCTCTCTTTCCCATTTATAAATTATAATTGATAATTTATAATTTAATTTAGATAGTCCATAAATATATAATTTAATTTAGATTTTGAAGTCATGTGTCTTTATAGTTTAGCAAACACTTGAATTGGTGCTCTAATCTTGTTTTACTTTGAAGTAAAACAAGATTAAAATAATCTTGTTTTAGTTTGAAATAATATGTGTATTTGCATTTCAAATTCCATTAACTCAAGCTTGTTGTGTAATTGACATTTTCTCCCCCCACTTAAGTCCATTTATATTAGATCATGGTTTTAATTTAAAATTTAGATCCTTAGGACCTCTCTCTTTCCCATTTATAAATTATAATTGATAAATTATAAATGATAATTTATAATTTAATTTAGATAGTCCATAAATATATAATTTAATTTAGATTTTGAAACCATGTGTATTTGCATTTCAAATTCCATTAACTCAAGCTGGTTGTGTAATTGACATTTTCTCTCCCCCCTTAAGTCCATTTATAATAGATCATGGTTTTAATTTAAAATTTAGATATTTAGGACCTCTCTCTTTCCCATTTATAAATTATAATTGATAAATTATAAATGATAATTTATAATTTAATTTAGACAGTCCATAAATATATAATTTAATTTAGCTTTTGAAACCATGTGTATTTATAGTTTAGCAAACACTTGAATTGGTGCTCTAAAATTAACAAACTTGTTTTTTGTGTCTTGAGCAATAAGATCTTTTTGTTTTATCCTTAGATAGGGGTCCGCCTCCCGAGTAGCCCTTAAGGCTCGATGAGAGGGAATGACCCAAAGTGGTAACAAGCTAAAGCCAAACTTTTCCAAACCACTATAAATAAAAGTGATTGTAACGAAAGTTGCAAGCAACGGGTGCTGGAATGGCATAGTGACGTTAACTCGTTAGATCTATGCCCACTTGAACAAATGCCCTTACTAGACACCTTTTGTGTTAGAAGCCAAAAACCTTCTAGTTGTTGGCGCATGAGGTCGGACCTTTGAAGCGGTTCACATTCTTATGGTTCTTAGTAGAGATACAAAGTTCACCATGAGGAGTTTTCGTGGGGACTGGTGCTTGGCTTCCCTGGAGAAGTGAGTGTTGTGGAGAGGAGCTAGTGGGGTCAAGCACCTAAGTATCCACTCTGAATCGCGTAGCTCGGGGTAACCCCACAAGTGAGATTCAACAACTATTGTCCCGTTCAACCCTAGGATTTGTCTACTTTGTTTTCAAGTGTATGCAAAAATATTTCACACTATACTTGAGTCCCCTCAAAACCTATATTATGTGGTACTAGGACCTATTATGTGATATTAGGACCTATTATATGTGATAATACCTATCTTAAATATGACATAATAGAACCTATTATGACATAATAGGTCTTATTATGACTTAATACATGACCACGTATGCAAAAACATTTCACATTATATACTTGAGTCTGGGCCTTAAGACCTATATTATCACGAGATATTAGGGCCTATTATGTATGTGATATTAATGACTTATTTCGCATAATTTAGGTCCTAATATCACATACATAATAGGTCCTAATATTTGCATAATATAGGTCTTAAGGGGAGTCAAGTATAATGTGAAATGTTTTTGCATACGTGGCCATATTAAGTCATAATTAATAAGACCTATTATGTCATAATAGGTTCTAACTTATGTCATATTTAAGACCTATTTAGTCACATGATAGGTCCTAATATCACATAATACTTGCCCTAATATCACATAATATACCTGTCTTAAGGGGACTCAAGTATAATGTGAAATGTTTTTGCATACGTGGTCATATTAAGTAATAATAAGACCTATTATGTGATATTAGGACTTATTATGTGATTATAGGTCTTAAATATGACATAAATTTAGAACCTATTATGTTATAATAGGTTCTATTTATATGACTTAATATGACCACGTATACAAAAACATTTCACATTATACTCAAGAGTCCCCTTAAGACCTATATTATGTAGATATTAGGACCTATTACATGTGATATAAAGACCTATTATGCAATAACAAGTCTTAAATATGACATAATAGTCCACCTATTATGACATAATATTTAGGCCTTATTATGACTTGAAAATTTGGTTTCAAATTATACTTGGAATTTCATTGCATTAAAAATATTCTTTGTCATCTTAAATCATTTGTAGAATGGGCTCAAGAAGAAGGGAGTTCTCAAGTGGGAGTTGATGCAACCAAACATGTTGAAGAACACAATATAGTTGAAGAACATAGGGAGGAGCTTGCCCAAGTTGAACCAATGGAGGTCAAAGGAGAGGGGCCAGGCTCCTTACCTCCTACCATCGGTATGGATGAGCATATTGTGGATCTAGCTAAACAAGTGAAGAGAAATGTTTCTTATAAAAATTTAGATCATTTACTTGAAATGGATGCGAATGAGTTGAAACATCTTAGTGAAGATCCCAGACATACTAAAAGGAGGTCGATGAATAAAAGTGCAAAAGAAATAATGTCCCATTTCAATAATCTTGATACTACACTAGAGAAAGCTCAATTGTTATCAATTGTACTTACTTGTAAAGACTTAATAGATCCACTGAAATTGTTGGGTATAGATGCAACAAGTCAAAAGAGGAAAACTTCCCAGCTGCAAAAATCTATTGTTGATAATGTTAAGAAATGTTTGGTGAACATTGGTAAAAAATCTCAAACAATAGATAAGACCATTTCAAGAAGAGTGATGTTGACATCTTTAGTAAATGAAAGATTGCCTCAAAAAAGACAAATATCTTCACTGTCATCTGAGTTTCGTTTTAGTACAAGGACAATATCAAAATATGCGAAAAGGAGAAAGAGTTTGGATGATACTACCTCAGAAGGGAATTGGGCAATTATGTGTAGAGCTCCTCGTTCTGATAGAATTGAAGAAGTTGTTAGGAACACGGTGACAAGTTTTTGGAATGATAATACTTGTCCTTTATCAAATAGTAGAGATGTTATCAAGCAAAGGATTGACCCTGATCGTTATGATCTCCATGTAAAACATTGGCTAGACACAACAAAACGTGAATTGTATGTGCTGTTTACTAAAACAAACCCTCATATAAAGATTGGACAAACCATGTTTGAACGGTTAAGGCCATATTATGTGAAGGTAAACAAAGTTTTCGAAACTTCTTGTTGTTGTTATCACATCAAATTTGATCTGTACTATTAGGTGTTTCAAAGTATTAGAGAAGATAGTGATGGTTATGAAAAAACTCCTCCTAAACGAACACGTCAATTCATAGCATCCATCTTATGTGATAAACCAGATGATAATGCAACCGGTCAAATAAATTACACAAAATGAATTTGTGGAACATGTGGGGAGTTGGCTAAATTGCCTTTGAGAGATGAAGATAATGACATGATGAAGATGGTAAATTGCAAAAGTTACAAGTACAAAAAAATTGAAACAAAATTTGGAAAGGAATCTACAAGGTTAGATTATGTAGAAGAGGAAATACCTATTGGAACATTTATGAAATTTTTTCGTAAGTTGATAATACTATACATATGCCATGGTTTTTTTGCCAAGTGGCAAACACATCAATTTCAAACATTAAGAGACACTTTCCCACTTGGAACTGTCATAACCCTCCTTTATCACTTTTGATTTGATACTTTCACTATTATATCTTTTTGTGGTTGAGCTATTGAATATGGTTGAATAATTATTATAAAAGGTTAAATAATGGACCCGCATACACACTTGGAGAATATAATTTAAATAGACATTATTTAATTTCTCATTTTCAAATAGGCACATGTTGTAGGAGAAATTAGAAGCTTCTAGAGGAATCTTCATTCTTTAATTTCCTTGCATGTAACTTAACCCACTAAGTTATTAATCAATTTTGCATGGAACCAATATTGGAAAAGAATCTCATTTTCAATTAATTTCTCTAGATAGTGGAATTGAGGGATTTTTCTATAAAATGTAAGCAAGTTTTTGAAAAGAGGGGGTTGGTTATTTTGAAGAAGTTTTTTTTCTCATGTTATTGAAAGTAGTAGGTTTTTCTTTGTAGTCACATTTCATTGTAGGATTGTTAAGTAGTTGTTTTGAAGAAATTTCACAAAGTTGCAAGGAAGGATCAAGGGAGGCTAGCTTGAAGAATTTGGAGGGGATTCTACATCGAGCTTCGAGTATCTAGGTTCTCCTCTCTTCGCATTCTTTTAATTGACATACGTGAAACTTTGTATTTTGCAAGAAAAAGTTTATTTTCTCTCTTAGAATTTATTTCATATAAAAGATCTACCATCTTAGTTAATTAGAAAAGTTAATCAAGGAAATTCTATTAATTCTTAAAAAAAAAATATGTATTTGTTGTTTCAAAAAAAAAAGTAAACCTTTTTTCCTTAAAAATGCACGTAAGGATATCTATTTATTTAATTAATTTTCTTTAGGGAAAAAGAAGGAAAGAGATCTCGCTTTTTCTTTCCTTTCTTTTTAAGTCTAGATTTGTGCAAAAATCCTATTTTTTCTATTTTGTTATTTTTCCAAGAATTAATTCTTCTCTCTATGAATAAAAATTACTCATGCATGAATCTTGTTTTCTTGTTTTTATTATTTTCTTTCATGTGAATAAATTAATTTCCCGTGTATGAATCTTGTTTCTTGTTTTTATTCTTTTCTTTCCCGTGAATAAAACTTATCACTCTCCCGTGAGTTTAATCGTTCAAATGAAAATCTCATTCTTTGATTATAAGTTTGTTTTATTGACCTCTGAGAAAATAAAATAAAATCTCCTCTCTGTGATAACAAGAGTGTTCAATTAGTTGTTACTTCATCCTTCCTGAGAAAACTTTATTTGCCTCAATTCCAAGCATAATGTGAAGATGCAATATTTATTTCAATACTTCCCATACAAAATAATAATAATAATAGATTCAAATGAAAATATGCCTCTGTGATAAAATCATTTTTCTGCTCCCGTGAAATCATCTGAGTAGATTATTTTTCCTTATAAAACCATGTGTGTGTGTGTGTGTGTGTGTGTGTGTCCCCTCATCACTACAGGCCTGCACGTGCAGATCCGCAGTGGTGGTGGGACCCGTGGCCCCACTCTCCGTTTCCCCCTCATTGGCAATTAAAACATATAACGTGATTCTTCGATTAATTTTTTTTTTAAATAAATTTTAATCAATTTACTTGTATTATTATTTTAGATATGTATTTATATATACATATATAGATAAAAAGGAAAAAAAAAGATATAATAAATAAATACAATAATAATTGTGTTATTGGCTTAAGGGCTTACTTTATTATATTTGTGATTTATTAGTTTTAATAATATAAACATACATATATAGAAAAAGTGTTAATTTATTTACATTAATTGTAAATTCAAATTTTATTAATTATAAATTGTTATCTCTATTGGTAAATTCTAAAGGGGTTAAAAAAAGGGGGGGGAATTGGTCCCTAAAATTGAGGCAACATTAAAATTATATAAATGGGAAAAAATGTTTTGTCAAAGTGATTGAGAAAACTTAGATAGGAATGATTAATTTGAATTCATTCGCAATAATTTTAACGTAAGGTTCCTCTAAGTAGGTTTATTCAATTAGACGATTCATATAATTCACGAATTTAGATTTGATCAAGCTGACTAAAGGAATCTTTCTTTTCCTTTTTAAGTATCAATGGTTTTTTTTTTAAAAAGGTAAAATTAGAAAAAGACGAACTTAATGCCATTAGGGGTGCATTTATTTATTTCTTGAACTATTACTATACAAGTTACACTTTCTTATTTTTCCATGCTAGTTGCATAATTGATGTTACTCTCATTTATTAATAAGATTGTAGTTCAAGAGATTTTCCTTCTTTTATATGTAGAGTTAGTTTTGTGGCTTAATTCTCAATATTGGTTTCCATTTATCTACATTAGAATAAGGTTAATTTCATTTGAATATAAGAGTTAGACCTCTTAGTTAGAAAACTAAACAAAGGGAGTTGGAAAACAAAAACCTAACAACGTTCGGTATTTACGGTGCCTCCGGGTCACGCTTACGGGTAATGTCGTCGTGTTGAGCTACTGCACCTAATGCCTAATAAAGCTACATCAACGACGTCTGTGGCATCGTCCCTATAAATCACTGGGGAGTAATAAGGGACACTTGGAAGTTAAAATCCAAGGGGCAGGTAATCCCCCTTGGATTGATAATCTAATAAGATAATCTTTAAATGATTTTACATACGCTAGTTAAACCATAGTAAACCCCTTTAGGATTGATTGAGTGAAATGCTTTTATAAACTTGGCTTAATCTCAAAGAGTTGTTGACAATTGACAGTTGGATCAAGGGTGACACTTATGATAGGTATTAGGACCTAGTTGTTTTAGGCCACAAGCAATAGGCCACCTTGAGCCTTTGCTTAAAAGCTACCATCGTGGGTAGCAATCGTAGAGAAACTGTCTAGGACATTGACCCTAGAAAGGGTTGTGTACGCACCAAACAATTTACATTAAAATATAGATTAGGAAACAAAACTACATACTTTATGCCTTGATCACGTGCCGAAACAGGTATGTAGGCAGTCTAGGGAGGAAGATGTCCCTAGTACTCAGGCGTTTAGGGATGGGGTCTAGGATTTGGTATAATAGATGGATTGCAAAGCCTCCTAATTGAAAGGTAAGGGAAATAAAGGAAAAGGTACTTCAACGCATACTTGGAAGGAATCCTGTATGGATTCGCTTGACTTCTCAAGGCTTTAGGCCAAATTTCGAGGCAGAATTGAAGCTGGCCTTATGTAATTTAATTTCTCCTAAGGACGACGACCTCAGTGCACTTCTATTAGAGGAGTGTAGTACTTAGTGAGTGACTCAGGACTCGGATGGTCCCAATTAGTCTGTCTCTGGCCAGAGCACCTCCTATCCCAAGTTTGGGTAGATGCCTATCCTGTAGTGGATAGATGAAACCTCATGTTCCGTATGGACAGATGCCTAACCTGTATGGTTAGATTCTCATCCTGGATGGATGAATGCCTAATCCAAATGGATAGATGCCCAGAGTATGCGATTGAATTAAACATAAATGATTAAATAAACAAATAAAAAAAAATTGGTTGAAATTTATTGGGTTATGTAAAGCGGGTCCATTATTTAACCTTTTATAATATTTTTTCAATCATATTCAATAGCTCAACCACAAAAAGATATAATAGTAATAGTATCAAATCGAAAGTGATAAAGGAGGGTTATGACATGAACTATTCTATCCGTAGTGGACTTCAGAGAAAATTACTCTTTTGCACATCAAAAAGAGATTCAATCAGAGTATTAATTTTCAAAGCAAATCACTATTATGGTGCATGTGTGTTATCGACATGCACAAATGGATTTAGATGGTGTTGATAGTACATTTGAAAATCGTGTCATTAAGAAAGAGTACCACTTCTGTATAAGTGATGATAAGGAGCATGACACACTTTTGTACAACATTGCTTTAAGAAGTTTTTTGAATATTTGAAAGAGAGAGGCATAACAATAGTTAAACATTTTATTTGGTCTGATGGATGTGTGGCACAATTCAAATCTTTGAGGCCATTTTATGCACTATGTAGATATCATCGAAATGACAAAAAACCACATGTTTGGAGTTTTTTTTAGAGTGGTCATGGAAAGGGTGAACATGATAGTGCAGGAGCTTGTATCAAAAGTGCTCTAAGAAAGCATCAAATAAATTATACAGGAGATCGTATAGATGATGCACATGATGTTGTTGAATGGTGTAAGAAACACTTTGTGCAAGCTAATTATCCTGGCGAATCATCATCGAGAACATACATGCCCATTCCATATAGAGTGTTTTGGGAGATAACCGGTACGTGTTCTCTTTTAGTGTTTTAAAATGTTTTTTATTTTATTTTTTAATTTATGTTCCTAGTGTAGACACCTAAAATTGTCTTGTCTAATTAAATAAATATTTTTATTTATTTAATTATTTAAGTCTAACTCTTCTATTAATTAAATTAATCTTTATTTATTAAATTAATTCATTTATCCTCTTCTAAGCCTTTTTCCTTATTTAAATAAATACTTTTATTTATTTAAATTATCCTTCACCTAAATTAAATAAATATTTTATTTATTTAATTGATCTCACTTCCTCTATTAACTAAATAAATCTTTATTTATTTAATTAATTCCTTAGCCTTTTCTATCCATGACACATGTCATTCATCTCTTAATTCCTGCACTACCTACCCTCTCATTATTTTCTTATATATCTTACCTACCTTTTATTTCCTACAGTGTCTTCTATATAAGAGGATGCTTCTCTCATTATCAATCCTCCTAGCATTCTAATCAACCTTATGCAATCAAGCCTTTTTGCGATCAAGTTATCAACCACATTTCTGTTCTTTGTTGAGCTCTTGTGCACACATAAAATCTAGGAGCAAATATATCAAGCAAGATCAATGAAGATAGGAAGAATGAAGATTCAAACCCTAGTGGACATGTGATGGTATAATCTTTTTGATTTTGTTGATTTGCATTGTCTTAGGTAATCTTCATATGTTATGGTGGATCTTTGTTGTTGTTAGGCTAGGGTTTTGTGGTTGAAGTCGTTTAGTCTTTCAATATTGTTGTTTCCATTATCCACTTTTCACCATACACATTTTGGCACGACTGGTGGGACTCTTGTCCCTTTTGCATTTAACATCTTTTGTTGCAGATTTTGTGTTTTTGAAGTTGCAGATCCGACATTTTCTGACAATATTTTTGACTTTTCGTGTCTACACATTTTGGAACCGCATCTTTTCTTTTTCGTCACGTCTGTGAACCTCCGAATCGTGTCTGTGTTTTTGACAGTATTTTCATTTTCCAGATTGTAGGCTTTCATTATAGGTGTGTCTGTGGGGAATATAATCGCGTCTGTGATCATTTTAAGTGCATCTGTATTCTATAGGATTTTTTTGTTTTGCTTTTTTTTTTTTGGCAGAAATGCATCTCTGAGGAATTGATACGCGTCTGTGTTGCATGATCGCATCTGTAGTGGGTAGAATCATGTCTATGTTCGGTTTGCATTTTTTTTTCAATTTTTGTTTCGTCATTTAGGGTTTCATTTCGTCATTTTGTCTTGCATTTAGGGTTTCATTTCATCATTTTGTCTTGTATTTAGGGTTTCAGATCTCGTTTATTTGAGCTAACATCTTGTGATCTAGCTAACAAAGTGGTGCAACTTTTCTTTGGAAGTGAATTGTGTGTCGAAGGCCCCTAATTTTCACAAAGTGTTTTGGGGTTTTGTTAAAATAAACATAACTTGTTTGTTTGCAGGAAGGGGTAATCATTTGAAACAACCCAAACTATTAACAAATCTTTGTTGCAGGATCTTGGCAAGGGTTTTTCTTTTGATTTTTATTGTGCGACTTATTTTCATAGATTAGCAAATACTTCAATTGGTGCACTAAAATTTAACCGGTATCTTTTGTGTCTTGAGCAATAGGCTGTTTGTGTTTAATATTTAGAAGGCTTGCCTCCCCATGTGATCATTAGGACTACTAGTGAGGAGGGAATGACCCAAGTGGTAGCAAGGCAAACCCCCCTCTTTTGAACCACTATAAGTAACTGTATTCATGGTGAAAGCCATGGGTAACGTGTGTTGATTAGTTCATACCAACACTATGTATCCCCATAAAACCGTTTGATCAAATTTATTTGATCAATAGTAGGGTGTAACCCCTACCAGTTGGGATCCTTCTGTATTTATAGAGTTGAAAGTGCCGCATGTATGGCCACACGAGAACATTCCCTTTCTAGCACCTTTTTGTTTTAAGAAAGCCAAAATCCTTCTAGCTGTTGGGGCAGGAGGTTGGACCTTTGGAGCGGCCCACACACATACAGTTCTTAGTAGAGATACAAAGTTTGCCATGGGGAGTTTTTCGTGGGGACTGGTGCTTGGCTGCCCTAGAGAAGTGAGTGCCGATGGTGGAGCTAGTGGGTTCAGGCATCTAAGTATCCATTTTGAATAGCATAGCTTTGGGGGAAACCCCATGTGGGATCAACAACTATTGTCCTGGCCAACCATAGGAATTGTACTTGTCTCCTTTTAAACATTCAAACATTCAAGACCAAACATCAAAACATTGTGTCTTTTGTGTCTTCAAGTGTATGCAAAATATTTTTACATCAAACAACACACTTTTATTTGAGTCATTTTGAGTCCAAACACCTGCAAACATAGTGTTTATGGTAAAAATGGAAACACCAATATTGAAAGACTGAATAGATTCAACCACAAAACCCTAGCCTAACAACAACAAAGATCCACCATAACATATGAAGATTACCTACGACAATGTAAACCCACAAATTCACAAAGATGATACCATCACATGTCCAATAGGGTTTTAATCTCCATTCTTCCTATCTCCATTGATCTTGCTTGATATATTTTCTCTTAGATTTTATGTGTGCACAAGAGCTCAACAAAGAATGGAAATGTGGTTGCAAGTAGGCTTGATCGCATATGAAACTTCGAATGGTGGAATGCTTGGGGAGCTGAATAGAATTATTAGGAGGTTGATAATGAGAGAAACATCTCCTTATATAGAAGACACTGTAAGAAATGGAGGGATAAGATTAAGAGGTGTAAAAGATAAATGGTCGGCTAGGATTAGAGGGTAGGTAGAGAAAATAAGAAAATAATGAGAGGGTAGGTAGTGTAGGAATTAAGAGATAAATGACATGTGTCATGGGTAGAAAAAGCTAATGAATTAATTAAATAAATAAAGATTTATATAATTAATAGAAGAAGTGGGATCAATTAAATAAACAAAATATTTATTTAATTTAGGAAAAGGACAATTTAAATAAATAAATGTATTTATTTAAATGTGAAATAAGGCTAGAAAAGGATAAATGAATTAATTAAATATAAAGATTTATTTAATTAATAGAAGAATTAGGCTAAAATAATTAAATAAATAAAAATATTTATTTAATTAGATAGGACAATTTTAGGTGTCTACATTTTGCCCCTCTTTGAGACAATGCAGCTTGTTGCATTGTTCCGAAGAAGATAAGATAAACTGATACAAAGTTTCCCCATGACAGGAATGATATGCCCCCTCAAGGGATTGGATGAAAATGTCTAACAATATCGTAGACAATCTCTCAATAAGAAAGAAAGGCTAGAAAAGACTGACAAGATAGGATAGAGTGATAGAGTCATGGGATAAAGAAGACTGACACAAGAGACTAGGGCTAGGGTAGTCTATAAGATAGACTACAAGGTAGAACATCCTCATTGTCATCCACACACCTAAGAGATCAGAGTGCAGAGAGAGCAAAGAGCAGTCAGCAACGATGGCATTGGTGCACAGATTTGATCGCATTCATTGATATCAAAGGCCAACAGATGCAGGAGAGCTGGTAAGCACCACAAAACTTCCTTGTACCTTGTTGCATTAATTGTTGTCATAAATGCATGTCAGGTAGGTCAATAAATGCATATTAAGTATGTTGTAGAAATGTCAAGCGGGTCAAAAGATGGGAAGGCATGTCTGCATTGGTGCCAGGCGCGTCTAGGTAGGATAGGTGTGTCTGTATTGAGTTTAAATGCATCTATGGTTTCAAAAGCGTTTGTCAGATGCGAGTGCGTCTATGAAATGCAGGCACGTTTGTGAAGGACAAGCGTGTCTATGCCGAACAGAGGCATGTCTGTGTTATTCAAGCGTGTCTGTGTAGAGCAGGCATGTTTGTGAAGTATGCAAGTGTGTTTGTGTCATGAATGTGTGTTTATGTCATCAAGGCTGAATCGACAGTTCTGTGATAAACATACGTTGTCAACTGGATAAGCTGCTGAGAGAATACACTCAAACAGGTCCTCTAGGGAAGACTAGGATAGCAGATACAAATAGGATTGATAATTCTGTGAT
The DNA here is from genome assembly GCF_030272615.1 of Cryptomeria japonica. Classification (NCBI taxonomy): domain Eukaryota; kingdom Viridiplantae; phylum Streptophyta; class Pinopsida; order Cupressales; family Cupressaceae; genus Cryptomeria; species Cryptomeria japonica. The sequence continues at coordinate 353,127,698 of NC_081413.1, forward strand.
AGAACATATGTTGCCAATCAGGAAACTACTCAAGAGGATATACTCAAGTAGAGGCCCTAGGATAGGATAGAGCGAGGCACTTTGTGATGAACAGGGAGTACCATAGAAATTGACAATTTTGTGATAGAACATATGTTGTCAATTAGATAAGGCTGAAATTGACAATTCTGTGATAGAACATATGTTGTCATTCAGATAAGGCTAAAATTGACAATTCTGTGATATAACATATGTTGTCAATTGGATAAGCTACTCAAGAGGATACAATCAAGTAGGTGCCCTACAAGATAAGATAAAAGCATCACTTTGTGATGAACATGGAGTACTACTAGGATAGAGTGCCATATGATAGATATAAGCACTAGGACAAAAAAAACAACACTTTGTGATGAACAGGGAGTACTACTAGGATAGAGAGTCATATGATAGATATAAGCACTAGGACAAAAAAGTAGCACTTTGTGATGAACAGGGAGTACCACTAGGAATTGACATAGTTGATTTGCTTGACTATAGGAGGACCTACCGATGCTGGAGTCACGGGAGAGATTTCCTTTGACTCAGAGTTTGCAAGCAGAGATGACATTTGAGGATAGAGCAGCAGTTCAGGCCATGGGCTTGTGATACATTATGTATATGCCTGAGTTTTGGGTGAACATGGGACTGCTAACTGCATTAGCAGAGAGATGGCACTCAGAGACATGCACATTTCATTTGTCGATGGGTGAGATGACAGTCACCTTAGACGATGTGTACATGATACTGCGGATACCAATCATTGGGGAATTAGTTCCTTACGATCAAGAGGGAGACAAGGATGCACTGAGATGAGTATTTCAGGATCTAGGACTGGAGATGAGGGTAGGACATGTGGCTTGGGATACTATGACAACTACAGGATTGACACTACCGATGGTGGTGGCAGGAGTTATCAACGGGTTCCTATGTCCAGACATGGCGACATGAGGGTTGGCTGTGGGATGGGGGAGGACTCTGGAGACATTGGTGACTGAGCACACTAGGTTTGCATGGGGGTCATGTCTACTGGCACATGTGTATTATGAGCTACATCAGTGTATATCATAGATCAACATGATTGGGGTGGGGAGTGACATTACTGCAGGTATGGGCATATGAGCATCTACCAGTTACATGACCGATACACTTTAGAGGCAGGGGACATGGGCGCAACTATGTGCATCTGTATGATATGATTACTTCTCAGCAACAAATTGGGAGGTTAGAGTACTGGTGTCGGGTTATTGACGAGATAGATATTGTAGTATGGAGGCCTTACTTATACTGTGAGGAGTGGAAGGATGATGCACTGGAGCTACCGTATGCATTCAGTAGTAGGTATTTGATTGGTCAGACACCATATATTATTGAGAGGCAATTGATTGACAGGGTATGCAGGCCATTCGACAGGATAGATCGGATGCCACGGGGTTCAGGGAATGAATAGTGAGGGATTGGGTGCATTTAGGGCCATTATTGTCTTATGATCAGGCTGTGACACAGATGCTAGAGGTGGTTCTCATGCCTTGGGATATATGGGCAGATGTGGAGGATGCAAGGATGGATGCAAAGTAGAATGCTTATTGGGTAGAGCATCCATTTCCACGGCTGACAGATCCAGGGGAGCCGATAGAGGGAGATGGTGGAGATGATAGTGGAGATGGTGGAGGAAGAGGCCGATGGTGGAGGTGGTGGGTAGTGGTAGAGAGGAGAGTGGCTTAGAGGAGGGACATAAGACATGCGTCTAGCGGTGGGGTCATGGGTCCTCCACCACCACCAGATAGAGGGGGCAGGAGGAGAGATGTTCTTGGGGTAGGTCCTTCTAGGGCTCAGACTCCATCAAGGCCAGTCGGCTTTGAGGGAGGGAGTTCATCATAGTCTTAGAGTGCTCCCTATATATCAATTTCTGTACTATTTTTTGTATGATGATGTAGACACCTTCGGGTGATTTTGTAACCATATGCATTTTGACATCATTGTATCATGATACTTATGATTTTTGAGATATGTATATGAGATGATTCATATTTGTGGCAGCTATATGCATGTGTACCTATGTGATGCTTATGACATGGATGCAAATATGTACATGATGAAATGCTATATTTTTTTTATTTTTTTTATGTTATGCATAATGCAAATGTGAATGTATGAAATGCAGATGAATATGATAATGCAAATAACTATTTACATGATGAGAATGTAAAATGTGCTAACATGTGTTGTGTGCAGGATGTGATGCAATTGTGATATCTTCATGTATGTATGAAATGCTAATATGCGGTAATGCAGGTGCAGACTACATGAAATGCAAATATTTTTGGCATGCCATTATACCTAGTCATGTGATAGCAGACTACATATACTCAATAAGGACGATGGAGGTCAATCAAGAAAGGGGGATGGAAGATAGAAGATATGGAAGTAAAAGAGCTTCTTGTGCTATTATCATCATTGAGCTTTATTATGGCAAAGAGGTTATGACAATCTAGATATATGTTCGACCTAGAAAGTCACTGTACCTATTTGCATGGAGATCAAATAGTCACAAACAAGGAATGCTCCAGTTCACACTAGACTCACAGTGTCCTCATATCCTTGGACAAGTCATAGCATTACTAAGAGACAATCCACAGACAAAAAAGAAAAATAAATAGGTGACGATACCCCATCCTTGCCTTTCTAGTCAAAGACATCCTGGAGATAAAATCTCTAGTCAGAGACATCCTGAAAAAGATAAAAGACATGTCACCAAAAGATAAAATCAAAAGAAAACCAAAACTCAACACCAACATCCACTGTAGTCTTCAAGTTTAGTGTCTCTTGTCACTTGTATAAGTCTATTTGATTGTGGTCACAATGTTTACTCTCACAAAAGGATATATAGCATTGAACCATAATGTTGTCTGATTCTATTGAAAGATTTGATTCGTTGAAAGCCTACTGTTGCTGATTGTGTCTCATCTGAAACTGACTGAATCCAAGAAACTGATACTTTATTGCGAAGAAGACAAAACTTTATTACAGATCTGTGATGCAAATGTTGCTTTATTGCGGATTGTGTGCGGATAGACTGAAGAAAAGTGGAAGAAGTTGTACTCCCCGAAACGTGTGATGCTCTCAATTCCACACCCATCAGTAGAATTAGGATCTTCCTTAGCCACAGATAAGAGCTGATTTATTATGGATGGAAAGGCAGGAAAAGGAAGGTTTATTATGAATGGCTAACCAATCTTAGGTAGATCAATAACAAGCCATGATGGGAATGGGTAAGTTTATTATGGATGGATAGGTTGTGAGTGTGTGCAAAGTGAAAGGATGAAAGTGAATCCTAAAGGAAGGAGGAGAAATGTCTCTACACATGGAGCCAGTAACCTGGTTTTCACCATGGTACTTGCCCAGGGCACCACCAAAGTGGTTTTCACCGTTGGATGAATTTATTTCTCTTTAAATTTTTTTTTCGATTTTTCCTTTTTTTATTTTATTTATTTATTTTTTGCTTTGTATTTTTTTTCAAGGCTTAATTTTTAATCCCCAATGAGTAAGGGCTTTTGTGATTCTTGTTGATCCAAGTCTGGGAGAGGACTAGAAATAGAATGTGTGGATGCAATGGTAAGGCTATATGAGTTCTCAAGATGGATGACGATACACTCAATATATTCTTTGCTAGAACCACTCTTAGGACTATTGATATCAAGAGCTGCTTGCACCACTAGAGGAGATTTGCATTCAAACTTAGTAGCCACAACACTAGGTGGTTCACACCCAATTCCTTGATATTGCAAATTGTTTATAGATTGTTCTTGTTGACTAAATGTCTTAGGAGATAGTGGGAGCTGATCAACATGAAAGATATACTCACCACATCCCATGTTTTTAATCTTGAACTTATCTTTGATCTATGATTGTTTTGATGTGGAAGCTTTTAAGGATTCTGGATCAACATATGTTGATGAAGGAACAACCTCTCGATTGACTGGATTTGTTATTTTTGATCTAGGTCACAGATTGTTGCAATATATGAATGGGTTTGGATCAACTTTGATGGTCACTTCAACTCCATTGTGTGGGAACTTGATACATCGATGATATGTTGAGGGAACAACTCTCATTTCATGAATCCATGGGTGTCCCAAGAGTATGTTGTATGTGAGATCTAGATCAAGGACTTGACAAACCACATCCTTAGTAACTGGCCCAACTCTGAGAGGTAAGGTGACTGTGCCTTTGGATGAACGCTCTTCATCATCATATGCCTTGATGGCAATTTTGTTTGTAGCATTCACAACTTTATCTGAATATCCCAATTGTATTATTGTGTTCAAAGTACATATATTAAGACCGGCTCCTCCATCTATCAGGACTTGTTCTATTTGATGTTTGTGTAGGAAGGCTTCAATGTGGAAAGGTGCATTAAGTGGTTGGCTTACAGAGGCATCATCAACTTCAGTGAATGTGAGAGAATGTGGAACAGAAAGGTATCCCACCATGGCTTGAAACTGGTCCACATTCAGATCAATGGGGATGAAAGTGTCTCTCAAATTTTTTTCAAGAATGGCTTCATGCGAAGGAGAGATACACGATAGTTCTAGGATTGAGATAAGCATGGGTGTCTTCCCTAATTGTTCTACTAGGTCGTACTCAGGTTTGGTCGATGAGGAAATGGTGGTTTTAGTTGGAGCACCCTACAAGGTGACCTTACCTCGATGAGTTGTGACATTACATTCAGAGGTAGATTCAAAAGAAGGTCCAATGCCTTTTAGGACAACTTTGGGTCTTTGGGTAGAATTTTTCAGGCGTTTTGTCCTTTATGATAATGGTAGAGACATAATTGTCCATCGAAATGTGATTAATAGTTGAATCATAGTTATAGGATGCTCTGGTATAGTTAGTCTGCTCATTTGTGGCTTTGGCTTTTCCCTTTTCATGTTTAGGGAATGGTTCCTTAAACATCTCATGTTCTTGATTGGATGAATGTCCTTCAATCTCAATGTCACCTCTATGAATAAGATCTTATATGATGTTCTTCAGCCGATGACAATTTCTTGTTTTATGTCCCTTGATCTTGTAATACTCACAGTACTCATCATCGTTCCACCAATTTGGTTTGACCTTTGATTCATATGGAAGATTGTCTGGAATTGCTATTATCTTGTTTGCCACTAGCTTCTTGAAAGATGACTCAAGTGGTTCTCCCAATGGGGTGTATTTCCTTTGTGGTTTTAAAGTTGTTTGAGTATTCACTTGGTTGTTTGTAGAACTTGATCTAGAAAGAATGATTTTGGGTCTCACTGTGTTAGCATCAACAACACCATCATTTACTGTGTTCTTGTTCTTTTTCCAAAATCGTGGCTTGTATTTTCCTTTAAAGTCCTCTTTGTTTTCTTTGAATATCTTAATGACTCCTTGCTCAATTAAGACCTTCTTTGTCACTAAGCCTTTTTCAATGACGTCCTTGAAAGTGGAAAAACAAGATTTCCTCAAGTCATTACCAATGTCTTTGTTGACATTCTGTGTGAACATCTCTACCATTTTTTTTGTGGAATTTCACAAGAGCATCTGCTGGCTAAATTCCTCCATCTTTGTAGGAATGATGAAAATTACTCCCCATCCTTTTGCTTGGTGTTGCACAATGTGGTGACTGCATATCTATTTCTATGTTGTATGAGAAATGTTGGATAAAAGATTCTGCTAGATCACCCCATGAATTAATTCCAAGTGAAAGTTGGGAGAACCATTCCATAGCTTGATCACCTAAGCTTTGTGGGAACAATCTCATCAAGTATGTTTCTTTTGCTGCTACCTCAATGCAAGCTGTGAAAAAACTATCTTATATGTGCCCTTAGGGTCTCCTTTGCCTCTATACTTATCAAACTTTGGTGTTACAAAATGTGTAGGAAAAAGGAGGCATTGGAATGCTCTTATCAAATGGATAGGGACATATCTCTCTCATTGTGTAAGCTAGTTTTGGTGTATTTATGTCCTCTATCTTCTTTTATAAGTCCTTTATTTGTTGTTCCAAATTGTTCTTAGGTGGAGACCAACTTCTTGTACCATATCCCATGCTCGAGCCACCAGGTGGAGGAAGAGGGTGTTGCATGTATGGATGGTATTGATCATAAACATGTTCATAAGGAGGGGGTCTATAATGATATTGCGTATGAGAACCACCTGGTATAGAGTCATAATGAGGAATGGAATATCTGCCTTGTCCATGCATATCATATTCTATGGGCATGTCATGAGTTTGTTCTTGTGTGTTGCCCCAAAATTTGACACTGGGTTTCCTTGTGTCCAAATTTTGAGCATTCCTCCAGATATCTAACTTCTTTTGAGGTTGTTCCTTAGCATTGGTATGCAATTGAGTGTATTTTTTTGCATAGGATCTCCGTGAGGGTCTGTGTAGACAAAATTGTTCATGAGGTGTTCTTTCATGAGTATCATAAGCTTTCCCATGTGTATTTGGGACCTCAGGTTTTTGAAACAAGGATGATGGTGACTCAGGCACAAAACATGGTCCTCTAGTACCTCCACTATTAGGTCTCCTTTGATCCATGTTGAGTTGAGTTTCTTGCATAGGTCAATTTTCCACTATTTGAGAAATGTCAAAATCATGAGGTATCTTAGCTCCACTTTGTGCCATCACTTGTAGACAATATTGTCTATCTCTTCTCATGATCTCTTCAACCAATCTATTAAAATAGGGATCCATGATAGAGTCTTCCACTTTGGCTGAATGTACTGACATGTTGTCCATATTGTCATTGTGTGTATCATTGTTGTTTGTATTATCCAGGTTCTCAATATTTTGAGTGTTTCTATAGATGTCCATGTCAGGTAATGTGGTATGATCAGAATTGAAAAATATATTGTTGTCATACTCATAGCGACTCATGTTTGCAGACTCTTGAGCCTCTTTAGTTTCTCTCCTAGATTTTTGGGAATGATTTTCAACCATGAACTAGGTCTTGACAAAGATGTGTGAGACTACATGAAAATGGAAAGAGTATGGAAGACCAAGAGTTGGATGGAACGTAAATGAATCTGAAGTGTACTTGCAATGTCCAAAGTGTAAGATCAAGCATGTATGTAGTAGAGTAGGTGTAGCTTCCAAAGAGATGATAGATCTCTTGATGAGGTAAGTTGTCCTTGACTCTAAGTAAGATCAAATGAGACCCAAAGGTAATATACCTTGACGTGGGACCACTTAGAAAAATGTTGTTGTCTGTAGTGTGTTGACAAAGTAAGATGAGGACTAGCAAGTGACCTTTGGACTCAAGTTTAGACAAATGTGAATGTAATGCAAGGTGTAAAGCAATGATGAACTTTGTGAGACCCAAAAATAGGCTGAATGCTAGATGAAAACTTGGAAAATAACCTAGGAAGCTCAAGAAATCTGAAACTGATTGCTCTTGTTTGCTGGATTTCAATGTTGAAGACAGACGTGCCTGTATACTTCACATACGCGGTTACCCAACACAAATGTGATTAGACACTGCACGGATGCATTTCTGAGATTTTGTGAATGCATTTTTGCTTATGATAACACAGATGTGCTTCTATCCTACATAGATGTGGTTACAGGACACACACATGTTTCCAGAATCTGAGTGCAATTTTTTCAATTTGTAAAGTTGTTTGTTGTGACCAAATCTGAATTTTTGACTGTTTTTCGTCACAAGAGGGCACAATGTTGATGAGGACTCAATGTTTTTAATTGTTTGGACTCAAAATGACTCAAAAGAAAGTGTGTTGTTTGATGTAAAAATGTTTTGCATACACTTTAAAACACAAAATACACAATGTTTTGATGTTTGATCTTGAATATTTGAATGTTTAAAAGAAGACAAGCACAATTGTTATGGTTGGCCAGGACAATAGTTGTTGATCCCACATAGGGTTTCCCTTGAGGCTACGCTATTCAAAGAATATACTTAGATGCTTGACCCCACTGGCTCCACCATCAGCACTCACTTCTTCGGGGTAGCCAAGCACCAGTCCCTATGAAAACTCCTCGCGGAGAACTTTGTATCTCTACTAAGAACCATATGTGTGTGGGCCACTCCAAAGGTTCGACCTCCTGCCCCAACAATTAGAAGGATTTTGAATTTCTAAAACAAAAAGGTGCTAGCAAGGGCATCTGCTCGTGTGGCCATACATGCGACACTTTCAGCTCTATAAATACAGAAGGCTCCCAGCCAATAGGGGTTACACCCTACTACCGATCAAATAAATTTGATCAAATGGGTTTATGGGGAGACATAGTGTCGGTATGAAATAATCAGCACATGTTACCCATGGCTTTCACCATGGATACAATTATTTATAGTGGTTCTGAAGAGGTGGGTTTTTCTCGCTACCATTTGGGTCATTCTCTCCTCACTAGTAGTCCTAATGACCACACGGGAAGACAGGCCCTCTAGAGATTAAACAAAAAGAGCCTATTGCTCAAGACACAAAAGACACTGGTTCAATTTTAGTGCACCAATTGAAGTGTTTGGTAATCTACGCAAACAAGGCATACAATAAAGATCAAAAACCCTTGCCAAAAATTTTGCAACAAAGATTTCTTAGTAGTTTTGCAATAATACCCCTCCTGCAAGCACACAAGTTAGGTAAATTTTAGATCCAAAAGACTTTGTGAAAAGGGGGCCTTCAACAAGACGTGTTGCTTCAAAGATAGGCTGTACCAATTTTTTATCTAGATCACAAGATGTTAGCTCGAATGAACCAGATCTGAAATAAAAATGATGAAATAAAACCCTAAAAAAACTAGAACACAAACCAAAAATTGAAAAATAAAAAACGCAGACATGATTGAATCTCACGCAGAAGCGACTACATGACACAGACACTCCTTCAACCCTCAAAGATGCGTTTCGGCAACACAAACATGGATTTGCAACGCAGATGCAATTAAAAGATGCACAAACGTGATTCGGGAACACAGACGCGGATTTGTAATTTAAAAAATGTAAAATGATGTCGCGGATGCAAATGTGATTCCAGGGGTCACAAACGCGACAGAAAAGCAAAAATGCGATTTTGGTATGCACAGGCGTGAAAATGTCAAAATGTTGTTGAAAATGTCAGATCTGCAACTTCAAAAGCATATAATCTACAACCAAGATGTTAAGTGCAAAAGGACAAGAGTCCCACCGGGTGTGCCAAAATGTTTATGGTAAAAATGGAAACAACAATATTGAAAGTCTGAATAGATTCAACCACAAAACCCTAGCCTAACAACAACAAAGATCCACCATAACATATGAAGATTACCTAAGACAATGTAAATCAACAAAATCACAAAGATGATACCATCACATGTCCAATAGGGTTTGAATCTCCATTCTTCCTATCTCCATTGATCTTGCTTGATATATTTGCTCTCATATTTTATGTGTGCGCTTAACAAAGAACGAAAATGTGGTTGCAAGTAGGCTTGATCGCATATGAAATTTTGAATGCTAGAATGCTTGGGGAGCTGAATAGAATTATTAGGAGGTTGATAATGAGAGAAGCATCTCCTTATATAGAAGACATTGTAAGAAATGGAGGGATAAGATTAAGAGATGTAAAAGATAAATGGTCGGCTAGGATTAGAGGGTAGGTAGAGAAAATAAGAAAATAATGAGAGGGTAGGTAGTGTAGGAATTAAGAGATGAATGACATGTGTCATGGGTAGAAAAGGCTAATGAATTAATTAAATAAATAAAGATTTATATAATTAATAGAAGAAGTGGGATCAATTAAATAAATGAAATATTTATTTAATTTAGGAAAAAGGAAATTTAAATAAATAAATGTATTTATTTTTATGTGGAATAAGGATAGAAAGGGATAAATGAATTAATTAAATAAATAAAAATTTATTTAATTAATAGAAGAATTAGGCTAAAATAATTAATTAAATAAAAATATTTATTTAGTTAGCTAGGACAATTTTAGGTGTCTACACATAGAGTCCTCATCAACATTGTGTCCTCTTGTCACGAAAAACGGTCACAAATTCAGATTTGGTCACAACAACAACTTCACAAATAGGAAAAATTGCACTCAAGTTTTACAAACGCGTCTGTGTTTGGTAGAAAGACATATGTGTCCTGTAACCGCGTCTATGTAGGACAGAAACACGTTTGTGTTATCATAGCAAACTACATTCACAAGATTCTCAGAAACCCGTCTGTGCAGTATCTAGTCAAGTCTATGTTGGGTAACTGCATCTGTGAAGTATACATGCACGTTTGTGTTCAGTATTGGGAAAATCTATAGTCCAGCAAACAAGAGCAATCAGTTTCAAAATTCTTGAGCTTCCTAGATTATTTCTCCAAGTTTCATCTAGAATTCAACCTAATTTTTGGTCTCACAAAGTTCTTCATTGCTTTACACCTTGCATTGCATTCACATTTGTCTAAACTTGAGTCAAAAGGTCACTTGCTTGTCCTCATCTTGCTTTGTCAACACAATACATACAACAACATTTTTCTAAGTGGTCCCTCATCAAGGTCTACCACCTTTGGGTCTTATTTGGTCTTACTTGGAGTCAAGGTCAACTTACCTCATCAAGAGATCTATCATCTCTTTGGAAGTCACACCTACTTTACTACATACATACTTCATCTTACACTTTGGACATTGCAAGTACACCTCAGATTCATTTACATTCCACCCAACTCTTGGTCTTTCATACTCTTTCCATTTTCATCTAGTCTCACACATCTTGGTCAAGACCTAGTTCATGGTTGAAACCCGTTGCCAAAAATCAAGGGAAGCTAAAGAGGCTCAAGAGTCTGCAAACATGAGTGACTATGCGTACGACAACGATATCTTTTTCAATTCTGATCATACCACATTACTTGACATGGACATATATAGAAACATTCAAAATGTTGAGAGCATGGATGATACAAATAACAATGACACATAAAATGACAATGTTGACAACATTTCAGTACATTCAACAGAGTTGGAGGAAACTATCATGGATCCCCATTTTAATAGATTTGTTGAAGAGATGATAGAAGAGATAAACAATATTTCCTACAAGTGATGGCACAAAGTGGAGCTAAGATACGTCATGATTTTGACATGTCCCAAATAGTGGAAAATTGACCTACTCAAGAAAGTCAACTTAACAAGGATCAAAGGAGACCTAATAGTGGAGGTAATAGAGGACCACATTTTTTGCCCGAGTCACCATCATCCTTGTTTCAAAAACATGAGGTCCCAAATACACATGGTCAAGCTTATGATACTCATTAAAGAACATCTCGTGAACAAATCCATCTACGCAGACCTTTATGAAAATATTATGTGGATAGATACACTCAATCACATACCAATGCTAAGGACCAACCTCAAAAGCAATCGGATATTCAAAGGAATGCTCAAAATTTGGACACAAGAAAACCCTGTGTCAAATTTGGGGGCAATACATGAGCAAACTCGTGATATGCCTTATGACCCTATATCAAGTGGTCCGTACATGAATTATCATTATAGACCAACTCCATATGAACATGTTTATGATAAATACCATCCATATATGCAGTATCCTCCTCCTCCACCGATGGATCAGGCATGGGATATGGTCCAAGAAGTCGGTCTCCACCCAAAAACAATTTGGAACAACAGATAAAGGACTTACAAAAGAAGATGGAGGACATCAATACACCAAAACTAACTTACACAATGAGAGATATATGTCCCTATCCATTTGATAAAAGTATTCCAATGCCTCTATTTCCTACACATTTTGTAACACCAAAGTTTGATAAGTACAGAGGCAAAGTAGACCCTAAGACAAATACAAGACAATTTTTCATAACTTGCATTGAGGTAGCAACATAAGAAACATGATGAGATTGTTTTTGCAAAGCTTAGGTGAACAAGCTATGAAATGGTTCTCCCAACTTCCACCTGGAATTAAGTCATGGGGTGATCTAGCAGAGGCTTTTATCCAACATTTCTCATATAACATAGAGACGGATATATCAATTGCCACTTTGTGCAATACCAAACAAAAAGATGGGGAGTCATTTTCATCATTCTTACAAAGATGGAGAAATTTAGCCAGGAGGTGCTGTTGTGAAATTCCACAAAAACAAATGGTAGAGATGTTTACACAAAATGTCAACAGAGAAATTGGTTATGACTTGAGGAAAGCTTGTTTGTCCACTTTCAAGGTTGTCATTGAGAAAGGCTTAGCGACAAAGTAGGTCTTAATTGAGCAAGGAATCATGAAGATATTCAAAGAAAATAAAGAGGATTTTACAGGAAATGACAAGCTACGATTTTGGAACAAGAACACATTAAATGATGGCGTTGTTGATGCTAACACAGTGAGACCAAAAATCATTCTTTCAGGATCAAGTTCTTCTACAAGAAACCAAGTAAATAATCAAGTAACTTCAAAACCACAAAGGAAATACACCCCCTTGGGAGAACCACTTGAGTCATCTTTTAGGAAGCTAGTGGCAAACAAGATAATAACAATTCCAGACAATAATCCATATGAGCCAAAAGTCAAACCAAATTGGTGGAATGATGATTAGTATTGCGAATATCACAAGAGAAAGGGACATAAAATAGGAAATTGCCATTGCTTGAAGAACATTATACAGGATCTTATTGATAGAGGTGATATTAAGATCGAAGGACATAATTCCAATCAAGAACATGAGACGTTTAAGGAACCATTCCCTAAACATGACAAGGGAAAAGACAAAGACATAGATGAGCAAGCTAACTATACCAAAGTGTCCTATGATTATGATTCAACCGTTAACCACATTTCGATGGACAACTATGTTTCTACTATTATTATAAAAGACATAACACATGAAAGTTCTACTCAAAGAGCCAAAGTTGTCCTAAAAGGCATCGAACCTTCTTCTGAATCTACTTTCGAATGTAATGTCACAACTCATTGAGGTAAGGTCACCCTGCAAGGTGCTCTAGCTAAAACCACCGCTTCCTCATCGACCAAACCTGAGTACAACCTAGTAGAATAGTTAGGGAAGACACTCGCGCTTATATCAATCCTAGAACTGTTGCATATATCTCCTTCACATAAAGACATACTCGACAAAGTCCTAAGAGTAACCTCTGTACCCATTGATCTGAATGTGGACCAGTTTCAAGCCATGGTGGGATACCTTTCTGTTCCACATTCTCTTACATTCACTGAAGCTGACAACACCTCCGTAAGCCAATCACATAATGCACCTTTACACATTGAAGCCTTCCTACACAAACAATGAATAAAATGAGCCTTGATAGATAGAGGAGCCGATCTCAATCTATGAACTTTGAACACAATAATACAATTGGGACATTCAAATAAAGTTGTGAATGCTACAAACAAAATTACCATCAAGGCATATGATGATGAAGAGTGTTCATCCAAGGGCACAATCACCTTACCTCTTAGAGTAGGGCTAGTTACAAAAGATGTGGTTTTTTCATGTCCTACATCTCGATCTCACATACAACATATTTATAAGACGTCCATGGATTCATGAGATCAAGGTAGTCCCATCTACGTACTATCAATGCATCAAGTTTCCTCATAATGGAGTCGAAGTGACGATTAATGGTGATCCTAATCCATTTATATAATCCAATAATTTGAGGCCAAAATCTGAGACAATAATTCCAATTAATAGAGAGGCAATCCCATCATCCGCATATATTGATCCTGAGTCACTAAAACCTTCAACATCAAAGCAAGGTGAGCTTAAAGGGAAATATCAGGATAAAGGCATGGGTGAATATACTTGAAATCAAACCATGTCGTTGAGGCAAGTCATGAATTAACCAAAAGAATATGGATGACCACATCCTTCTAAACGGGCATCTATCATTACACTAAAATGGGATCCTACTATATTCCAAGAGTGGGGTGAGATGGAAGAAGAAGACTTATACAAAATGCTTCACAGAGACATTGAAGATGATACACAAGATCACATCAAGATACCATACGAAAAATATGGCAAAGGATTTAAAATCCTACAAAAGTTTGGGTACGATGTTAAAAGTCCTCTTGGCTTAAGAAAAGAGGGTATCACTCAATTGTTGCAACCAAAATTGACATTTAAAATCAGCGCTCGAAAGGGCTTGGTTTCATACCTTTCAGGGTAAACACTCAAAAATTAGAAGAATAATTGCAAATCATAAATTTAAGTGATCAACAAGAGAGTTGCTATTCCACCGACTCCAATGAATGGGAATGGGGTCCAGACAAATCATCCAATGATTATGAGCTCACCGAAACATTCAAAGAACCAGATGAACCCAGATAAGAAGAGGAATTTTATAAAAAATTCAGAGTTGGTCAAGAAAAAAACCCCAAGGATCCCACATAGTCTTTGTTTTTAGGTTCTAGGTCAAAATCACGAAGAGTGAGGACTCCCATTGCTGAATGCGTTTTTAGTGATGACAATCTAGACTCGTTCACAATCTAGACAGATAAGGAGAGTTCTAACGATGACCTCGACAACTACCTTGATATACCTGAATATAACTGTATCTTCACCCTTACGCCCACTGACTTTGAAAACATTGATTGTCTTCCCCTTATTTACCACCAAATTATTGATTGGAACCATGAAGGACCTTTACAATTCGACACATTCCAAAATGATGAGGCCTTCATTGACTATTTGGGCATACGAGATGATCTTCTGCTTGGGGACCATAAGGCGGGATACACTATAGAACTCAACAGTGTGGCATATTTCGGTGAGGGTGTTGGACCTTCTAGTCACAAAAATGTAAAAATAAAAACAAATCATGGGTTTTATGGTGAAAAACACATTGTGGCACTATCTAACTCTTAAAAAGTAAAAATAAAGGACGTATCTTAGGGTGAAAACCTCTCTGAGGCGCTTGAAGATGGAAGGCTCAACATTCTCCTGGCATCATACGAAGAAAAAATATCCATGTTGGTAGAGGAGACTATCAAAATGAACATTGGTACATAAGAGATTCCACGTAACATATTCTTGGCACAATCTCTAACATAAGGAGAAAGACTGAAGTTCATAAGTTTATTCATAGAGAGACAAATCAATTTTCCATGGTCATATGCTGATATGATTGGACTGGATCCTGATCTAGTAATGTATCATTTGACAGTTAAACTAGGAGCAAAGATAGTGAAACATAAATTAAGAAAAATGCATCCACAAGTGGCATTATTAGTAAAGGTGTAACTTGAAAAATTGTTAGATGTCGGATTCATAAGACCAATTGACTATTCTTAATGGATCTCTAGCTTAGTACCAGTCCATAAGCCAGATCGCAGCATCAAAATATGTACAGATTTCAAAGACATCGACAAAGCTTGTCCTAAAGATGACTTTCCATTTCCAAACATAGACCTGATAGTGGATCTCATAGTGTGTCATGCGATGTTATCTTTGATGGACAAATTTTCTGGCTATAACCAAATAAAAATTGCACTTGAGGACTAGCACAAAACAACGTTTACTTGCCCTTGGGGAACTTTCTGCTGGAATCTCATGCCCTTCAGACTAAAGACTACAAGTGCTACATACCAAAGAGCTATGACTACTATTTTTCATGATCTTATGCATGTAACTATAGAAGATTATGTTGATGACCTCTTGGGAAAATCATTCGACAGAGACACACATTTGGACAACCTTTTAGTCATTTTTGATCGGTTAGAAAAATACAAAGTAAGACTAAATCCCAAGAAGTGTGTCTTTGGAGTAACCTTTGGGAAGCTCCTTGGGTACATTGTTTCAAAAAGAGGAATTGAAGCTGATCCAAAAAAAGTCAGAGCTATATTAGAAATGCCACCGCCTTCAATCTTTACAAGAAAGACTCCATTCCATACGAAGATTCATTGCACAACTTGCGAATAAATGTTATCCTTTTCAACACTTGCTACACAAAAACATCAAATTCAAATGGGATGATAACTGTCAATAGGCTTTTCAGATACTCAAAGATTATCTTCTGAATCCACCAGTCTTGATGCCACCAGTTCTAGAACAACCCCTATTACTCAACATATCAACTACACAAATAGCATAGGGGGCACTCTTAGCGCAACAAGATAGTGAGGGCAAATAAAAGGCAGTCTATTACATCAGTTGTACTTTGGTTGGTTATGAGCTTAATTACACACCAATTGAGCATGCATGTCTTGTTGTTGTTTTTGCCTCACAAAAATTACGACATTACATGATAACTCATAAAACTAAATTGGTTGCATGGATATATCCATTGAAGTATCTTCTCAATAAGGCTACACTCACCGATAGACTAGCTAAATGGGTTATGATCTTGAGAGAATTCGACATAGAATATGTAGACAAAAAGCAATGAAAGGACAAGCTATTGCAAATCAGTTGGCAGATGCACCCATGATTGATGATGCTCCTCTAATTTCAGAGTTTCCAGATGAATCCATTCTGATGGTATCACACACGAAACCTTCGCAAATATGTTCATCACAAAGTGATACTTTTATCTTTTCTTTTAGGGCACCTACTTGAGTGTATCCTCTTGAGTAGCTTATCCAATTGACAACATATGTTCTATCACAAAATTGTCAATTTCAGCCTAATCCAATTGACAATGTATGTTCTATCATAGAATTGTCAATTTATATGGTACTCCTTGTTCATCACAAAGTACCTCTCTCTATCCTATCCTAGGGCCTTTGCTTGAGTGTATCTTCTTGAGTAGTTTCCTGATTGGCAACATATGTTCTATCACATAATTGTCAATCCCAGCCCTATCTGTTATCCTAGTCAGAGGACCTGTTTGAGTGTATCCTCTCAGTAGCTTATCCAATCGACAATGTATGTTTATCAGAGAATTTTTGATTCAACCTTTAAGACAAACATGTATTCATGACACAAACACACTTGCATGCTACACAAATGTTCCTACATTTCACAAACGCACTTGGATTACACAGATGTGCCTCTGTCATGCACAAACGCACCAGCATTTCACAAACATGCTCGCATTTGACATAAACACTTTTTGAATCATAGACGTGGTTACACTCAACGCAGACATGCCTAACCTACCCAGACGTGTCTGGCACCAATGCAGATGTGCTTTCACATCTTTTTCCCCGCTTGACAGTTTCTACGACACACCTAATATGCATTTATTGACCTACCTAACATGCATTTATGACAACAATTAATGCAACAAAGTACAAGGAGGTTTTGTGGTACTCAATGGCTCTCCTGCATCCATTGGCCTCTGATATCAGCGAACGTGATCGAATTTGTGCATCAATGCCATCACTCCTGACTGCTGACTGCTCTTTGCTCTCTATTCACTCTTATCTCTTAGGTGTGTGGATGACAATCAAGATGTTTTCCCTCATAGTCTATCTTATAGACTACCCTAGCCCTAGTCTCCTGAGTCAGTCTTCTTTATCCTGTGACTGTCACTTTATCCTATCTTGTCAGTCCTTTCTAGCCTTTCTTTCTTATCGAGAGATTGTCTGCGATCTTTTCAGACATTTTCCTCCAATCTCTTGAGGGGGCATGTCATTCCCATCTTGGGGCAACTTTGTATCAATTTATCTTATCTTCTTTGAAACAATGCGACAAGTTGCATTGTCTCAAATAGGAGCAAAATGTAGACAACTAAAATTGTCATCTCTAATTAAATAAATAATTTTTATTTATTTAATTATTTAAGCCTAATTCTTCTATTAATTAAATAAATCTTTATTTATTTAATTAATTCATTTATCCTCTTCTAAGCCTTTTTCCTCATTTAAATAAATACTTTTATTTATTTAAATTATCCTTCGCCTAAATTAAATAAATATTTTATTTATTTAATTGATCTCACTTCCTCTATTATTTAAATAAATCTTTATTAATTTAATTAATTCTTTAGCCTTTTCTACCCATGACACATGTCATTCATCTCTTAATTCCTACACTACCTACCCTCTCATTATTTTCTTATATGTTTTACCTACCCTTTAATCCTAGCCGACCATCTATCTTTTACACCTCTTAATCTTATCCCTCCATTTCCTATAGTGTATTCTATATAAGAGGATGCTTTCTCATTATCAATCCTCCTAGCATTCTAATCAATCTTATGCAATCAAGCCTTTTTGCGATCAAGCTATTAACCACATTTCCGTTATTTGTTAAGCTCTTGTGCAGACATAAAATCTGAGAGCAAATATATCAAGAAAGATCAATGGAGATAGGAAGAATGAAGATTCAAACCCTAGTGGACATGTGATGGTATAATCTTTTTGATTTTGTTGATTTGCATTGCCTTAGGTAATCTTCATATGTGATGGTGGATCTTTGTTATTGTTAGGCTAGGGTTTTGTGGTTGAATTCATGTAGTCTTTCAATATTGTTGTTTCTATTATCCACTTTTCACCATACACACCTAGTTCAAATACTTTAAAACAACTTGATATGTATGTTCGTGTACACATGTACATTTTGCAGATGTGGATAGAAGATCAATGCATGGATGCAATCTAGTGTGGAGAGGACAAGATCTTTGCATTGTGTCATGAGTACAGATAATCGCCCATGGACATTGTACACTAGAGATAATTCATGTTTTTGTTCTGATTGTATTTTGGAAAACTATGTTGATTGCAAGAACCAAGAGCTTGGATATGTCAGTGAATGGAAATTGGTGCCACTAGATGTTTCTGACACATAGGAGGAAAATGAGGACGAAATCTTTGAAGACATTCCTTTGATTTTTGTTGATTATGACCATATTACAGGATTGATTAAAAAAGGTATATGTATAATATTTAATATATATATATATATATATATATATATATATATATATATATATATATATATATATATATATATATATATATATTTATTTATTTCCTTTAACAAATGTTGCATATGGAAATAAATTATAAGAACTTTTAATCGAGTAAATATATTTATAACTTGTTTCAAATTGCAGGAGATATTTTTGCAGTCATAGCAGAAGATAGAAATATAGAAGGTGTTAGTTATTATTTATTGTGTTGCACAAAAGAGAGAAAGAAGTTAATAAAATATAAAATGAGCGATGGAATGTCCTTTCCCATAGGTTTGAACTGATTTGAACGTTTAAATTAATTTATAAATTTATTTTAAACATGCACATGTGCACATGTTTTAATTTTTATATGTACATAGAGCTTACACAAATTTTTAATTTCTCATATCTTCTATACATGTACATGCAGGCTCAGTTGTAGTGAAAGGGACATATTTCAAACAAGTTAAAATTGTTCAACATGGGATTCATTTCACTGAATACCAAATTGACAACAAGGTATATCAATATAGCCACTTGGTCATTGTTGTTGGCCTAATTCTTCATTCAGTTCCACGTCGCGGGCGGTCTCAAAAGTGGAGACTAGATAGTGAAGATCATGAGAGAATATTAAGTGTTATTGAAGAGTAGCCTGAACCACTTGATGTGGTGTGAAATATTTAGTACACCTAAGTACATGTGTTTGAACCTATGAATTTTTAATTTAATACCTTATAATTTTCACTTAGATGCTTAACTTTTTCCAGATGAAACTTCTAGATTTTAAATTAAATTGAATATGTACATTAACATGAGCCTGTTCATTTGATATATGAATACTTGTGTGTTTTTTATATTATTCATGGCTTGTGTGGAGTGGATATATTAAATTATGATGTGTTTTTTATATGCCTTGTGATGTTAAATAATAATACGCGTGTACATGTACAAAGTAATTGTGATGTGGATTCAAATTGAAAAATGTCTTAAAGGGGATGCATGCTGCAATTAGGATGTATGAAATTACCTGACATGTGTGTTTAACATAAATTCATAAATAATAATTAAAAATTCAAAATTTGATTTAAATTAGGACATGTGTGTGTTTAAATTACCCGATACACGTGTGTGTGTAAATTTACAAAGTTATGAAATTTAATATATATTAAATTATTGTATGAGCAAGATGTATATAGTACATGTACATATATAAATTCAAAAACTCATTTAAATTCAATGCATATCTACATACAAATTACATGTAGTAAAATTTAAAATTATAAACATATCAATCATTTTTTAATCTATCTACATGTACACAAATTCAATCACAGATATATATATATATATATATATATTTGAAAGTTTTAGAGTTCTTAAACATTTTTTAAATTTCATTTACACCAATTCAATCTAGATCTATATAATATATATATATATATATATATATATATTAATAGATTAATAACTGCAGAGGGGCAACACCCTTGTATTAATCAAAACTTGAAAAATACATAACTGGTTCAGAAAGAGCCGTTTGGGGAAAGGGCAAACTGAGATTGCCATCAACATTATCCAATACTGCGTCAATTTCCCCAAGAAAGAGATGCTCAAACACCATGTGGGTGAGAAGCTTCACCCTTTGCTTGCTTGTCCCCATATAGAGTAGCATGGCTAGGAAGAAAGTTGGATGTCTGCAGGCGCTTATCAGAGATTTTGCCTAGGAATGCCATCTGACGACAGGTTTCCTCCAACAAAATTGGTGTTTCCATTGTAAGCAATAGAGAAAGAAATGGGAAGAGTTTGATATGTTAAAAATAAGTAGGTCATCCTTTATTTATCTCGCCAGCTCATAAAGGTTGAGGAGATTGAGGGCTTAGCTAAGCGAGCTAAATTACTTCACACAAACAAGGTGCATCTTAAGCATGCCACCTTAATTGCAATTGATTGTCTCTTTGATATCAACCACTGTCCGACTTTATCATATCTAAAAGTAATGATGAAAATTAGATATCTTCTGACAGTATCTAAACCAGAGCTTGAGTTAATGACGCTGGTAAGATAATAATACCGAAACCATAAATAATACCAGTAGGGGATAATCAAGAGGCCAGTTAGATTTCATCTCCCGGTAAGAACTACCAACCGGTAGGGGCCAATATCATTGGGGGCACATACATCCCTTCTTAGAACAAGATCAATTGTAACACTTCCACCATAATAATCACCATAATCAAAATGTAGATGTGCCTCAATCCGAACTGGGTATCTAAAGAGAGAACTGGATGCAGCTGCTTATCAGAAATTTGCTAGACTATCGTTCTAGCAGCATCAACAATGACACTGGAGTAACTCCGAAGAGATCCTAAACTAGAGTGTAAAAATTACTAGTTGGGGGAAAAGTGCAAGAGGCCTGTGTAAACAATGGCAACGCCAACCAATAAAGACTGGGTAGCTGGGATGGATACCCCTACCGGTAGGAACCAGAAAACCACCATCAAAGGGAGACCTGTACCCGGTAAGAGTACATCCCCTGGTATGTACTCCCGATTGGTAGAGACCAAAACTTCGAGGAAACAAAGAAGTTCATTCCTCTGCCAAAATAAATGCAGCATTAAACCATAATAATTTCTATAATCAAGATTTACCTATGGCCGAGCTGTATGCCCGGATCAAGACCACCGTCGGTAATTGCCATCTTAGATATTCTATCAGCTTCCAAATTGCCTTCTCTATAGATATGGTTAATCTGAAAATCTTCAAAGGTCTCAAGCAAACCCACCATAGGTCGAAACCATAGGTTGAGATGCCAACTGGGGGTATGGTTACTATGAACAACATTGATAACATTTAATGAATCACCCTCCAAATGGATTCTTTTTATCCTCAACTCAGCCCCCAATTGCAAACCTCATAATGCCACTCAGAATTCAACCTCATTGTTACTGGCCAGACCGATGTCTTCAAATTTTTTCTTAATGCAGATACTTTCAGAATCTCTAATACAACATCCAATTCCACTACACCCCGGATTCCCTACAGAGGCACCATCGAAGTTAATCTTATGCCACCCTGGTTCTAGGGCCTCCCATTTAACATTCAATCTTGGATTAACCAATATCTCAGGATTACCATTTCCGAAAAGCGAGGGGATGATCAAATTTGGGAACACAAGCTTTAACTTCCAATCCCAGTCAGTGTATAGATTATTTTTCAGTGATTTGGACTTAGTCGCTTCGTTCAGGAGCTCAACCAGGTGGTTCTCAATTTTCCCATAGAGGGCTAACTAGCCCATCTCTTTATCCTGGAAAATTCTTCGATTCCTTTTCTTCCAAATTTCCTAAATCATCAGTGAGGGAAGGATAACAAATAAGTCCCCAAATAATGCCTTGCATTTTGATTTGGGCCATAGTAGAAACCAATCATACAAACCTTTCGGAAAAGGGCATACCAGATTTAACTTACCCATAAAATGCTACCAACAGTTGTTGGAGAAATTGCAGTGTAGCAAAAGGTGATCAATTGTTTCCTCTTGATTCCGACATAATACACATCTACTAGGCCCATTAATACCCAATTTAAGGAGTCTTTTATTGGTTAATATTTTCCTCTAAAAATCCATCCAAGCAAAGGAACCTGCTTTAGGAAGTAGATGTTTGTGCTAGAACAACCTAACCGACCAATCCTTTTTATCTACTGCAACTTCTTTCAATTCATAGCCAAAACATACCTTATACTTACCATCATAAGAGCCAAACCATCTAATGATGTCCTCATCTGGGGATGGATGAATAATTTGATTCTTCAAAATATCGATAAGAAGGTCTTTCTAATTTTGGGCTAAAACCAAGGGGTACAAAGAGTTCCACACCCATTTGTCCATACCATTCTCCTTAATTGAATGACCATAATCACAGACCTTGTGACCCCAAAGTTGACATGTTTCTCTCATTATAGGTTGAAGAATGGGGTTATGACACAAGGTTTCATCGCCACTCCAAGAATCCAGCCAGAAGGATGCATTCCTCTCATTTATGACATCCCAAGTGACCTGATCGCTAATGATTTCTTTGCATTCCAGAATAAAATTCCAAATGGTCGAGCCCCTGGGAGGTTTGGTAACTGTGAGAATCCTTTTACGCTCAAGTGAGTCCAGATATTTGTGTTTAAGGATTCTTGTCCACATTTGATTACCGCCTCTACAAATTTCCCACACCAATTTTGCACCCATAGCCAAATTCATAATAGAAATCTGTCGAATGCCAGCACCTCCAACATTTTTTGGTTGGCTTATTTTTCCCCAGGCAATAAGTGGAAACTTCCCTTTGTCATTCGATCCATTCCAAAGGAAATTTCTCATTATAGTAATTAACTCATCTTCTATGGTAACCGGTAGCTTCATGCAAGCCATGGAGAAAACGAGTATGGCAGAGAGGAGTGATTTTATCATAGTAAGCTTGTCGGCAGATGGTAACCACTTCCCTTTCCAATTTTCAAGCCTAGCTTTACATTTCTCAACAAGATGTGTCCAATAGCAAGTCTTATTGCGGCCACTAAAAAGAGGAGTCCCAAGGAATTTACCTAGAAAGTTTGCCTCTTAAATTGAGGATTCTTGATAGGACAACTTGCATATTCGACATTGTGTTGATAAAGAAAACTTTTGACTTGTTCCAATTCATTGTTTGCCCTAAAGCCTTGCAATAGTCATTCAGGCATGTATTTATTATCCTTGCCTCTCTTTTTCTAGAGGCTCCAAAAAGAATAGTATCATCAGCAAATTGCAAGTGGGTTGAATGTTCAACTCCTGTAGCCACATTGACACCCAGCCAACGACCATCACGGTGAAGAGATTTCATCATCTGACCTAAAGCTTCAACCATAATTATAAACAGAAATGGCGACATAGGATCCCCTTTGTGAATACCTTTGATAGTTCTGATACTTAATATAAGTACAGATCCAATAGCCAACAAGATGAGAGGGGGGGGTGAATCATACAAACTTAATCATCCATAAAAACATCAAATTCAACCTCAGTAACATATATATCAGTAATATAACCAAAACTGTTAAACATGCAAACTCAAAAGCATATGAACAATATAAACCTCATAACACCAAATTTAACGTGGAAACCCAAATAGGGAAAAACCACTGTGGGATTTCGGACCCACTAAGAAATATACTCTTCTAGAGTATGCTCGGTTAAAAGAAAATCCTGTTAAAGATTACAAACACATTGCTAGATGTGACCTGGTTAAGGGATTTCCCTCAGATCTGTTAGGATCTTCACTTTGTTAAAAGTGACCTTGTTAAAGGATTTCAAACACTCAATCAGAATGTCACCTTGCTAGAGGGTTTACATGTAAGACTATTAAGTCCACTCGGTTAAGAGATTTTCTGTCACTTTCACAAAATAACAGTAATAAAATCTATCTACAACTTCACATCTAAAATGCTAAAGCAGATTCCTATTTGTTCAATACAGTCTAGACATAGAACTAATCTTGTCTATCTATTGGGCTTCTATACTCTGTTATTCTAACAGGTCTTCAAGCTTCTGTGCTCGGTAATCACTATGTAGCATCCTTGTGCATACACTTGCCCACATACATTGTTTATCAACAGTTTCCTATTTATAAACAATTAGTTAACCGCTTAATCTCCTTGATCACATTTCCCATGATCAATCATAGCCATCAGATCCTCAATCTTGTCTAGGTTCAATGCATCTTTCGATCTGAAAACATTTTAACCCACCTTGGAACTTGCATAATAGTCTTGGAACTTGAGCCAGGGTATTGTGGTTCAATCTGAGCTGTAGATCTTCATGCCAACTTTTCATTGCCTTAGATTCATTAACAAACTTCTTCCATGGCTTACCAATCATTTAATCCACTCCAACTCATCAACTTCCTTCATTAAATAACGCATGTAAACATTTAATGCATTCTGTTATAGCTCGGTTACAACTCGGTAATAACTTGGTGAATACTAAACTTCACTCGGTAGACATTCCGCCTTCATTAATCGATAGCGATAACCTTAGGGTTTACCAACTAGGTTCCTTAGGGTTTACCGACTAGGTTCTTTGGTTGATAACATAGTATAGTATTAACCTTTACATTTTACAACATATGTATGATGTTAAAACAATCTAAAACATCATGATCTCATCATTGTTTGAGTCGGTAGTAGTTGCCCATTGAATACCTTATTCATCCCCTTATTCATCATATTCTTTCTTGTGTCTTTTACCGACATCTTTATAATCTTCATATCATACTTCTCAAGATATGGCAACATCATACGAAATTAGAAAATCAATTTCTTGACATCAATGACAAAATAATAATATCAAGACAGTAGAACATCTTTAATCAGTTATATCCATAATCATTAACAACCTTCTCAATATCCTTATGAAATGCCAACAATCTTTCTTTGTCTGTTATAATGCAATATTGCCAATAACCTTTTGTTGAAGGGAAGAAACCATGAGATGAACCGTTAACTAAAACTGAGAATTTGGGGTTGATAGACAATTCTTGACCCAAGTGATCCATTCATTACAAAAGCCAAATTTCCTCAATACTTCTACAAGAAATTCCTTGTCCACCATAACATAGGCTCATTATATACAACTTTAATACCATACAAGAAGCTTTAGTTTTCCTAGAGGTGTGGAGGGTTTCATGAGTAGAGATGATGCCTTCAACAATAGAGCGACCAGGGGCAAAGCCACTCTGTTCCTATGAAATAATATATTTTAGAAGAGGTTTTAGCCTGTTAGCAATGATCTTTGTTACTATTTTGTAAACTAAGTTGCATAAAGAAATTGGTCTAAAATCACCCATTTTCTGAGGGTTCTTCTTTTTTAGTACTAAAGCTAGAAAGGTATGATTGATGGCTCCTAGCATAGTCATTTTTTTTTCTGGATTCTTCTATTGCTAGGTGCAAATCTTGGGCAATAATGTCCCATAAATGCTAAAAGAAGGCCACAGGAAAACCATCAGGGCCTGGAGTCTTATCAGGATTCAACTAGAAGTTAACTTTCCTGACTTCTTTTAAGTCAATAGGTTTGAAGAGCTCTATATTGTGACTTTCAGTAATTAAAGGAGGGATTGCATCTAGAATTCTGTTTCTTGCTTCCTGAACATTCTGACAATTTCCATTCATCATAGATTCAAAATGTCTTACTGATTCCCGAGAAATATCCTCATAATCTCTAGCAATACTACCATCCGGTTTTACCACCTCTGATATTCTGGACCTGCTCCTGTTGGCAATAGCCGATTTGTGGAAGAACTTGGTATTTCTATCACCATCCTTGAGCCAAAGTTCCCTGGATTTTTGTCTCCAATGAATTTCTTCACGCTGGAGAATTTAATGTAGTTCAGACTTGAGAGAGCTTTCCCTTTGGAAGAGTACTTCATTCATGCCTAACTTAATGACAGAATTGGAAAGATCCTCCAGTTCTTTCATAACCCTGAGTTTCTCCATATGGATGTTTTGGAACTGACTCAAATTCCACTCTTTGATTTTGATCTTAATATACTTGAGTTTCTTATTTATCTTGAACAACCTCGAGTTGTTTATGAGAACCGGCTCATTCCACCATGCTGCTATCAAATCATGTAGATCTGGCACTCTAAGCCACATCGACTCAAATCGGAAAGGATGGCCACCCTTAGAATGTCCTAGAGACACATTTAGGAAAATAGGGAAATGAACTAATCCTATAAGGGGTAGAATAGATGATTCAAGAATAAGATTTTGTGCTAGCCAATCACCAGCCACTAGAAACTGATCAAGATGTTCTGCAATTTCAATGAAACCGGTACACCTATTTCTCCATGTAAAGGTACCATTCTTCAGGGCAACATCCAATAATTGATTCTTATCAACAAAATACTGGAAATCTTTCTGAGCCATACCAATCCTCTGAATACCACCCTTCTTTTCATTACTTGCCAAGATAGCATTGAAGTCGCCTGCAAACACACAGCTGCCCATAGTGATATTTTGGAATCTGTTTGACAGGAGTGCCCAAAGCTCACGTTTTTCATTAGCAGCAGAAGGTCTGTAGACATTAAAGAGATTGAAACTCTCATTTTTGCATAAACTAGTGACCAGATAATGCTGCCAATATTTATCTTCACCAAGAAGAGTGAATTGAACATTCAAAAGGATTCCAGATTATTCCCATGCCACCAGAGGCTCCCTCATATTGCCTCAATAGACCTTTCCATTGTTTCCATACTTTCATTTTTTTTTCAATCTCAGACTAACTCCATTTAGTCTCCTGTAATACCCAAATATCCCCCTTAGTCTCATCAATCTGGCACTTAATTAAATGCCACTTGTCAGGAGAATTAAGGCCCCTGACATTCTAGGATAGTAGTCTCATGGAGCCTGGGGAAGGGGGTTCCCCTTCCCTAAGTTAATTTTGGATTGCCCATTAGTTGCACCTACGATTATCAACATTTTTTTCCTTGATTTTCACCCCCTTTTACCCTTTGGATGGAAATTTGGTATATTAATATGTGACTCAGACTTCCCAAACCCTTTTACAGTATTATCTATTATAAGGTTGGCAACCAGTTCAACATCTTCTTCCCATTCTGAGGCAGAGGAAACAATTTCTCCTTCTTCCAAGCCAATGGTGAAGCCTTTCTTGCCTGGATCAACTAGTAGAGGGGGAATAATCTCATCCTCCATCACACTAAAATCACCGACCTTATTGGGTACTGAGGAAAGAGTAGCTGCAAACTCTGTTATAATATCCT
This sequence comes from Cryptomeria japonica, assembly GCF_030272615.1. Taxonomy (NCBI): domain Eukaryota; kingdom Viridiplantae; phylum Streptophyta; class Pinopsida; order Cupressales; family Cupressaceae; genus Cryptomeria; species Cryptomeria japonica. Next base: position 353,155,318 of record NC_081413.1, read on the forward strand.
TTTGAAGGGTTTTAACATCTTCCAAAAGATTTTGTAGAGATTGAGCACTTTCATTGTTGGCAGTTTGGGCTTGTTGATGGCTAGACACAACAAGAGGAGAATAAACAACATGATTATTCTTTTCTACCTCCTTCATGCTGGTCGTTGAGGATTGTTCAACATCATTTGCTTCCCATTTTTTTGTATTTTCCTTGACTAACTTCATGTCAATTGGCTTAGTTTGCACACAAGCATAACTTTTAAGGATAGAGGTTGATACTTCATATTCAAGACCTATGTGCTCCCTTGAGAAGCATTTGGGGGAAAGGTGCAACTGATCTTCCCTGTCAATCCTTTGAATCCATACCTCTCTGGCCCCAATAATTTTGACTTCTTCTAGGATTTTGGAGATCTGGCCAGTATTAATGCATATCCTGATAAAGCTACCCCACACCCTATCCTCCAGAATATCGTCCATAGAAACAAAAGTTCCAAGCTCTTTCTAGATATCTTTTATTATCTCAATGTGCCAATAGTATGATGGGCAGTTATATAACCTTAACCAGACTATGTTTTCTGACAGGGTATGGAATCGGGGATTAAAATTTGGTTCCAATCAATTATATGCACCCCAATCCCATCCAAAGTACAAGGACCTTTATTTTTAGCATTAAACATGTCCTCATTTTTCATAAACTCAATTAGATAATAATCATTCGGAAGGACATTAAAGTTAATGTTCTCCCCCATTGTGATCTACACCATTTCTCAAATTTTCCCCTTAACCATTTGCCTCCACCCCATTTGGTAAAGAAACAGAAATCTTGAAGATTTGACCTAGCCAAATTGATCTTATTATCATCCAAAATAACACTGGGTCTCGAATTTTTCCTTACCAGTTTGTGGATGGTTGGATGAGCCGATGGTTTGTATCTTTGCCAGGGTTCATTTTTCCCAACTCGATCCCGATTAGATCGTTGGTTTCTGGCCGGGGCAGTGGACCACCAGGCCTCAGCACGATCGATACAGGAGGTTTTGTCTTGCCTAAACCACCCATTTCAAAATTCATTAGGGTCATTACCTAGAGGTGGTTTAAAACCTTGCCTATGACAATTAGGGATGTTAAATTTTCCTCTCCGATACAGAGGGATTAGGTTTTAAAATTGACTTCCAATTGCATGCCAAATCAGAAGCAGGAAGCTTCGCATTTCGAAACCAACCATCATTGCTCCATGAGAAGACATTTTTCTTCCATTCCTGTGAGTTTATTGGCCTAAGATTACTATTTGTGTAGGGGTGACTAGCATCTGATTTCCCTTGTGGGCCAGGATCCCTACTACCTCTCATCACAAGATAAGGTGCATCCACCTTCCATGGTCGGCTTGGGGTTTGATCTTTCCATGCTATTGATTTGAGAGCTAGTTGCTTGCTGATCGTAAGGTTCTGTATTGCTTCAATTGGAAAAGATTCATCCACTTCATCACTCTAAGACGTGATCTTCCCCTGACCCTTGCCATGGATCGAAGCCCCAACAATCTGCTCGTCGGTTTGAAGCCTGCTGATGCCGCTGCCTCTGCCAAATTCGCCACCTTCGCTCACCATCATGCCGAATTAATGACAAATCTAATACGTTACATATAATCAAACACATCAATTGAAAACTTATAAATTTAAAGTATATAATCAAACGTGCAAATATGATCAAACACAAACTGTACATATATATATAAAACTTGTGTATGCAATCTAACATGTGCATAATCATATATAATCTAGGAACAAACACAAACTGTATAAAGTATATAATCTAACCATACATGCATGATATATATATAATCCACCTGATCAAACACAAACTATATAAAGTATAATCTAACATGCATGCATGAAATATATAATCTGATCAAACATAAATTGTATAAAGTATAATCTAACATGTGCATGAATATATAATATGAGTCTAAAATGTACATATAAAAAGATAAACAAATGATCTATAAAGTGGCAAATCAACATGCATCATGTCGGCCACGAACAGAGCGACCCTCTGAGGGAGAGTCCTGGTGAGAGTCTGGATGTCCAATAGACCCCTACAAAAGTAGAATTCATTTAAATATTAAATATATAGATCTACACATCTACATATACATATTATTTAAATATAATCAAATATGACTAGTTAAATTAAAATAAAAATATAAATTGTAACATACACATGTGTATGTATGTGTATATACAAAAGACCATAACTAACATGTCCACTAGTAGGTGTACCATCAAAATAATCTCTCCTACACACACACTCAGAGCTCAAGCTAGGAGTGACGTGAGCTAACTGTTATACATACATGTGTATTTTAGGATTAAAGTCTAAACAATAAATGATACTTTAAACTTCTATTATATTTTTAAAAGATGTATATATAGAAATTGTACATTACAATATATACATCTTTTAAAAATAAATGCACATGTACATACCTGTGTATTAGGAGTAGGCTGTATAGTCCGATCATGTCCTGTGATCATACATACCACATCAATCATGCCTACATATCTCTCTTTGGTTGTACGTATGACTGAGGAGTGTAAGGGGCTAACTAGATGAATAGGTATCGAGGATGAAGTATCTGTCTCTATTAGCATATCCATAAACCCAGTCTGGCTCAAACCTCACATGTTCTCCTCAAATGAATCCAATCCCTCATCTTTTATATGGACCTAATCAGCTCGTATCTCCTCCTCTGTAGCAACAAAGTGATTTGTAGGTGGGTCAGTTCCTAGAGCATGCATAGAGAGATGAGAATGTTGTGACTGTCCTAGGGTATGTGTCGATGCAGCAGTAGTCTGCACGTCTTTGAGAATATCCTCTCTAACAGCAACCAATGGTACCAAGTCGAGATGAAATAAAATGGTAATAATGTAGCAAGTCATCGGCTAAATACTGCGACATCTGTACATGTCTACCACCTCCTGCTATAGCTGCTACCTCATCTAGCAAGGGCATGCCACCAACAATATACTGATCATCTAAATCTGAAGCCACCCCATGACTAGAAGATGCATGATCTATCAATGATTTGGAATGTGGTTGGCTCATCATATATTTTCCCATCCTGTCAGATGATATGGTGGTTGTTGTTGATGCAATGTCGCCAATCCTATCAATTTATTCTATCTGAGAAGCAATCACAATGTGATCCGCTATGGGGGCAAGGGCTAGGACTATATGCAAAAATCTCTCACCAACAAGGTCCCTGTGTCTAGGCGGAGCTCTATCACACCTACGATATGCATCTCTATCAGCAATATTGCCCCTCCCCTGTCCATAATATGTCAGAATATCAAGGTAGTTTGGTTTCAACTGACAATGAACCTCAACATATACCTGTTGTGAAAAGTATAATGGAATTTGGTTGTTATTAGGATAACATACCATGGGTAGCTAAGAAGCGTGGGTAAATCAACGATGCAACTTGTGGATCAATACATCTCATAGCCTGATATCCTCTCACCTCACTCTTCTCTTGATACTATGAAAAAAATCTCTCCTTGATGGTCTCCTTCGAGACCACCCTCAGCACATCAACAAAAGAATGATGACCCCTCACCTCACACCTCAACTGTATATAGATATCAACTATAACCTTTGGTGAAAATGAGGTGTGACTAACTAGATGGTCCCTCAATGTCCGCAAACTATGAAAAATGGATTGGCATGTACTCTTGTGCACACCATCTTTCTGTGGGTCATCTAATATAACTCTCAATCTCTGTAACTCACGGTCACTATAATGAAAGATGGTAGCAATATCAGGCAATAAAGGATCCTGCTGTAGAGGATCTACATGCTTCTAATTAGGAGCATGTGGAGGTGGATCCTGATCAGGTACATCATGGCCTGGATCCTGGGACGCCATCTATCTAGGTCTAGGTCATAATAAGTTACAATAAATACGTAAGCACACACACATGAAGTGCATTCAATTTAAAACATTAAATTAAAATCAATTAAATTCTAGAGAGAGAGAGAGATGGTTAATCTTGAGCTCATGTTAAAAATTAAAATGTACACATGTGAAGATCTCGCATAATTCATAGATATATACATTCAAAGTTATAACATAATTCAAATTTAAATATTTATAATTTTAAAGAGAGCGAGAGGGAGATTGAATTAAAAATATATAAATTTATCTATATATCACATACATACATTTTAAATTATTAAAATATTAATGAGAGAGACAGAGATATCATTTTCATGACAGAGAGAGAGAGATCATTAATTTCAGAGAGAGAGAGAGAGAGATCATTAAATCTATATATACATTTACTAAATTAAAACATAATTTTTAAAAATTAAAATACATGCTGAGCAAATTAAGGGACTTTAGAGAAAAAGACTAAATCACAATGTGATAAGTATGTGGTCAAATTGGGTCCTAACTGTAATACCCTAAAATTGGTCATCTAAACCATGGGCCCATAATTTCGACAACATCACCAAGGTCCTAACCAAAGGCAATTAAATCAACTTTGAGCACACAATTAATTAATTCTTCAGTCATTAAATGTCACAAGGCAAGTGGATAATTCTATATTAATTCTATATTTATTTAATTAATTAAATCATTCCAAGAAAATCATTTTGATCTATTATCCTATTTAATTTATTAAATATCCTTGCATATTTAATTAATTAATAAATTTTCCATTAATCATTAAAAAAGGAATTAATTTATTACAAAAGAGGAATTAATCACAAATCAAGAGTTAAATTGAAAATAAAATAAAAGAATTGAATTGAAAGAGAAATCAAACTTGAGATATTATTTCTTTTTCTAAATTGAGATAACTTGAAATCAGAAAAACAATTAAATGAATTTTAATCATTCTCTAAAATTGGAAATCAAATCTTTTGAGAAAAGAAGTTTAGTTGCATTGAAAAGACTCTTTTCTTGAATAAATCAAAGAATTACCTATTTTTATCTCAAGTGCATGGAATTAATTGAATTATATCTCTAATGAAAACTCAAACTTCTTTTCTGAATGCATTTCAATTAAACTATAATTGGAATCTATCTCAAAGTTAACTGAATCTGATTTCTCAATTATTTCAATTATCCTAAATTGTGCTTTTTCTTGATCTCTCTTGTGATTCTCTATAAATTCAACCTTCATCTCTCATTCAAAACACCCTAGAGATTAATTGTTATTATGCAGTTTTTTCTCTGGAGTCATTGAAGATTTTGTGTTTGCTTTTTGAGATTATTTCATCTTAGTTTAGTTTCTTTTTGCATATTTTCATGATTGCTTTAATTCATAGCTTACTATTCATCCATCTAGTATAATCTTTCATCCATTTAGCTTAATCTCATACTCATATAGATTAAATCCTTCATCTTGGTGTAGTCTAGTCATTGGTATTGCTTATACAAATCTAAGAGCAATCTTATACTCGCATCTTTTAGAAGGCAATTAGTCAATTTGTTATGGTTTTCATATTCATGCTTATATCTGTCTAACCATACATGTAATGACTTAATTGAAGTGTTGTGTCTTGCAGCTTACAGACTTATTCCACTTTTTCACACACACATTTCTGGCGCCCACTGTGAGGTAGAAGACTACATCTTTCGACCTCGGAGACTAACTTTTTTCTTGTTTTTCAGGTTTTTATTTTTTCGGATTTTCATCTGTACAGTTGCTACAAATTATCGTATGATTTTTCCCACAGTGTCAGATGACAAACTGCAACTATCATGCAATATCGTATGAATTATCATACAACTCGGTGAGAATCGTTGTACGATATTCTGTGTTTCTGGGTTAAAACGTAGATTTCTTTCTTTGGGTTTTCTCAGCCAATTTTCATCATACTAACGCTGACTCTGGCTTGTTGTTCATCATCTGAGAAATTTTCACAGCCTAATCATTTTGCAGAACGCTTGTCGAAGAATATGCTTGTCAAATAAAGACAATATGACTACTGATTCGTTGTCTTTGCAGGTTGCCTAAGGAGATTCGAGAAAACATTGTGTATTCATTAAATTCATTTTTTAGGCACCTAACTTGCTATCTGGTTAATGAACAAATATGTCTTTCATGTTTTAAGAAAATTCTGAGAGGTAGGAGAGTATGCTCTTGTCTACATAGACAATTAGAAATCCAGACTCTTGAGGCATTTTTTTTAAGTTTGAGATTTGTACATCTTTAGTGGGCCTGCCCTCCCGAGGAGCTAATAACTCGAAGCCATTATGGCCGGTGAGAGGGGAACGACCCAAGTGGGAATGACTTAACGCCAAGTACTCTAACCCACTATAAAATAAACGTGATTTGATGAAAATCAAGTCAACGACAGTGCTTGGGAATAGCTCTCCTTTGTACCTTTGGGTATATTAAACCTTGGTTTTCAAGGCTGGGAGACCTCTTAATTGAGTTTATACCTCGACACGCCGAACGGATCCCTTACTAGTTCCAATTAAGATTAAAAGCTACTCGGTTCACCTCCGAAAGGGTGGATAATCTTTGTGCAAGAGAGATAGTAACTCTCCCAAGATACTTGTCATTTTGTGCCCCCATTAGCATTTGGATTCGGCTAATACAACGTTAAGAATCCATTACGTGAGACTTAACGGTTGTATTCTAATTAGCTATTGGTTGTGTACCTGAGTCTGCAAGAAAAGGTTTTCTTCTCTCACCAATTTCCATAGGGTTAGCATACTATGATTGGATTCGTTATACATATTGCGTGTTTACTATGTTTTCATCCCTGAAACTGAAACTGAAATACCAAAATTGGAGAAAACAATAAACAACTTAGTAGTCAAAACTCTGTTCGTGTCAAAAATAGTCTATCCTAGTCAAAACTCTGTTTGTGTCAAAAACTAGTCTATCCTAGTCAAAACTCTATCCGTGTCAAAAAATAGTCTATCCTAGTCGAAACTTTATCTATGTCACAAACTAGTCTATCTCAATTGTCCAAAAACTCAATCCATCTCAAAACTGGTCGTCGTCAGTCATTAAAAACTCAGTCTGTCAGAAATTTTGTCTCTATCTAGTAAATTGTCATACAAGTCTTCTGATTTATCATCCTTCTATATATCTTCTATCGTATGAAATTTCATCAGGTCTAACAGTTTGTCGGCCGAGCCTCAGTTTTGTGTCGTACGAAACCTGATAAACTGTCATCCTGCTTAGGGAATTATCATCTGGTCTCTGATTCTGTATTGTACGAAACACCATTACATTCATCAGTTTTTCATCTGAGGCATACCCATCTGTCGTATGAGCCTAGACAACAACTCATACGAAAGACTGCTAATATCATCCTGGAGCTATTAAACTATCATTTGGTCCTATAAAACCTATCGTATGAATCTCAGATTTTGTCAGTCCAAAACAATCAAACTTGCCTAAAATAGTCTACAATGAGCATAAAACTGGTTATCATCATTCTGAGCATAAACAAATCTAAACAATGCACTTTTGTCATAGTGTTGCACGATTTTGTCGATCATCTTTCAGCTAGTTCAATCAACCATTTATCAAACTTAAGTCACTTAGATAACATCTTACATAGGATAGATCATTCCTAAAACTAGACCGAGTCTTAGTCACTTCTCTCAAATCAAACTAGATAACTTAGATAAACATCTTACACAGGATACATCATTCCTAAAACCAGACTAAATCTTAGTTGCTTCTCTCAATCGATATGTTAAACGAACAACTAGCTTTAAATTTGATCTTGACTTCTACATCACAAACATCTTTAGGTCACATCAGTCAATAAAAATGCCTATTCAAACCAAAATTTCTTGTAAGAAGGCTACTGAGGGAAAAGGACAATCCTTTTCATATCAAAATAATCCATTTTACTTAAAAGATCCTCTCACTGATAAACCTTCATCATCAGATATGCCAGTTTATGACCAGTCCTTGTCTCCCACCATATCTGGAACAAAACAAGAAAGACAACTTGCTAAACACAAAACTTATGATGATATCAATATCCATGATACCGATAGTGATTCCTCATCAAGTGAATCGGAAGCCTCTGAACCTCCAGAAACTGATATACAGAAATGTCAAAAAGATAAAGATTTCCAAAAAATGATGAAGGTTATCATGGCTAGAGAAAAATAAGACTATTTTCTAGAACTAGCAAAGCAAGGAGCTAAACTTCCTACTGGTTATAATGTTGAGGCCCTCATCACTAAAGCGGAAGAGACACCATTAGAAATGGTAAACAAACAATTACAAGCGTTACGAACTGAGATCATAGGACTGAAAAAACAAGGATAAATTACCAAAGCAATATTCTATGGACACAATATGCTCATTTCCATTTGATAAAAACATTTACATGCCTTCATTTCCTTCACGAGTGGAGATCTTGAAATTTGACAAATATGATGACAACTCAGATCTCCAAGATCATATCAGAGAATTTTATGCTTTATGTATGAAGTTCATGCACAACCAAATGTATCTCATGCACCTTTCCCCGAGAAGTTTAGGGGGGAAAGCTATGAAATGGTTCTCAAGCCTACCAATGGGAATAAATTTTTTTGAAGAATTAATCCAACTATTTCTACAACAAAACTCCTATAACATTTGTCACCTAGTCACTATGATAGAGCTTTGCAATACCAAACAGAAAACAGGAGAGCCCTTTCTCACTTTTCTCAAACGATGGAGAAAGTTGTTCTCTATATATTCATGGCCTATTCCAGATTCTTAGAAGATGGATATATTTGTCAACAAATTAATCCCTGAATTGAAATACACTATCCAAATGCAAGTTTACCCTTCATTCAATAAAATAGTAGATAATGCTCTCAGGATGGAAGATGTGCTTATAAAGAAATGAGATATCTCACTTTGGAAAGAAACACAACAAGCTTCTAGCTCCAAAGAAAAGAACAAATATTGGAAATATGGCAAAGACATCAACAAAAATGTTGTTAATGGTGGAGCGATAGACACTATTAAAGAAAAATCAAAATCCACAATATTTAACTTGGCTAGTGGCATGCAAGCACTCAAAGCAGCTGAAACCGCAGCAAAAAATCCTTCGAAGAAAGTAAAAGAATGGTTTAAAGAGAAACATTGGCTTTCGAAACCTAAACATGACTTCACTCCTTTGGATGAATCATACAAATCCACTTTCAAAACTTTATTGGCAAATGATTTGATAACCTTACCAGACAATTCTAGGCCATATGATCCGGAAGTTAAACCAAAATGGTGGAGAGAAAACGAATACTGCAACTACCATCGAAACAAAGGTCATAACACAAACAATTGCATGAATCTTAAACATGAGATTCAAGATCTCATTGATGTTGGAAATCACACAACTAATGCTAATCACAAAGCTTTCAAAGATCCCTTACCTATTTATGAACAAGGTGATCAACATGATTGAGTCTTCCCAACCTGAATATTCCAATGTGATTATAATCAAAGATAAACAAAATGAATCACGAAATGCAAATGCTGTGACCCACACTCAAAAGAAAGTCACTCTCCAACGAGCTAGTTCTTCAAATCCTGATAAAACAACTTCAAACTTACCAACCTCATCAAACAAACAAACAGATACAACATTTGCTAAATTTAAACAACTAACTTCATCATCATTCCCTGGATATAGCATTGTCGAACAACTGAAAAGAACAAATGCTCAAATCTCCATCTTTGAATTGCTCAAAATCTCTTATGCTCATAAAGAGATCCTAGACAAAACGTAGCTCACAACTAATGTCCCAAAAGATTTAGATATCGATCGGTTTCAATCTATGGTGGGCTACCTAACTTCGCCTCATTATCTTACTTTCTCTAAAAAAGATGACAACTCATTGAATCACCCACATAACTAGCTATTGCACATTGAGTTAAATGTGTTTTGATAGATGGAGGCATTGGGTTGAATATTTGTACCTATAATCTACTTACACAGCTAGGCTTTTCTAAAAATGTCATTGATCTGGCCAAGAAAATAACAATCAAAGCATATGATGAAGAAGAAAGAACCTCTAAAGGTCTGGTACTATTAATAATCAGAGTAGGACCTGTAGAAAGGGATGTTATTTTCCAAGTGCTCGATCTTCCTTTGTCATACAACATCTTACTAGGCAGACCATGGATTCATGAAATGAAGGCAGTTCCATCTACATATCATCAGTGCTTAAAATTTCCTTATAACGGGGTTGAAGTCACTATTCCTGCTGATACAAACTCCCCCTATAATGCATTGACAAAGAGTGCTGATATCTTTGTACCTCATAATAGAGCAGCCTCTACAGCTGAAAGTTCAGAAACCTTGATCAAGGACTTAGAAAAGAAATTAAAAATCACACATACTGGCATGGATGGATACAAGGTAGAACCAGTACTTTCACTCATTTCTCTTCCTCCATCACCCAGACAATCAAGAAAACCATCAGAGGTTATGAAGCCACAGATTTCCACTCCAAATGTCATCTATGATGGTCTCTTTGTACAATCCTCTACTTTCCTTGCAGATGAAATAGAAGAGGATGTTGTTCTCAAATGGATTTTCAAAGAAGATAGTGAAAACAAAGAAGTAAGACATTGTGATATTTCTTTGACACACTATGGTCTAGGATATCAAATGATTCAATGTATGGGATATTTAGGTACTGGTCCTCTGAGAAAAAATCAAGAAGGTATTATTGAACCCATTCATCTACAAACAAAGTTTGCAAATGACAAAGCTAGACAGGGATACAATCCAGGAAAGATATCAGACCAAAAAGATGTTTCTAAGTGTAAGTGGAAGAAAAATACATTGCCTTCACTATCACAGGAAGTAAACACTCAATAGACTCAAGAAGAGTATGAAACGTAACAAAAAGAAACTCTAGAAGACTTCAATGATATCATAGATGAAACTCAAGGGCTGATACGCTTGAAGCTACAAACAGAGATAGAAGAAATCCAATTAAAAAGATAGGTAGACTATGAATGAAAGCTAAAAGAAGGAAGCACACAAGAAAATTCTTCACCTACTATGTCTCTCTCTAATAGGACAAAACAAATCAGGTATGGAATTACACAAGAAGAATTGGAAGCTACATAAATAGAACTAGTCATTAGTCCAGAAGAAGCCGAATGGAGTAGAAGACATGAATTCATAGAACCATCAAGGTTATGTCAACAGGTATGTTAGATACAAGTGATACATGAACCAAATCACGAAGGAACTTGCAACATCAAAGATGTAGGTATTGACTTTATACATAAATTCACTCAATCACTTGAAGAAGAGTCAGAAACTTTCTCTTATGACTCTGATGACTCCAACAACAGTCCTATTGATGATTATACCTGATTCTCTACAAAAAGGATATTAGAATATGTTAAGAAGACAAACACAAACACACAAGAAACAATCCAAGTGTTAGTGTTAGAAATCACAAATCAAAAACTATCCTAAGCAAGCATATCAAGAGAGACACAAAACACAAAATGGAAAGCTTAACAAAACTAAGAAATGCAATAAAACATCTCCAAATTCCCTCCACCATGTTTGTAGCTACTCCTCCCTTGTTCCTCTCCTCTCCAAGTTCCAAATGTGTGTTAGCTCTTAGTAGCTTTTTGCACTATTCTGGATGTCTTATGGAGATTCAAGATTGAAATGATTAATTATGAGATGTCAATGCAAGTGTAAAGCAAAATAAATATGAGATGTGATGCTCTCCAAAAAGGAGATTGTTAGGATGACAAACACAAGCAACAAGCAAGAAACCAATTGTTAGTGTTAGAAATCACAATTTAAACAGTAGCCTAATCAAGCATATCAAGAGAGATACTAAGTAAGAAATGGAAAGCATGCAAAGATAAAATAGGTAAACTAAACTCCTCCAAATGTTGACCAAAACATTCATAGTGGCTCCTCCCTTGTTCCTCTCCTCTCTAAGTTCCCAAATGAGTGTAGCTCTCAGTAGCTTTTTGCACTATTTTTGAATGTCTTATGGAGGTTCAAGATTGTGAATAAAAGCTCATGAAAATGCAAACATGAACAAGCTAAAAATGAGATTATTATCTAATCTAGTGTTGATTTAGTCCAAAAAAGTAAATATAAATGCTTATGCTAAATGCTCTCTAAAATTCACTATAGGTTAGATGTGTTGGTGCCCAAAACCACAGATTGGAAAATCCAAAGACTTGTCAAATCTTCAAGTAGTCCAATCAGCCTTGGCCAACGAACAGGGATAGTCAAAGACTAAATCCCTCTGCACTTTAGGCTCCACTAAACCTAAGCAGGTGTACCTCACACTCTCAACCACAAAAGAGATTATTTAAAGTGGATTTAAGCCTTTTAGAAAGTTACAAACTAGCAAATTGTTGTCTGCATTTATGCTTTATTATGTGCTTTAAATAAATGCCCTCGAAAATAAATGATTGTGAATATATATTGACAATTAGATTGCTTTCAGGACCTAAAAGACATATGCATAGATTAGTTCATATAGGATTGGAATAATGTTTTTCTATCAAGGACCTTGAATGCATATAGATCAAAACCTTAAAAAATCAATAACAGACCAGTGCCTCTATCTAGGGATATATATGACACTTTGTGGACAAAATATCTTATCAACTCAAGAGACAATTTCTCATCAACTATGAAGGTTCAGTATGTGTTACACAAACAATAAGAAGTCAATCTTTCACTTAATGCAACAACATGTGATTCACATTATAGAAAATCTATACATAAATTTATCAAGAGGACAAAGATAATCATCAACACAAAAGTGTGTACAATATTTGGAAAAGAAACAACGAACCTTGTATATTAACCTTCAGGAAATGATTGCATACATAAGCTGCACTTACAGATACTTCATTACAAATTGCTTGCACAAAATGGTACTTCTTCTTCCTATAGACTTCCCTAGTACAAATGACTTTCAGTCCTTACATCAACATGATGTTCTATAAAAATCTCCCCCCTTCTGTAAAACTCACTCCCTTTAAATATATGAATCAAAAGGCACATATGAAAGGACACACCCTTTCATACACAAGAGGGAGTTACAGATAGTTGCATTCCCAAAGGACACACCCTTTGGTTTGAAAAACAATTACAAATGAATCCCTAAAATACAACATGAAGACATTAATAATGCAGATTTAATATTTCATTTCCACTTGAGTTCCTAATTTCTAAGCTTTGATAAAAGTTTCCTGCACATAAGTTAAACCAATTAGGTTCCTCAAATGGAAAGTAAATCATGATTTTCCTTTGGTTAAGTTTTGCATTAAAAATTAGATCTTTTCAAATGCATAAATAATAATTCTCCTTAATCAAAGTTTTTACAACTTTTCTAGAAAATACTTTTACAAAATTCACACTTTGATTCCGCATAAAAAATTAACCCTAATACACATGTTCCACTTTATTCACTTAGGGTGAAAATATCATCCTATTGACTAATCCAATATTATTCATGAATACTATTAAATATATTTCATCCATTGAGGAAGCATTTCCAAGATAATGATTTAACGTATTTTTCACAAATAATAAAATCATTACATCTTTAGTATTATATTAATTTATTAAAGTAAGAAATACTTCTTGTCCCATTGAAGAAATAATATGTTTTCTCTGCACATGAAATGACACTATTTAGATATTGCAATAAATCAAACATTTATCCTTCTAGGGCTAAAATAATATCTTTAATAACATTAGAAACATTTTGCGAGATCAAATTTGACCTAAAAGGAAATATACCATATAGACTTAGGGAAAAAATAACTCAAAATATTGTGCCATATAGTCACAAGATTTACCAAAATAAAAAATTCAAAAAGAATAATATTCCCTAAGAATAATAATATTGTATTAATAACATTTTGGGAATACATTACACTTGAATTAAAACTTTCCAAAACCTAAAAAAAATTACTTAATGACCAGCTTTGGAAAAATTAAAAATACTTTACCCTAAAGAGATATATAATCTTTTTACATAATTAGAGTAAAAATATTTCTTAAAAATATGATATAATAAGGATCCAAAAGTAAATTAAATCTCCTTGAGTAAATATTCCAATGAGAGTGATTTACTTTCACTTGAATAATTTCCAAAGTAAAAAGAAATTTGCTATAATAACCTCTTTTGGTATGGAAATTTAACTTTTGGAAAACTAATAATCATTAGGGCGAAATGGGCAAAAAATTGCATTTTAGGGTTTCTGAGGACAAGCGGCGCTGGGGTGAGGAGGCTCTTGGTGATCCTCTTTCGCCTCCTGATCCTTTTGGCAATCGCTCTGGTCATGTCCTGCAATGGGTTTTTTGGAATGGTGTATGGGTGGATGTGTTATCGAGGGATCATTCGGAGTGGCATCAAGGGCATCTGAGAAGACTGCGTTCTTCATATTTTAAGGGTTTCTTTGGGCCGCGATAGAATTTTCATGTGCATGCTAAGTCCCATGGGATTGGGGGGTCTAGAAAAAACCCTTAGGTAACACCTCAGCATAGCACTCGAAGAAACCCTGCTCGCATGGCTCGGCCAAAAATTGTTTCACCCCCTGCTATGGGGAATAAACCTTTAGAGAAAGGTTCCTTACCCAAGAAGGTTTGGTCGCCAATGCCGTGTATCTCTGCAGTTGATGCCCCATTTGATAAAAAAGCTCAGGATTTGCATTCCTTGGCGGTTCTTATTCAGGTTTGGGGAGATAATGTTTTGCTTTCTAAGCTCCATCATGAAATTCACTCTCTCTGGTATGGAATGCTCTAGTTTCAAGTTCTCTCTACAAATATTTTCCTTGTTATCTTTGATTCTATGGAGGCTAAACAAAAGGCTTTGGAAAAATCATATTTGTGGGTAGGTCATAATTTAATCTATGTGGAAGATTGGAAACCTCTTTTTTCTGTATCACAAGATATTGTTAAATACACACCCACTTGGTTTTCATTTCCTGACCTTCCCTATGAATTTTTGGATTTAGATATTTTACAAAAAATAGGGGATCCATTTGGAAAATTCATTCATTCACATTCAATTTTCGAGGATGGGGTTTTTAGGGTAAAAATATGTGTTTTGCTTGCTTCATCTGTTGTGATTCCTTCTAACTGTAATTTAAAATAAATTGATGGTATCTGGCATCAGAGTATTGTCTGTGATTCTGTGTGGTTTTCTAAGGCCTCTATAACCATGGATGTTGGCCTTTTTGTTTCTCTTAGGGGTTTATCATTTGTAGATAAGGTCATTCAGCCTAGGAAAAATGTTTCAAAATCTGTTCCTCCCACTTCTAAGGTTGATGAGGGTAGTCGACCTAAATCCCCTCCTCTGCAAAGATTTCCTGTTGATGGTGATATCCCTTCAGTTATACGGAAGGATGGGGAAGGTGCAACAATGCTAGGTTTCCCTTCTTCTATGAAGGATGGCCTGCTCATCAATTCTCAAATAGATGTTGGTCTGGTGGCTAATTGTATGGAATCTTTCCTTCCTGATGATTTAATCTCTAAAGTTCAGAAAGTGGTTTTTGATCATAACATTACTTTGAACTCAGATGCTACAGACAAAGTAGTTGAAGTAATTGATCAGGATTTGGTTAATTTAAACTCTTCTTTGGTTATTCCCCCAACTGGTAATCCTTTTGATATTCTATCTGATAAAATTTAGGATGTTGAAATTGCTTTAAGTCTAACTGGGGATGGGGATGGGAATGTGGGCTTTGATCCTATGATTAATAAACCTCTGGTTCAATTCCCTTTATCCCCTACTTCACCATCTCCTTCTCCTATGAAGAGGGGTAGGAAGCCGAAGGCCTTTTACACACATTTAGAAATTGATGCTGGCATTCAGTCTACACTCTTGAGCCCAAAATCAAGGTCTGGTAAGAAAAAAACTAAATTTAGTCCACCTTTCACTCGGTCTATGGCTTCCAAGCATTGCTTGAAGACTGAGCTGGAGAATGTTGACCTAACAATTGAGAAGAGGGGAGAGGATGCCTCCCCTCGAGTGCAATGAAGTTTGTCTCTTTGAATGTTAGCGGCTTAAATGCCCCTAACAAAAGATGCCTCATTAAATCAGAGTTGGATTTAATGAAGTGTGATGTGTTACTTTTGCAAGAAACTAAGTTAAGTTGTCAAGGTGCTGATTTTTTGTTTTCCAAATGGAAGCCTTGGAACTTTTGTGTATCCCCCTCGATGGGGGCATCTGGGGGTTTGGATTTCCTTTGGAAGGATATGTCTATTGATTTGAAATTGGTTGTTTCTGCTCCCTTTTGGATGTTGGCCTTGGTTAGAAGTAGTGTTTCGAATGTTAAACTCTGGTTGTTCAATGTTTATGGTCCGATGTCAATTGGGGGTAAGAAAGCTCTTTGGGATTCCTTATCCCTCACCCTTTCCCCCCTTCATGGTCAGTTTGTGGTTTTTGGAGGAGACTTGAATGCCATTTCCTCTGATGATGAGAAGTGTGGGGGGATTTTGCCCAATAAGCGTATCTTGGAGGACTTCTGTGCTTTCATTTTAAGTAATGATCTAGTGGATTGTAAAACTTTGAATGGGTCATTTACTTGGACAAATAGGAGAAAATATTTCTCACAGATTGCTGAGAGACTTGACCGTTTTCGGGTTTCTGACAATTGGATTTCCTCTAATGTGGATGTTGTGGCCTTGGTCTTTCCTTATGTTGGTTCAGATCATTTTTTGGTTGTGTTATCCATGTTTGACGACAGAGCCCCTGGTCGTTCTTCTTTTAAGTTTGAACCAATGTGGTTTCGTGATCCTTCCTTTTCTTTGCTTTTACAATCCTGGTGGTCTGCGACTCCTTTTGTTCAGGGCACTAGGATGTTTCGGTTTGTTAAAAAACTCTCTTATCTTAAACAAGAAATTAAGAAATGGAATGTTCCGCATTTGAAAAATATTTTTACTGAGAAGATTAAGATTCAGGAAGAACTTGAAGCTCTTAATGCTAGGGTTATGAATTATGGCATGGATTCTGCTACTTTTCAGAGACACAAATCTTTGAATTCTCAGCTAGAAGAGATTCTTTCGAGAGAAGAAATCTATTGGCGTCAAAAATCCAGAGATTTATGGTTGAGTGATGGTGATCAAAATACCAAATTCTTCCACACTTCAGCCAAGATGAAATGACAACGTTGTAGGATCTCTTGTATTCAAAACTCTGATCGAGTTGTTTTCACTGAAGAATCGGAGATTGCTATTGAGGGTGTCTAGTTTTTCAAGTCTTTGCTTCAGAAGAGTCATCTGTTTTTAATGATAATTTTGCTTCTTCCATTCCTAAGCTTATAACTGATGAGGATAATACAATGCTCATGGCTCCTTTTTCCATCCAAGAAGTAAAAGATGTTGTCTTCTCAATGTCGCCTGATAAGGCCCCTGGTCCTAATGGTTTTACTATTCTATTCTTTCAAAAATGTTGGTCATTTCTTGGGGAGGATCTTCATTTGCTTTTAGATGAAGCTAGGTGCAATAGGACTATGTTAAGAGAGCTTAATTCAACTTTAATTCCACTCATTCCGAAAAGTGAGAATCCTAAGTCTTTTGTGGATTTTCACCCAATTGCTTTATGCAATACCTTATACAAAATTATTACTAAGGCTATTTTCTTAAGGCTTGCTAAGCTCGTTCCTAGAATTGTCTCGGGTGAACAGGGGGGTTTTGTCCCTTATAGGGAAATGATAGAAGGGGCCATTGTGGCCCATGAGATTCTACATTCTATCTCTCAGTTGTCTATTTTGGCCATGATTCTCAAGTTGGATATGATGAAGGCCTATGACAGGGTAAGTTGGCAGGTACTCTTGTGTGTGCTTAAGAATTTTGGGTTTGGAATTAAATGGGTCAAATGGGTTCAGGCATGTATTAGTACGGCTATGTTCTTAGTAATTTTGAATGGTTCTCCATGTGGTTTTTTTGCCTCATCTAGAGGACTTAGGCAAGGGGACCCATTGTCACCCTTCTTGTTTATTATTCTGGCCGAAGCTTTTAGTAGAGCTATCTCATGTACTAGGGAGAGTGGCTCGTGGAAGGGGATTTCCATTCCTCATATGGCTACGAGTCATACTAATTGCTTATTTGCAGATGACACATTATTGTTTAGCAAAGCTACCATGGGGGAAGCTCAGGTCATTAACAAGATCATTTTGGATTATTCTTTGTTCTCTGGATAGGAGGTTAATCAGACGAAATCAAAAAAAGTCTTCCTTAATGTTTCCCCTCTGGTGCAGTCCAGATTGTCTTGCTTTTGGGGCTTCTTTGTGGGTCACTTTCCTTGCAAGTATTTAGGGATCCCATTTTTTAATGGTTTAGAGAAACATAATTTTTGGGAATGGGTTTCGGGGGTTATTTCTTCAAGAATTATTTATTGGTCTCATAAGTGGTTAACTTTTTTTGGTAAAATTGTGCTTATTAGAGCTGTTTTAAGTGCGGTTCCTATCTATCTATTATCTATTTTAAAGGCTCCTAAGAAGTTTGTGGATTCTCTATGATCAATTGTAAGATCTTTTTTATGGAATGATAATGTGAACAAGAAAGATAGGATCCCCTTGTTGTCTTGGGATAGGGTATGTGCTCCTAGGGACAAAGAAGGTGCAGGGGTTAAGGATCTTGCTAAGCAGAATTTGACTCTTGGTGCTAAGTTAATTTGGAAACTTTATAAGCAGTCCACATCCAAGTGGGCATCTATTTTGTCTGTGAAGTAACTAAATAACTATTCTAGGGAGGCTATCTTTACTGCTTCTTCACTTCCCAAAGGGTCTATGATCTGGAATTTCATGGTTGAGTGTAGATCTGTCATTTTTCTAGGATTGTCCTGGCTTATCCATAATGGATGTAAGGCTAGGTTTTGGGATGAAGTATGGAATGGCTTCCCTGCACTCTCTAGTCTTAGGGATTGGTCACCCCTTATGTCCATCCTTAAATCTTCCCGGGGTATTTTTGTGGCTGATTATTTTTTTGTGGATTCCTCGGGCTTCTTGCTTGTGGCAAGATGGAAATCAATTGATTCTCTTCCATTGGATCAAGATGTTAAGTCCATGTTCATGGATGAGGTTAAGAAATGCCCATTACTCTTCTTTGAGAAGGATGATGAGCTTATTTGGACTTATTCAAAATCAGGGGAATACTCGGTCAAAGAAGGATACAATTATTTGTCTTTAGATGTTAAAAGGGATGATTTGCCATTTAAGTTATTTTGGCACACTGCCCGTTTGCCCAAAGTAATGGCATTTGCTTGGCTGGTTTTTTAGGATAGAATTCTTACTTGCATGAGATTAGATAGGTTGGGTATCGCTGTGTTTTTTCCTTGTATCATGTGTGGTGGGTCCCTTGAATCAGTCGATCATCTCTTCCTTCATTGTCCCTTTGCTCATCATTGCTGGTATTGGCTTTTTAATAAGTTAAATTGGAGGTCTTCTCCTAGTAGGGACCTCAGATCTCACTTCTTGAGTTGGCCCCTATTATATCCATCTTCATTTTATGCTTGTCTTTGGATAATTGCTCCTTCTCTTCAAATTTGGAAAATTTGGCTTGAGAGGAATAATAGGATTTTTAAGAAGCACTCTTCCCCTTTGCAAGATGTGCTCTTTTGTATTGAGAAGTTTATTTTTGAAACTGTCGTGGCCTTCATTTACAAAGGTACTAGTCTGCAAATACTTTCACACCATGGGATAATTAGATTACCAAACATTGGTCAGCCTTACAATCACTCCCTTTGAGTGGGGAAATTTCTAAACCGTGACCTTTAGTAAATAGAGTGGAGGTGGTCTAGTTGCCTCCTCCAGCTTCAAATTTTAAATTGAACTTTGATGGAGCATCTCGTGGTAACCCTAGAAAATAGTCCCTTGGTATTGTGGTCTCTGATGACAAGGCTGGTATCATAAAAGCTCAATGCCAATGTATTGCTTATGGAACTAACAATGTGGCTGAACTTCATGCTCTTTCCACGGGTCTTGATCTGCTTCTTTCATTACATTTGTTTGATGTTATCATTGAGGGTGATTCTCAAGTTGTTTTTTACATGGTCACTAATCGCTCATCCCACTCCTGGCATCTAAAGTATTGGTTGGATAGGATACTTGCTCAACTTGAATTGTTCAATTCCTTCACTATGGTTCACTGTTATAGGGAAGCTAATAAGGTGGCAGACTTCTTGGCCAATAAAACATTAGATGAGGATATCCAATTTTTGGTTGATGTGGCTTCTAGTTCTCTACCTCCTCATCCAGTTTAAATGTTTCTAACTCATTTGCTGAAGCACGACCTTGTGCCTTGCCTGGTGATTATATTTAGGCATGCAGCTTAATGTGGTGTTGTTGGTCTTTTTGGTCCTCATTACTTCATTATGTATGCATTATTGTGTGTAATCTCAGTCTGGGTATGGTTTTTTGCCTTTATTGCAATTGGTTGGGACTTGTGGTGTGTGGGAGAATCTTATAATCATGCTATAAACTTTGTTTACACACTATTTTTGTTTGTTTCTAACTCATTTGCAGAAGATCAACCTTGTACCTTGCATGGTGATTATATTTAGGCATGCAGTAATGTGATGTTGATGGGTCTTCATTTCTTCATTATGGCTGCATTACTGTGTAATCTCATTCTGGGTACGGGTTTTTTCCTTTGTTGCAATTAGTTGGGACTTGTGGTGTGCGACGACATCCTATAATCATATTTTGCATGTTGTTTACACACTTCAATTCTGCCCCACGATTAGCATTATTGTCATATGGTTTTTGCCTGTATAATTCATGATGTCTGCACGGTTTTCTTGTGTTGATTTCATGATGGTTGTACTTTTGTCCGGATGTCTTGCTTTCAGTTTTAACGTTACATTTATCTTCTTCTCAAGCGGTGGTAGTTTTTTGAGTTATTTCATTTCATGTGGGGGATTTCGCTCATGTGGTTGTCTTGTGCTATTATTTGGCATGCTTATGTTGATTTTTGGTTATAAGCATTGTGCGGAAATTGTCATCATTTTTATGAAGGTGGTGGCCTGTGGTTGCTTTTTTGCACGTATGCTATGGGTTTGCTTGAGGTAACATTTACTGTTGCATCCTTTGGTGGTTGTGTTGTTCTCTCATAATGGCATTTGATCTCTTTATATTCCTGTGCTCTCTCTTGGTTTTGCTTTATCTTTTTAATGGAATCGGTGGGCTATCGCATTTTGATGCCTCACAAGCATTATGATTTCCAAGACTCTCATGTTTTTGATGATGAAAATATCGGTTGTCTATTTCAAGTTTATTCGCTGGATTTCTCTCTGGCTGGTGGAAAGCTCAGGTTGTTCTCTTGCTGAAATTGCATCTCATTTTCTCACTATTTGTATGGATGTGCTTTTGGATTCTGCTATGGTCAGGGGCACTTTTTGATGCATACTTCCACTCCTATTTCTACACTGTTGATGATTTGGATGGTGCATTATCTAATTATCATTTTGATTTTAGTAATTTTGAGTATGGTGGTTTCCTATCTCGTTCTCAGTTATTATCTTCTAGTTGGCACGAGGAACTTCTTTCAATTTTTAGAAATGACTTGATATCTAACCTATATGATCATGATACTTTGTTTTCTATGGTAGCTCTATTAGATCATGTATCACTAGATTGTTTGGCTGTAGCTATCAATTTATTTTCAGGTATTCACTTTCTCTTAGAATTGATGCATGTTGTTCGGTCTTTGCCTATCCAGATGGTGCCTCCTGTAGATCTTGTTGATGTTGATACCCCCCCTTCTTTTCCTCCGTTGGAAAGCACTAGTTCATGATACATGAATCCTTAAATGAAAGCTGTGATAAAGACACTTGGCTTTGCAGAATAGTAAAGGAATTATAGAGCAATAGATAAAGGAAAGGTTTTTGGCTCATGGCATTTGGCACAAGGCTTTGAAACCTTCTGTCTTCTTCCATTGATAGAAGCAGTGGAGTATACTTTTTAAGAATTATCCGATGGGTTTGCTAATTGCCTTATGGGCTCTATGTAAAACTGATCTTATATGTGTTGTGACCACATTTTGTATGTGGCAGGATGTATAAATTGATCTGTTAGATACTATAGGTTTATTTTATGAGCTGTGACCGGAGGTTTTCTTCCCAGGGTTCTTTCCTCCGGTATGCTCTTTGAATCCTATGTAAAAAATATATATATATTAATAAAAATTTAGTGGAACATTCCACTTTTTCCCAAAAAAAATTACATTTCCCTACAACAATACTTTTAAGAATAATAAGAGATTATTATCTTGAAATAAGGAAGTATCAAGAATCATGTTTAATCTTTTGAGTAAGAAATACTCCCTCCTAATGTTTGCCCAAGAAACAAATATAATTTTTTGCACACAAAATACCATAATGAGATATTGCAATAAACTCAATACTTTTCCTTTGATATGCTTATCTTGAAAAATAATGCCATTAGAAATATTTCATAAAAATTAATTTGCCCTAAAAGAAAATTAACTTTACATGACACAACCATTAGGGAAAAATATCTAATGAGACATTCCTTAAATTACAATAATCAAAGATTAAAGAAAATAAATCTATAAAAGTCACTTTATACATTATTTAAAAAATCTCAAAATGTAAATATATTATATAGAAAACACATGAGATTATTTACTTTCAAGAAAAATTAAATTTAAAGGCAAAATGTTAATTAATAACCTCTTAAAACCAATTTTACCTTTTAAAAATAATTCAGAAGCAAAAATACATTACCTTTGCTTTGTCCATCGGGGTAGATTGCTCTATCGGGGTAGCACTTTTTTAGTTACCCCGATGCCCAATGGGTTTCACCCACCGGGCCCCACTTTGTGCAAATGCCACTTTTACTTATAAATTTTTCTAAAATAAAAATGATTTACCTTTTGGAAAAAAATTTTATTCCTTTTGGCAATATATTAAATCTTTTATTTAAAAGATTTACAAAATAGGCTCTCCATAGAACTTGATATATATTCTATAAAAGCATTCATATTTTACCCTCTTGAAAATAAACTTTTATTTACTTTTATAGTAACCCTGCATATAACACATAAGTGCCAGTTAAAATTTGTGTTAATAAAAAAAATCATTTGAAATCTTATAACAAAAACAAATGAATATGTTATAACAATATCTAAATTAATATATCAAAATTAATAATTTTATGCAGGAAAAAAAAAATATGATGCGAATAAAATGACTCTCATATGACATGAACACATATGGTTCCAAAATTCTACATTAGGTTGAATAAATCATAATCATTTCAAGGAAATGGTTGGCTTAGTGTAATGATCCTACAAGAAAGAGAACCGTTAATATCCAAATGCCATTATTTAAAGAAAATTCAAAAATTCTGCATTAGGTTGAATAAATCATAATCATTTCAAGGAAATGGTTGGCTTAGTGTAATGATCCTACAAGAAAGAGAACCGTTAATATCCAAATGCCATTATTTAAAGAAAATTCAAAATGATACATAATGGACTTATTTATATTTACTTAAAAAAGATATAGTAAATAATATCATAAGGCTCTAAAATTTGACATGGTAATGCTTGAATGTACACTAAATGCAAAGAAATCAATAACTTGACATAATTACACTCAAGTGAAATGAATTTTGGTTCAGAAGAGCGTACCTAAAAATTCAAGTTTTGAATACATATACATACCTGGAAATCAATCTCTTAACGTTTTCATAGGTTTTTAGGAGTTGGTCATAGGTAGTGCATACAATTGCATTGAGAAATCCTCCTTCTAGCATGACTCTATAACTCTAAAAAATTTCAAATTTTAGGGTTCCAACAAGATGCATACAAGTTTTTAGGATCTAGATTATGAAGAAATGAGCTCTATTTATAGGTAAAATGGAACAATGGATGGTTGAGATTGAGTAATCTCAACAAGGGTCAGGATTGAAGGGCTTAAGATCCATGTGAGGACTTTCAACCCAATCCCAAGATGACAAATGTCAACAAGAGATGGG
Source organism: Cryptomeria japonica (assembly GCF_030272615.1). Taxonomy (NCBI): domain Eukaryota; kingdom Viridiplantae; phylum Streptophyta; class Pinopsida; order Cupressales; family Cupressaceae; genus Cryptomeria; species Cryptomeria japonica. The sequence goes on from NC_081413.1 coordinate 353,179,285, forward strand.
TTGAGAGTAGAGGGAATAAGCATTAAATGCTTGACATGACTTGAGGGTTAACTTGGGAGGTAAGGTTAATTTTAAGTTGAAAGAATAAAGCCATTATCCAATAAATAATGTCTTTATCCAATGGATAAACTCTTGTGCAAGAGTTAGTGGGAATAACCATGGTCAAAGCAATAAATGCTTGAGAAGACACATGGTTTAAATAAGGGTTGAGTTAGAGGTAAAGTCTCTAACTATGGGAGCAAGTGGATTTAACCATAAATGGTTATGTAAGAGCCATTAATAGTCATGTAAGAGCCATTAGTGGTTTGGAAGACTTTAGGGGTTAGCTTGTTGAAAACATAAAGCATTAAATGTTTTTCAAAGACTTTGGAGTCTTTCAGAAGTGACTTCAAGTTGCTTAGGAATGTGACAATATTTAGGAGATGGATTAGGCTAATTAGGAATGATTAGAAAGTGGTTAGAAGGGTCTAGAAGGGGATTTAGGATTGCAAGTGGGTTTGGTGGGTGAGGGAAAATAGGATTTTAAAATAAAATAAAATAAATTCATTTCAACTTGTGGTTGCAACTTGCATTTGTAGGAGAATACAAGTGGGGGGGGATTTGTTTAGTGATTTTAAATAAATGTTTTAATTATTTATTTAAAAGAGGAAAGGGGATTGAATTAAATAATTATGAAATATTTATTTTATTGATTGTGAATTTGGTTTAATGAAAATTTAAATAAATTTAATAATTTATTTAATTAATAGGAGAAGAGTTTGAGGATGAATTAATTAAATATTAATTTAATTAACTGGTTATTGATGGTTAGATAATCAAATAAATCATACATTTCATTTAATTAAATGGACAAATTTATGTGACTACATTTGCCCCTCTTTGAGATGGTGTGATTTATCATGTTGTTTCAAAGAAAGAAAAATAGGTGTGAAGAAATATGCCCCATAAATGTTAATTTAATGGGTGGTATTCCCCCTCGAGAGATGGGCCAAAAAATTTCAAAAAATCGGGTGATCTCTTGAAAAAGAACAAGATTGGGTAGGGAGGTCGAAGAGAAGAAAATAGCAAGAACGGTGAAAGAATAGAAGAAATCAAAGTGAAACGGAGAAACAACAAGCTACGGAGTACATTTAGGTCAGGCAAGAGATACGGTGCAAATGTGGTATGTGATTTTGATTGATGCTATACAATTGATTAAAATTGGTTGAACAATTTGGTGCAATTGGTTTAATTGCCCCGGTCGAGTCAAAGTATGACAGCTGATGTCAGTTGTTTTCTTGGACAAGATAAAGTTTGAGTAAGTGAATCAAAGTGACATGTTGGTGACTTAGACAATTGATGTAATTGTCCGATGAAGTCAAGGTATATGAAGCAAAATACTCATTGAGACTTAGACAATTGATGTAATTGTCCGTTATGATTGTGCTGTATTGATTGAGCAATTGATAGTATGTGTGTGTGATGGATGGTTGTGGTGAATCATAGCAGCCCCGTTGAGACTAGGTCATTGTGATAAATGCCTGATGTAGTCTAGGTTTTCCATAATCGATTACCTGTTGAGACTCGAAGATACTTGATCAGAGTATTTGTTGATAGTCTAGGTGTGTGTGAGTCAATGTACCTATGTAGATAGAGTAACTGGCTTGATTGGGTTGAATGACTTTAGGATGGGAAACACAACCCCTCCTGTTAGAGATGGACAGTGATGAACGTGGCTTGATTGGGTTGATGGGAAATGATGAAGGGATTTATGATAATGACCTAGATAGGGAGGGTGAGGGGGGGATTCAGTGTTGGATAGAAGATATGGAGGACCTAAGACCCATTCCTATGGAAGAAGATCGAAAAAAATAGAGTATGCAGCCATTCTCATTACTATGTATAAATGATATGCAACTATTATGAATGTATGGATGGATCGAATGCAATAGAATGCAATATATACAGATGAGATGAAATGATGATCCATAGTGCTTTATTTTTCATCATCGAGCAATGGTAGTATCAATCTTGGATGAGGTAGTAGGAAAAAAGTTCGAAGCATTGTACCTGTAAGCAAGAAGCATAGATAAAGAATATGGACCCTCCATAATGGTTCATGCTCGTATGGTCGAGGTATACACTGTAGTCAGCAAGCCGTAGTGATCCATGACTGTATTTCGCATAAGATCATGTAGCTTAGTGAACTTCCCACACAGACACCATTAGTACATGCCCCAGAACTTCATTGGAATAATTCGTAGACAACAAACAAAATGATACTTAGGAACCATCCCGGCTACTCTAATTACTTGTTGGATATCTTAGAGTAACGTAGGAACTTGATATAAATGAATAAATAACTTATCAAACTGACCAAGTACTTGTTAGCTTTAAACAAAATTTTCTTGTCAAAGAAAATGTTATTTTGTCTATGTTTTGGTAAGGAAGGATGCATCCTTGTTAAGACAGTTGTGCGTACCTGTGTTGATTGTTTGGTTGATTTGATAAGTGATCATCATTTTGAGTAGCTTAAAATGTTTGTTTGATGTCTATTTTAATGCATATGTACAATGGATTTTTTATTCGTTTCCATATTTTTGATTGATTTTTTATGTTTTATGATGTTTTTGGATTTTGTGAGTGTTTTTGAATCTTTTTGGTATTTTGTGAGACAATTTTGAATGTTTGAGACAATTTTGAATGTTTTTGAATTTTGTGAGATAGTTTTTGAATGTTTTTGGTATTTTGTGAGACAGTTTTGAATGAAGAACTCAATGAATCATAAGTAATGTAGAATCCACTTCCATCAATAGGTTTAAGAGCATTGCCCCCAGTTTAGACATGACTATGAAAAAGCGGGATGCAAGACGCATGAAGTACTATCCTTGATTGCAGATCAATAACAAGCCATGGTTTGAATGATGGATGAGTGGATGCAATGAATGTGATCACAATAAGTCTAAAAGACAATGGAGCCATAGCCTTTATGAGTGGCTCCTGTTTGCCAGGTTTTTCACCATCACACTTACCCAAGGTGCCACCAGAGTGGTTATTCACCGTTTGGATGCATGATTTTTCTTTACAATTTTGATTTTTTTGTATTTTCTTTAGGACATTTATCTAAATGTTTTTGGTGTTCTTGATATGTATTAGAGCCAGATGCTCTGTACAACTTATGTATGGAACCTTTTGAGGTGCATGTTGTTGATCGGATCTGCTAGCAGTTCTCCTTCTGAAGTAGCCAACTGATATGCCCCAAACCCAAATATGACAATGATAACATATGGACCCAACCAGTTTGATTCAAACTTTCCCTGATGTGCTCTGTTTGGTTAGTTATGAGGATTCTCTCTAAGAACAAGATCACCTACCTCAAATGTACAAGGTCTAACTCGATGATTATAGCTTCTACTCATGTGCTGCTGATAGGTTTTGAGGTGATTGTATGCAACTTGTCGCCTTTCATCAAGTAGCTCCAAGTCTTGAAGATGAGAGACTCGGTATGCTTCATCATCTATCAGATTATGCAAGAAAACTCGTAGAGATGGTATCTCAACCTCAATAGGAAAAATGGCTTCTGCACCATAGACCAATGAGTAGGGAGTTGCACATGTAGGGGTTCAAATGCTAGTTCAATACACCCATAGTGTTGGATTTAATTGAACGTGCCAATCATGGCTAGCATCATTGACTGTCTTCTTGATGATTCTTAATATGTTATTGTTTGATGCTTCAGCTTGACCATTTTTTTGTGGGTAATAGGGAGTGGAAAAGCGGTGTTGGATGTGAAACTTCTCACAGAGCTCACAAACATCCTGATTTTTGAAAGGAAGCTCGTTATCTATGATGATGGACATGGGTACACCATACCGGTAGATGATGTAATTAAGGATGAATGAGGAAATCTTCTTGCCGGTGACTTGGGTAAGTGGAATATCTTAGATCCACATTGTGAAGTATTCGGTGGCGATAATGATGAATTTGTGGCCGTTGGATGAAGATGGATGAATTTTACCCGCAAGGTCAAGTACCCATTGCCAAAAGGGCCATGGTGTTGTGATTGGTTGCAATTCCTATGTTGGTGCTTGTATCAGGTCTCATGAACTTGGCATTTCTTGCATTTTCTGACAAAATAGTATGAATCTTTTTCCATGGATGACCAATAGTATCCAACGTGCATGATCTTCTTTGCTAATGAAGGACCACTTGAGTGAGTCCCACATATTCCTTCATGTACCTCTTCCAAGGCCTTTGTTTTCTCATCATGTTCCAGACATTGAAGGAGAGTACCATCAAGACTACGTCAATATAGGGTTTCAGCAATGATGGTGTATCAAGCGGTTTGGCAAATGAAGGTTTTGTGTTGGTTATTCGATTGGTTAGGAGGAAGTGTGTGATCATGTAGGTAGGTGTAGAACTCATCGTACCATGAGGATTCAGAAATGACAAGGTGACATATCATCTCAGGGTTGGGGATATCATAAGTGGGAATCCAAAGTTGTTCTACCAATAATTCATAGCGTGTTGAATTCTGTAGAAGATCTAGGAGAGATGCAATGGTAGCCATGGCATTAGCAACTCGATTCTTATCTCTGGGTATCTTCTCAAAGGTGATAGTTGTAAATGATGCTTTTAAATTGTCCACCATTTGCTTGTACGACATGAGTTTATCATCCTTGGTTTGATATTCATCTGTGACTTATCGGATGACCAGTTGGGAGTTGCCATATATCTGTAACTCTTTCAATTTCCATTGTATGGCCAGTCTGAGTACTATGATCAAGGCCTCATATTCTACTATGTTGTTTGTACATGGAAAAGTTAGCCTGTAAGACTTTGGGATGTTGTCACCTTGAGGTGTGATAAACAGAATGCCTACCCTCGAGCCATGCCTAGTATATGAACCGTCAAAGTAGAGCTTCCATGGTTGTGCTACTATGATCATGAACATCTCTTCATCTAGAAAATTGGAAACAAGAGGATGATCGCCTATCAGGGGTGCATCAGCTAACTAATCTGCAATAAACTTGGCCCTTGATAGCCTTACGGTCCACATACTCAATATCAAATTCACTCAGAAACATCTCCCATTTGGCCAAGCAGCCTGTCAATGGTGCTTTGTTGAGTAAGTAGTTTAGTGGATCGATCTTTGAAATGAGTTGTACTTTATGCGTTAACAGGTAGTGCCTCAGTTTAGTTGCTACCAAGATTACTGCTAGGCAAGCTCGCTCAATAGGAGTGTAATTGAGTTCATAGCCGACCAGTGTGTGAGAGATATAGTATACATCACACTCTTTCCCTTTTGCATTGTGTTGTGCCAATAGTACTCCCAATGCCGTATTTGTTGCTGAAATATAGCGCAATAGAGGTCTACTTGGATCTGGTGGGATCAATAATGGTGTATTCATGAGATAGTCCTTAAGCATTTGGAATGCTTGCTGGCATCTGGCATCCCATTGAAAGCGGATGTTTTTGTGTAATAGGTGTGTAAAGGGATGACACTTATCTGCTAGTTGTGCAATGAATATTCGGATGGATTGTAGCCGCCCTTGTAATGTCCTTAGCTGATTGATGTTCCTTGGAGGTGGCATGTCCATGATTGCTTTGACCTTTGTCAAGTCAACCTCAATGCCTTTGCTTGAGACAATGTATCCTAGAAGCTTCCCTAAGGTTACTCCAAACACACATTTCTTTGGGTTGAGTCAAACATGATATTGTTCCGATTTGTCAAAGATTTTATCTAATATTGCAAGATGACCTTCTCTTGTTAAGGATTTTCCCAATAAGTCATCGACATAATCTTCCATTATGGTATGTATCATATCATGAAAGATAGTGGTCATTGCTCTTTGATAGGTCACCCCTGCATTCTTTAGACCAAAAGGCATTACATTCCAACAGTATGTTCCCCACGAACATGTGAAGGCAGTCTTATGTTGATCCTCTAGTGCGATCTTTATCTGGTTGTACCCTAAAAAGCCATCCATGAGAGAAAGCATGGCATGTCCTATTGTTAGGTCCATGATCATGTCAATGTTTGGTAGGGGGAAGTAATCTTTAGGACATGCCTTGTTTAGATCTTTGAAGTAAGTATAGATACAGATGCCCCCATTTGGTTTGCCGATAGGTACAATGTTGGGTATCCAATCTGCATAATCAATTGGTCTAATAAAACCAACATCTAGGAGTTTCTTAAGTTCTACTTTGACTAGTACCGCAATTTGGGGGTGCATCTTGCAAAGCTTCTATTTGACAGGCTTAGCTCCTTCTTCTACGGTGAGGTGATGCATGACCAAATCAGGATCGAGACCAGGCATGTCGGCATATGACCATGCAAAGTTCATCTGACACTTCTGGAAGAATTCTACAAACTTAGGTTGTTCCTCTGGAGTCAAAAGAGATGCCAAATGTATGTGGTGAGGAGTCTCAGGGGTCCGCACATTGAATTCTTTTGTTTCCTCAATAAGGATCGTTGATCATTCCTAGTTTGTACTAGAGTGGAGAATGTCAAACCTTTCATCCTCAAGCACCTCAGAGAGGTTTTCACCATTGGATACACTCTTTCTTTTTACTTTTTTTAGATCAAATAGTGCCATAGTGTGGTTTTCACTAGAAGATCCATGTTTTATTGTAATATTTTTGTAGCTAAAAGGTTTGGCACCCGCCCCAAAGTATGTTGTGCTATTAAGTTCAATGGCGAATCTAACTTTGTGATCCCCACTTGGTATGTTATCCCGTAGTTCCAAAAAGTCAATGATGGCCTCATCGTTTTGGAATTGGTCAAGGCATGGGGGATTTGGTTGGTTCCATTCGATGAGTTCAAGATGGATAATGGGCATTACCTCATCGATCAAGTTAAGTTTGTAAGTTGTGTTAGTGAGGGTTAAGACATTGTAGTGAAGGTCGTTGATGGTATTGTCCCTGTTAGAATCAGGCGCAGGGTGTGACGTAGGGTCTGTAGAAGGTGTTTTGAGTTTAGGAACCCAAGAGGTTTTAATATGTGCTTCTCCATAAACAGGGATTTCTTTGTGAGGTGGAGGTGGATATGTGTCTTCCTCATCTGATGTATTGAGACATATGGAATCAAATTCCCACTCATGTGAGTTGGTCTTTGAGTCGCTTTCCAGCATCCGATTACTATACCAAACTGGGATATACATAGAGTTAAACATTGCATGTGTAACTGGCTGATGTATCTTTGGAGATGGAATGGTTGGTGTTGCGGGGAGGATTATTGGGATCAGTGAATCCGATACTAGGAGTATTGGTGTTGCTGAATTTGTTGGTTCTGATGGAATTATCAATGTTGTCGATACTGCTTGGGGTTTTGATACTACAAAAAGGATGTTAGAATATGTTAAAAAGACAAACACAAACACACAAGAAACAATCCAAGTGTTAGTGTTAGAAATCACAAATCAAAAACTATCCTAAGCAAGCATATCAAGAGAGACACAAAACACAAAATGGAAAGCTTAACAAAACTAAGAAATGCAATAAAACATCTCCAAATGCCCTCCACCATGTTTGTAGCTACTCCTCCCTTGTTCCTCTCCTCTCCAAGTTCCAAATGAGTGTAGCTCTTAGTAGTGTTTTGCACTATTCTGGATGTCTTATGGAGATTCAAGATTGAAATGATTAATTATGAGATGGAAATGCAAGTGTAAAGCAAACTAAATATGAGATGTGATGCTCTGCAAAAAGGAGATTGTTGGGATGACAAACACAAGCAACAAGCAAGAAACCAATTGTTAGTGTTAGAAATCATAATTTAAACAATAGCCTAATCAATCATATCAAGAAAGATAGTAAGAAATGGAAAGCATGCAAAGAAAAAATAGGTAAACTAAACTCCTCCAAATGCTGACCAAAAAATTCATAGTGGCTCCTCCCTTGTTCCTCTCCTCTCCATGTTCCCAAATGAGTGTAGCTCTCAGTAGCTTTTTGCACTATTTTTGGATGTTTTATGGAGGTTCAAGATTGTGAATAAAAGCTCATGAAAATGCAAACATGAACAAGCTAAAAATGAGATTATTATCCAATCTAGTATTGATTTAGTCCAAAAGAGTAAATGTAAATGCTTATGCTAAATGCTCTCTAACATTCACTATAGGTTAGATGCATACAAGTTTTCAGGATCTGGATTATGAAGAAATGAGCTCTATTTATAGGTAAAATGGAGCAATGGATGGTTGAGATTGAGTAATCTCAACAAGGGTCAGGATTGAAGGGCTTGAGATCCATGTGAGGACTTTCAACCCAATCCCAAGATGACAAATGTCAACAAGAGATGGGTTGAGAGGGGAGGGAATACACATTAAATGCTTGACATGACTTGAGGGTTAACTTGAGAGGTAAGGTTAATGTTGAGTTGAAATAATAAACCCATTATCTAATAAATAATGTCTTTATCCAATGAATAAACTCTCGTGCAAGAGTTAGTGGGAATAACCATGGTCAAAGCAATAAATGCTTGAGAAGACACATGGTTTAAATAAGGGTTGAGTTAGAGGTAAAGTCTCTAACCATGGTAGCAAGTGGATTTAACCATAAATGGTTATGTAAGAGCCATTAATGGTCATGTAAGAGCCATTAGTGGTTTGGAAGACTTTAGGGGTTAGCTTGTTGAACACATAAAGCATTAAATGCTTTTCAAAAACTTTGGAGTCTTTCAGAAGTGACTTCAAGTTGCTTAGGAATGTGACAATATTTAGGAGATGGATTAGGCTAATTAGGAATGATTAGAAAGTGGTTAGAAGGGTCTAGAAGAGGATTTAGGATTGCAAGTGGGTTTGGTGGGTGAGGGAAAATAGGATTTTAAAATAAAATAAAATAAATTTATTTGAACTTGTGGTTGCAACTTGCATTTGTAGGAGAATGCAAGTGGGGGGGATTTGTTTAGTGATTTTAAATAAATGTTTTAATTATTTATTTAAAAGAGGAAAGGGGATTGAATTAAATAGATATGATTTATTTATTTAATTGATGGTGAATTTGGTTTAATGAATTAATTTAAATAAATTGAATAATTTATTTAATTAATAGGAGAAGATTTTGAAGATGAATTAATTAAATATTAATTTAATTAACTAGTTATTGATGGTTAGATAATCAAATAAATAGTAAATATTCATTTAATTAAATGGACAGATTTATGTGACTACAATACCTATTCAGCATCAAACTCTAACTCTGATATCAGGACTCTGTCTACTGATCTTGTTACTATCGAACCATGCTATGTAATCCAGTCTAGCATAGAAAATGATGCTACCAGTAGGTCTATCGGATTTGGTCAACTAAATATTAACGTGTACTTCAATAATCATGTTGTAAATATTCTTGGTCTCAAGACATTTACGCAAGGTAGTCTTCTGGAACTCAAGTTTTCGGTTCGTAGTTATGATGATAATATCATGAACTCTCTTGAACCTATCCATACCTTATCTTTGGTACATCCTAAACTAATTGACTATAGTCTCCAAAAGCAACCTATGAATGTACCTATCTTTGCCAATGACTATACGTTAGCCTACTACCTCAATGCAGTTGAACCAATAGACTCTTCCACCAGCAAACATAGTGAGAGCATGACTGAAACAGATATCAAGTATCTTAGTCACAAAAATCAAAAGAAGAAAAATAAAAGATCTGATGGCGAAAACCACATTGTGGCAGTGTAAGAATCAAAAATAGAAAAAATAAAGGACGTACCTAAGGGTGAAAACCTCTCTGAGGCACTTGAAGGCTAGATACTTGATATCCTACCAAGTCATTTCCAGGAAAGGTCTTCTAAATACATTGAACCAACTCAGCCAGTAAATATTGGGAGTCAAGAGACATGGACATACTTTGATATGTCAGATCTAGATCTTGATCTCATCATGCACCATCTTTCTATTACACCAGGGGTTACACCAGTCAAGCAAAAACTCCACAAGATGCACCCTCATGTGGCACTGTTAGTCAAAGCTGAGCTAGAAAAATTGCTACAATCTGGATTTATTAGAGCTATAGACTATGCTAAATGGATATCAAACATAGTACCTATATCAAAGGCAGATGAATCTATTAGGGCTTGCACAGATTTCAAGGATCTCAATAAAGCATGTCCAAAAGATGATTTTCCATTACCTAACATTGATATGATAGTGGATATGACTACTCGATATGAGATGTACTCACTAATGGATGGATTCTCTGGTTATAATGAGATCAAAATAGCTCCTGGAGATCAAGAAAAGACAGCTTTCACCTGTGCATGGGGAACCTTCTGTTGGAATGTCATGCAATTTGGGCTAAAGAATGCAGGAGAAACTTACCAAAGAGTAGTAACTACTATCTTTCATGATATGATGCATAAGAATATGGAAGATTATGTTGATGACACTTTAGTGAAGACTATGAAGAGATCCACACATATTCAAGAGTTGGGCCTCATACTAGATAGAATGGAAAAATTCAAGCTCCGGCTAAATCCTAAAAAGTGTGCATTCGGAGTGACATCTAGTAAACTACTTGGTTATATTATTTCAAAGATAGGAATTGAGGTTGATCCTAAGAAGGTCCAAGCTATAATGGGAATGCCACCTCCAAAGAATATCAGTCAAATGAGAAATCTACAAGGACATCTCCAGTCAATCAGACACTTTATTTCTCAGCTAGCAGATAAGGCTCAACCTTTCACAAAATTATTAAGGAAATGGGTAATCTACAACTGGGATCAGGAATGTGAACAACAACTTCAGCAAATCAAAGAATACCTATCCAATCTACCAATATTGATGCCACCAATTCAGCGTAAACCATTGATCTTATACATATCAGCTACTGATTCATCATTGGGGGCACTTTTGGCACAACAAGATGAAAATAAAAAAGAGAGAGCTATATATTACATCAGCAGAACATTGGTGTCTTATGAAATAAACTACACTATAATAGAAAAAGCATGATTTGCATTAGTCTTTGCATCACAAAAAATTGAGACACTACATGTTAGCACAGTCCATCAAGCTAGTAGCTAAGATTGATCTGCTCAAATATCTTCTCAACAAAGCAAAACTTATAGGAAGATTGGCTAAATGGGTCATGGTTCTTACAGAGTTTGATATTGAATATGTGGAACACAAAGCCATCAAAGGACAGGTAATTGCAGATCAACTTGTTGACGCTCCACTTGAAGAC